>NC_140609.1:33387787-33927787 GCF_057381915.1 Diplotaxodon limnothrissa | reverse complement strand
ACAAGTACTTGCTTATTTCAGCAGGATAGTGCTAAACTGCATTTTGCATGCACTACAAAAGCACAGCTCCATATTAAGATCTGAAATTCATACCTGTCACTCAGTGACAAATATTTTGATATTATCCAGAGCCAACAAAGGATGCCTCAAATCCAATAATAAAAACTTTGAAAACAAGTGGTCTCCTCATATTTCGAACAGCTTCCTGTACAAGTAGTAAGAAAAGAAGACGTGATACAACACAGTGATAAACATGCCCCATTTCCCCATACTATTTTTAATGTATTTCTGGCATCAAATTCATGAGTATATATTGCTAAAAACAAGAACATTGTATTATTGAGAAATATAGGGCTTATATGGACTCAATGGTGGCCAATCTGAAAACGATGTCTCGTATATCTTCAAACGCATGATGTCTGCTGGTTTATTTGTTAGTACATATTCTGATTAGTTGATTTATAGACTTAGATTATAGCAGCAGAGACAGGCTATCATTTCTCACCAAATCTGTCAGTTTGCTGCCAGTGGACGTGTTTCGCAGTATCAGGATCACCCGTTTGATAAACCAGACTAAAACGGACAGTGAGGATTAAAAATTTGCTAACATCCTGCCCTCCGTTCAAGAGTTAAACAAATCCAAAATCAGATATCTGTAGAGTTTCTTTCTGCAACCTACAACTCAAGACATCATGTAAATACTGTATATACAGTAACCAGTTATCCATCCCTTATTTATTCCATAATGATTCTAGCAGTTTTGCACCATTGCATGTATAAATCTGGTAATATTCTGTATTGGTGTTGTTATATTCAATGTTTGTCCTTATTATGTTATGTGCATTGAGAGCAATGAAAAAGTCCAAGACATTTTTCCCCAAGATAATATTGCTATAGTATGTCTGTGAAGGTTCTCAGTCATCCAGGTCATCGTAGTCAAAGGAGCTTGCAAAGAAAAGCGTCTGGACTTCTTTAAGTTGCTTGAAGACATTTCACCTCTCATCCGAGAAGCTTCTTCAGTTCTAAGGTCAAATGGTGGAGAGTCCCAGATATAAACCTAGTGGGAGTATCCCCCCACAGAGGGACAAAAGGACCCCCTGATGATCCTCTAATCGCCTGAGCCAAGGTGTGAAACTGGGTGTGGGTCCCAATCAGCCAGAGTTTCGGGTGTGTTCATTGTGAAACCTGGCCCCACCTTATCATGCGAATTCCTGAGATCAGATGGCCCAGGATGTGAGTGGGCGTTAAGGCGTCTGGGAAGGGATCTCAAAACTGGATTATAGATGGTAGAGAGTTGGTGTCGTAAACCACCGCCTCTGTTCAAAGAAGGTCGCTCACAGTGGACATAGATGGCTTCTTTCACTCCTCTTTCAAACCATCTGTCCTCTCTGTCCAAAATGTGAACATTGGCATCCTCGAAAGAGTGTCCTTTATCCTTAAGATGCAGATGGACAGCTGAGTCTTGTCCTGTGGAGGTGGCTCTTCTGTGTTGTGCCATGCGCTTGTGAAGTGGCTGTTTGGTCTCTCCAATGTAGAGGTCTGGGCATTCCTCGCTGCACTGTACAGCATACACCACATTGTTAAGTCTGTGTTTTGGAGTTTTGTCTTTCGGGTGAACCAGTTTTTGTCTGAGCGTGTTGGTGGGTCTGAAATAAACTGGGATGTCGTGCAGGGAGAAAACTCTCCTGAGTTTTTCTGATACACCGGCTACATAGGGGATGACAATGTTGTTGCGTCTGTCTTTCTTATCCTCCCACGCTGGTGTCTGATCTTCTTTTCTGTGCCTCTTTGCTGACTTTAAGAACGCCCGTTTAGGATAGCCGCACGTTTTGAGTGCTTCCTTTACATGTGTGTGTTCCTTCTTTTTTCCTTCAGGCTTAGAGGGAACATGTTCTGCCCGGTGGTGTAGGGTCCTAATTACTTCAAGTTTGTGTTCCAGAGGGTGATGGGAGTCGAACAGGACCTTAGAACTGAAGAAGCTTCTCGGATGAGAGGTGAAACGTCTTCAAGTAACTTAAAGAAGTCCAGACGCTTTTCTTTGCAAGCTCCTTTGATTGCTATAGTATGTTGAGACACTCAAATGACTATTTAAAGATCAGATGAAAGCCAGATTGTTCCTTAGTGTTCTTGACATAAATACATCTCAACAACCTTTCAGATATTTGTTTGGCAACAAAACGCACAAAGTGAAAGTCTAATCACATATACATGCTCTTTGACCCTCCATAAGACACATACTGCTAAATCTGGCTGTAGAGCACAGCACAACTGCTATTACAGAACATCATTTATGTTCGAGATGTCTTAAGTGTACATTATATAGCTGTGACCTACTGTATGATTTTACATTAAATGCACAGAACCAAGAAAAACAGCACTCACAGTATGCCGCAGGTCAGCTCTCGTGCCAAATGTATTCACTTTCCCTGCCAGTAGCATCATTTACGATCAGCATTCCTTCTCATTTACCCAGCAGGCAGCACACAAATCAGTAAGGCTGTGCTTTTCCTTTGCCTTACCTCCAAAGCTCTGTCTCTCATCTACTTCTAAAGGATGTAGGAGCCTCCAGTAACTCAGAACACACTTTTGACTGATAGGCCAATATGCAGAAATTATCCGTGTGAACCAGGCATGTCTCTAATTATGCCCTCTGATATTTTTTTCTACTCTGCTGCATTTGTATGTCTGTCGAGCAGCACTCCGCAGGACAGAGTGTAACATAGCAAGGTGAAGTAGCTTTAATCTGGGGACTGATTCCCAGGGATGTGAGGGAAGGTATTTTTGAATCAATTACACACACTCACTTCTAATCCCTGTCAATTTAGCCAAAGTCTCCATTTGCATTATCCCATTACTTTGCTACCAGCACCTCAAGAGAAAAAAAACACATTTTTTTTCCTTCTCCCAGAGGCTTCAAACGCAGGCAAAGACACAAGCTTCAGGAAATCTATTACTGTTCAACCTGACAGCAGCCAGAAAAACAAGACATTTACAAAATGAACTCTAATGTGTGCAGGGAAACTTTACAGGTATGTGAAGATAGTGAGCTGAGACTACATTTAATCTTGAAGAAAATAAACCTTTATCAGACTTATAAACAGCTGGTTGAGAAACGACGGGCTATTATTGTATATGTGTTTGAAAAGTTGCTGCAGCGATTTCTTTTTTTTGCCGTTTCATCACATTGCGTGCATAAAGCCTACTGTACAGTCAACGTGTGACGTTCTTACAGGTGGAGCTGCCAGCCAGCCGTACTTGTCTTCAGTACGGTTCATGTCCCGGTCAAAGGCATAGAGCTGACAGTAGCGCAGGTGATCCATATCTACCAGGTTAAACTGCCGCCGGGCATAGTGGTAACTCTGATTGTTGCCCTCTCTGGGGAAATCCAACCACTCAGGATGGCCAAACTCATTTCCTGCAACACAGAAAGTTTTATTAAAAAAGGTACATAATGAACGGAAAGGCACAGTCTTTGAATCAAAAGACCCTATTATACTGTCCTATATAAGGTGCATTTAGGGTTTTGTGCAATTTTTAACAAGATAGAAAAATAAAAAGATAGAGATCACACTTTTTTCATAACCTGACCAGAAGATACTTACTTTCCTGTTTTAAAGAGAGCTAAATTTCACCAAGTGACAATCATCTTATAACCCAAGAATCTGCCCCAAATCCAGTAGCTTTCATTTGAGCTTCGCCCTTTCAATTTGTGCAAAATGAATTCACCAGGATACATTTTCATCATTAGAATTTAAATCTCAGTTCTTCATAACAATATGAATGTTTCAACTTGGTGTTAGAACCAATACCAAGAGCTATTCAACTCACACACAAATGAGACTATAATAAACAGATTCATCACTCGCTCATCGCTGTTTAATTCGTGTTTGTGAAAACAATATCTAAATTACTGTCTTATTCTGCCACCTTTCAAATGCCTGTTTGTTCATTTCATCTTTTCCTCATCTTTCACTTAATTAGGAGAAACAAGCTGGAATCTTCGGACTGCGCGCATTTAGCAAAACAGAACACACTCGGTGGAACTTTTCTGATAACAGACCTGATGCTACTATCAAGACACGCCAGAAAGGAGATGAGATAATGAATCCGTCACTGGGTGTCATGACAACATCATAAAACAACAGCCAGGATAATTGAATTCCTGGCAGTAAAAGAAAGACAAACCAGAGACGGAAGATGATGGCAACAAAAATAAATAAATAAAAACGAATAAATAAGGGGGGGGGGGGGGGGGGACCCTGAGTGATGGGATGAAGTGGAACAGACAGGGACTGACAGCAGATTTTAATGAAATACATTATGTAGGTGTTAAAGTAGTAGCAAACAATAAGACATGAACTGCCAACAGAACAAGCACACTGCAGCACTTGCCTAGGAATTAGGGCAGCAGAGAGAGAGAGAGAGAGAGCGAGAGAAAGTGAGAGAGAAAGTGAGAGAGTGCTTTTTCTTCTGACATCTGCATGAATAACAAGCCTCCCACACAAGTGAACTTGAAATGTTAAGGAGAGAATTACACCTCAGCACCACCAGTCAAAAACAGACTTTCTTCCCTGCACTCAACCAAGAGGATTGTGTACACTACTTTATTGAATTGTACTAATATTTCATATATTAAAAGCACAAAACCTATACTTCATTTAGTTGGAGATTAGTGAGAAAGTCAAACATTGCGCACTGCATGGATTTGACTTTAAGTGTTTATTGTGCAAAAAGTGCACAAACCAAAGTTGAAACCTTTTATTTCCCACATGTTAATGCTGAATACTGTAATGAAAATGGTGACTACAGTTTTAGTATTCAATGAGATTTAGTTACTGCTAATTGTTTTAATTCATTTATTTTTCTCAGTATTATTGTACAGGGTGTGTATCAAAACTTTTAATTTTACACCAGTTGACCAGTCCATTTTTCAGATCTCATGGTCACAAATTACAATAGTAAGTAGGTGGAACATATAACACTATAAGGGTGCAGAAGTGCTAGTTAATTTTGTGGCAAACAAGTATAGTGTGCCACCTTGGACACCAAGGTCCTGTAAACTTCTTCAGAGATTTTGGTCCATATTGACATGCTGATATTCTCAAAGTCACTGCAGGCTGACCATTTGTACATTCTTGATTATGCAAATTTCCAATTCTACAAAGATCCTCTATTGGATTTAGTTCTGATAACTGTGGAGGCCATTTGAGTAGAGGCTGTGCTGTTTAAATAATGTTCAGTTAGTACTAAGGGACCCAAAGGAAAATATAGAAAATATCCACCACAGGCAGCTTAAACTCTTTTTGGACACCAAACTCTGACCCTGCTATCCAAATGTTACAGCAGAAACTGACTCATCAGACCAGGAAACATTGTTTCAGTCTTTTGTTGTCCAATTTTTGCTCAGCCAGTGTGAGTTGTAGCCTAAGTTCCATGTTCTTAGCTCACAGGAATGACACCTGCTGTGGTCTTCTGCTGTTGTAGCCCATCAGCTCTGACTTCACGTGTTGTGCATTCAGAGATAGCTTGATTGTATGGCCCAGAGAACTGAAACTCACTGGATACTTTCTCTTTTTTGGACCACTCTCTGCAAACACTAGAGATAGTTGTGTGTGAAAATCCCAAGAGAGCAGTCGTTTCTGAAATAATCAGATCACCTCATTCAATACCACATTTTCTTTCAAATTGTGATGCTTGGTTTGAACTTCACAAGGTCATTGTAATACTCACACCCCTAAATACATTGAGTTTCTACCATGTGATTGGTTGATTACAGTAGATATCTGTGTTAATGAGCAGCTTTGTGAGGATCTATTCTGTACCTCATTAGGTGGCCAGAAATTGTATACAGGTGATGGCTTAGTTTCTTTTGGTGTTGATCTTGATTCTGTTTACTGATTAATGAACAGATCCTGCATTGTAGATCTACTGAGATAGGTTTCTCCACTGTTTGAAACGCCACCCCTGTTTTCACAAACTGAAATTTGCCTACACTGTGTGAGCTATAGACTATAAAACCCTTCTGGAAGGCCATGATGTTGATATCATCTGACTTTGTTTACTCATGTTCATTGCTGATATTGATAATGTCAGTCTTGTTCCAGTCTTGTCCTTACATCACTGGGAATTTTGTATGTGGGTGCGAAAAGTTCCCGAGTGCTCTGAAGTTTAAGAGAATAAACAGCAAAATTTATCCTTGCCACCTTCTTGAGTTTATTTATAACACACCTGAAGCCAGTTTTCATCAGCCTGTGAGCTAAAGAAATCTAGGACTGTGTGAAGGCACTAATACAGGAAGTAAAGGCTCTCCTCTGGACATCATCTTTGGGGTTTTTTTCCTCCTGTCTGTTTTATCAAGACAGCTGGGCAATTCCTCCACTGATGTTACAGCTGCTGTAGGCTATGTCTTGGCCCTGGCCACAGGTGGCAATGGATATGTCAGTTGGCATTAACTGCCCCTAAGCAAAAGGACAAGTTCTTCTGAGTGTTCTTCCTCCACTAGGGAGGCTACCTAAAATGCCAATCTCCCCAGTGATCAGGTGTCGTATGAGTCTTAGGGAAGAAATTGACAGTTTTAAGACCATTCTTAATGCATCAACACAATCGTTTTTCTTTGCTCAATAGTTACACGCCATACGTTTCAAAAACAAACAAAAACAAACCAAAGACACTAACGAGCATTTAACTGAAAGGCTCGGACTAAGTGATGCAAAATGATATAATGCTTTTTGGAAGTGCTCCCACGCAGTAATTTCCACTACAGGATTATTGCTGTGCTGCTAGAAGGCTCGAAGATCACGGTCATTTACTATTGAGTCCTTCCCTTGTCCCTTATTCTTACTCTTTTGATGATATTATGTACTACTGATCATAAGACATCCCAACATATTTGCAGTTTTATGCAAGAGATGTTATTCTTTTCCCATTTGTGGCATTCAGTATGTTGTATTTTCACTATTTGAGTAATTGAAAGATTACAATACACATGAAGATATAGTGCTATCCCCATGCTTTGTAAGTGGAGTCGTTTTAAATAAGCATATTAATGCATTTTCAGTGTAAAGAATGTATGACTTGTATACCGAGAACTGGAATAACATAAAAAAAAAAAAATTACATTGTAACTGAGCTGACAATGTAAACTATGGAAGAGAAGACTGTGCGGAATGAAATATATCATTCCCTCATGAAAAGATACATATTTTATTGTACAAATATCATCACAGTAAGCATATAGTAATCTCTGAGCCAATACATGTAAAAAGGCACAAAGCAATACTCTCAAATGTTTTAAACCCCTCAAGGAACTCCTTCGTCAGAAAGAAAGAAAGAAAAAAAAAATCTAAATTTAGATGTTATTTCACTGTCAAACGTCAATATTTTATGTCTGATGCATAATGTACTATTTTGCTGTATCCACCCTCAGCCTGGCTCGTCAACATCTACAGCACTTTTGAGTTCCTACATGTCCCACAATGATTTTCAACACGCCCAAGGGAAATGGCTCTGTGTTGCAGTATGTTGCATACAGTATGGGTAGGTGTTGGGAGTGAAAGCACCAAAAGAATCATTGTACATTTTTCTGGTGTAGAAAGGGAGAGGAATGGCTCAATGCAGTGGCATGCAATGCACAGTTCAGACTGCAAAAAGCCAAAGAACCTGTTGTAATTCATATACCACTGAGAACACATCCACAAAGATACAAGCTACAAATGCTTTACACAGGTATTCCACCATGGGCAATGTGTATCACAGTCACAGTTCAAAGCCAGTTTTGAGTATGTAGTGTACTCATGGTTGCGAAATTATTATCAAAGACCATGCATTATTGAGGGTCCTCCATAAAACATTAGGGCCCTGCAGGCCAAGGCAGAGACACTGGTAGCTCTACTGCACCTTTACAGACTATTTCTAAATGTGACGTTTTTAGCTTCGTGTCAAGACACTAAACCATAAAAAAATAAATAAAATATTGACACTTTTGCAATACATTGCGATTAAAATGAAAGAAAGGAGGAAAAAAGGATTCTAAAGGCATTAACGGCCTCTAAAGCATGATCTCTACTGTCATTTTTGTATTGTAAAGAAACCTCAGTGGCTTTTATTCATTATATAGCACCAATGCAGGTTTACGCAGGATGAAAGTAACAAATATTGATTTTTTGGTAACACCATTATAATTAAAAACAACAACAAAAATATTCCCAGAATATCTGTACACAAGATATCCACGTCTCTTAAAGGAAACATCAAAGAATGCAGTGTGCCATAGATAGCCATCTGAAAAAAGGTTTCTGTATATGTACATGTAAATAGAACAGCTAATGTCATCATATACGATATACTGTATGCACAGGCCAAAATGCATAAATGAAACAATTTTAGTATTGTACTATTTGCTGTTTAGGGAAATGACGACTCAATCAAACTGAAATATGAATAATTTCCCCAATTTCAGTCTGAAATGTTGCACATAACTTGACGGTTTTCCAATAGTTTTTCGATGTTTACAGACTCACAAACAATGTGAGTCAGTAAATACGATGTTGAAGTTAATGCAAAAAATATATATTTGGTTTTCGCATTATCAGCAAAGATGTACCATACAGTACATGATGCACAACAGATCACCAAAACTGTGAAATGAATGATAACTTTGTGTGTACACCTCTTGGTCTGCTTATAAGAAATAACAGTGAACTCTAAATGGAATAGAACCCAAAGGAAACAATGGATTAAATTTCTGTTTCAGACAGAAAGAACTTAACCATAGCTCTCAGGACTCATTCTCATCCCTGGGGTATAATACCAAGGTGACTTAATCTCTATACCCTTATAAGGTAGCTGTCTAATGCCTAAACCTGATAAGCGAGTCAATGTGAAAGTAAAAAGCAAGTAAAAATAAAGCATATAAAGCCCCAAACACGAAGGTCCCAATAGGAAGGGGACCACAGTCAATTGCAACTTAGACCACTGACACCACTTTTCCACCCTTCTAACTTAGGTATCTTAAATAGCACCATTATCGCTAAGCAGCCAATACTGCTGATGCATCAAGGCACCAACGCCAAAGGACACCTTGCGCGTAATGGGGAGACGCAGGAGGCATCTGGCAAGATGGCATTATATTACATGCTGGGATGAGAAAGCATTAGTGAAAGCACAAGTGGAAAAAAATAATTTAAAGAAGCGCTTACACCAGGCTGCACTTGCAATATTTCAGCATCATGTGACTTAATTTATTGCCACAAACTGCACAAATACAACATACAACAGAAATCTTCCCAGAAATGCATAATATTTTACTAACTTTGAGAAAATGTTTCGGTATGAATTGCTTTTTATTTATAAGCCAGCAGCATTAAGCTTTTCTTTGTCATACTTTTTTCCTCTGGCAGCGTGGGTGCCATATGGAAGCAGCGAGGGCACGTTCAAACACCTGCATGCACAAAACACCAGGGTTAGAGAAAGAGGGAAAAAAAAACGTGATCTGCCTGCTAAGCTCTGTCCTAGACAGCAAAAGCCGGGATACTGGCTGGTGCTTTGATAAAAACTCTTGAAAGAGCTACATTCATTAACGGGATAAGTGCACATGCCTCTTTTGCCTATTTACTTTCAGTTTTCCAGTGTTATTATTTTATAAAGTCTAGTGGAGATGATTGGTTTCCTGGAGAAATTGATTCAGTAACCTGTGGAAGCTTTTGACTCTTCTTTGATTTCAGCTTTAAAGAAACACATTAGACACACCTCCATTAGGTAATCATTTTCCTCTCTTCTACGATAACACGGCAAAGTTCCTCCCATATGCCCGCATTAATCACCATGATAATCACCTTCCTCTACCTCCTCACAGCTGAAATAAACCAGATAGCACATTCTGTTCAAGGATGAAATATGATGGATTCTCACCCTAATAAGCCACAATGTAGCTTGCCATCACTAGTGTGTGAATGTGTGTGTGAATGGGTGGATGACTGGATGTGTAAAGCGCTTTGGGGTACTTAGGAACTAGTAAAGCGCTATACAAATACATGCCATTTACCATTTAATACACAGATAAACAAAATCCTAATAACGTATGAAAGGCACGCTGTCTCATATAAAATATGGAGACGTGTTTTAGTATTATATAGATGGATTACCTACAAGGATAATACCACAAAGCAAATCTAGATTTGTTGGGTAAACTTCGCAATACCCTTTAATACTCTGAAAAATATAGAAAGCTGGTTCAGTGTTCCACAACTGGGACAATAACTGTATTGGTCCTGCTGCATGCAAGGTTCAACTAATGGATAGACTCTACTTTCCGGTACCCTGCCGTAGACCATACCAGGGAGGCTAAAGAGTGGGATACAACTAAATTTGGAACATACCGTCCAGCCCTCTTTCTTGAAAAGGAAAATTGCCACCCCAGTCGGCCAATCCAGAGATACTAATCCTAACTTCCATGCAATGTCACAGAGGCATGTCAAACAAGACAGCCCTATAACACCTAGAGGTTTGAGTAGTTGCCAAGTAATCCCTTTTGTCCGCAGACTATGCTTGACCTGAAGATGGCACAGCACAGAAGTAGTCTTTCCACCACCCCACTACACCCTCAGTTGAAGTCAACAACACCATCTCATCCGCTTTCTTCATGGTTTCCCAGAACTGAATTCCCACACCCAACTCCAGAACCACAAGCCATCCAAGCTTCACAGGACTCCTCCTGCAGCCTGCTGGCTCCCTTTATCTCTGGTTTCCACCTGGCTCTGGCTCAGTTGCCACCACGTCAGGTGCCAATCATCTTACGCCCATAACTGTTTGGGTGTGCCATCAATGCTGACATCCTCCCCCGCCATCTGATGCAACTCACCATAAGGTAATGAGCAGAGATAGGGAGTAACGCCTTACAAGTAATGGGTTACCGTAATCTGATTACTTTTTTCAAGTAACGAGTAAAGTAAGGGATAACTATTGCAAAAAAGTAATAGATTAGAAAAAGTAATAGAAAAATACATTTAAGAGCGACAGGACTTAGTGGCGCAGAGTCTTTGATTTTATTTATTTTCTGCTGTGTTTTACTTGCATTTATTTGAAAGAGTGAGTGTAAAAACAAAAAATGTTATTTTATATGCTGGAATATGCAGAAAATAGGTTTAAATGTTAAACAAATTTCTTCAAGTCAAAGTCTGTTGCATATAATTACATTTTTGCTTGATGCAGTGTCCATAAAGTTAAAAGATTAAAACTAATAAAACAAGTTTTAAAAAGAGACTTTTTCATTTGATTGCAATTTATATGATGGATTATGCAGAGAAAGTAGAATTGGTCTCAAAGGTCTATTGCTTTATTACCTATTCAGGTTGTGTATCGTGTTTTTAAAAAGTAACTAAGAAACTACTTACTTTTGAAATAAGTAGTTACTTAGTTATCAGTAAAGTAGCGGAATTACTTTTTGAAGAAGTAATAAGTAATTTGTTACTAATGACTTTTTTCAAGTAACTTAACCAACACTGGTAACGAGCACATAAGTGCTCTGTTCCTGTCTTCCCCAGTGTCATTTATATGTATTTTTCTGTTACAACACTTGCATGGTTGAAGGGTGTTTCTCCTGTTTCTTCTTGACCATTACATTTTTCATTTATTAGATATTATAAATGCTAATGGCAATAGATATACTTTACTAGATGCAGCTGGAATAAGCTTCAGTCTCATGCAACCCTGAATGGGATAAGTGGGTTGATGGAAATTTATAAATATCTAATACTTAAATATTTTTATATTATAACCTTTAAATGTTTTAAGAAAAGGTATATGTAAGCAGTTGTACTAAGGCAAGACTTTATACACATACTTAATGCTGGAACAGTGTCAGAAAGCTCATGGAGGCCCTAACAATGATATGATTAATTGAGGGCAACTATGTTTACACAAGGTTATGTCAGGCAGCTTTTCAGGTGGCACGTTCCATTACTCCTCTACACAGCTCTGCATCAGATAAGGGCTTGACAGTGACACAGTCCCCTCAGTAATTAGCAGCCCAAGAAGCAGCCAAGGATCAATCTGTTTTCCATTGGAGGGATTCTGGCAAAGTAAGATCAATGAGTGAATCAGAAGAGATCAGAAGGCGAGTCACAGAAGGTTTTAGATGCAGTACAATAAAATAAATAAATAAAACAAAGCTAGACATGATGCAATGATTATTTGCACCTGCTAGATTGATTTCTTGTTACTGTGTTAATATGCACTCCTGCTCCAAGTTTGCACATTAAATAAGCTTTACTGGTCCAACAGCAGGGATGGGACTGGCACATTCATCCCGAACCACAGGCCTCAAAGCACATTTAGCTCTCAGTGGGATTATGTATTTGAAATGTATGAGGAGAAAGAGCTGGTTTTCAATTCATTGTCCAAGGCTGCAGTATAATAGTTGCCTGTTGCATTGTAGCTCTCTATGAATGCAAAGTGCTCGGAGAAGTTTTAGCTCAATAATTTAGACTGTAAATCTGCAAGGTTATCTTAAGTCTCTGTGAGCACTGAAAGTCAGGAAGTTAGAGCACTTCCATTTTGTCCCTGCTGATGTAATGATAAAACCACTGAAGCGTTTCATTACTGCCACGCCACTTGGTGCTTTAATGTCACTCACGCTCCAACATCCTTTACAGTATCCGTCTCTGAGCCCCTCAAATGCGGATGCTCCCTTTGTCCTCTTGCTGTGTAGTGTTTGCTTTTGGTCATGAGTAAATAAATGGGTTTTTCTAGTCTAGGCACTTCAAATTGATTTGCTTGCTCAAACAATTTGCTCTTGCTCAGCACTGGCTAAATGACTCTGCGATCATTGATCCATTGACACGGTGTGTCATCTCAGATTTACTTGATATTTTTTGTCCCGAGCATTTTCTACCACTCGTCTACTGGTCTGAACTTGGAAAAGTTCGTAATAATCAACTTCAGCGTCTTGTGTTTTTGTAGACTTTCATGTTTCATCAGCTCCCTCATTTTATGTTCTTTTGAAAACACTTTCACCCACTATTACTTATCATAATGTGATAGCAGAATTATTTTAGTCAGCCTGACAGCAGTTTTCAAAAGAGAACAATATTTCTTTCTCTGCTTCCTTTATACTGGCCTTCTTTCATATATCTGCTCTTCAAACCACTGAGTTTTACTTGACTGGATTGTCTCGACTTGACAGAATGGTTTACATTTAAGTTTGAATTCTGGGTTTGTCTCACTTGTCTAATTCTGCAAACTCTAAATTTAGAAAATCAAATAACTAACAATTTTCAATAAGGAGATTTCATTTTTATCTTTAAGCATGTGCATTTACGTAAATGACTCTTTTGAAGCCTTTTGCCGGGTTGAGAATACTCAATGGTACATGGTATGAGCTCCACTTATATACAGGTCATTTAAATGTGGATGACTTCAACCTTCTTTGAAAATACTCTTGAACCTCCTGCCTTTATGAAAACCGTCAGATCTCAGTAATAAGTCTCCTAAGACGATTTTCTTTTTCAGTCCAGTCACATCCGCCTCTTATGAACAGAAGACTGGTTTAGCTATATTTATATCCAATTCTAACTTTCACCTTCAATGTTGATTTACTGACTGAACTCCAGATTTGCGAACTTGTGACTTCAATTATTAAGATTGTCATTTTTAGTCTAGAGCTAGAGTAATTTTATTCCAACATACACTGTAAATGTTTGCATAATGTAATCAATATAGAGGACAACAAAATAATGACTTGTGTATCATTAATTCAGCCCGACTGTTTTCAGTTGAAGATGTGGCTAACGTTCATGACGGATTTATACAGAGCTTCAAATGCCAATATCTATGTTAAAATGCCACAGAGAAAAAAAAAAGTAAATAAATAAAAATAGTTTACTGTCTGGTGACTGTTTTGATGTCTACAGCCATTTCTTTCCTCATTGTATAAGCATATTTTATTGTTTTTAAATCACCCATATAAAATGTATTAAGGCCCAATGTTATAGGTGTAGCTTCTGGGACACAGTCAAAACAGATATAGCCAGCTAGCTTTGTGTTTCCCATCATTTCTGAAAATTCCTGTCAAAAGGATTTCTGGACTCGTTACCTTTTGAGCAATTGTAATGCAATTATGTGACAACCAAATTGACTCCCTGTGTGGGGTTAATTGGACATATAGACCATCCAACTAGTGTGAGCCAGTGCTGGTGAAAGTAATTATGTTATGGACATATACAGTTAGGTTAATAGGTTTTTGTAATTTTGCTTATGTAAACAATTACTTACCATACATTTTTTTTTTTTTTTTTTTTAAATGAATAATGTGTGAAGTGTAGACTTCCAGGTTCAAATCAAGGGGTTAAATAATTAGGAATTACAGTTCCCCATTTTCAGATAATGAAAACTATTTCGTCAGGTGGGTTGTAAACAGTTTTATGGCCAGGTGAGATCTGTTCTATGGACTGACATTTGTGTCAAAAGAAAACATAGTCACAAGAAAATAATTTCCTTTCACAGGTGAGTGTTCTTTGAAACTTGTACAATTAAATTCCAGGTAGATTTAACAATATGCATGTGTGGAACTCAGCAGCCAAGCTCACAAAGAAGCAGTCACACAGGGCAGATTGCCTGGTTGGCAAGTGCTACAGCAGATTAACACTGCCGCATACAGCTCAACCCTTCAAGAGGAATTCCACTTGCTTGGTTGGTTAAAAAAAATAAAACAAAATAAAACAAAAAACCTCCACTATTGTGCTTGGTCACTTTCAAAGCAGTGATGCTACAACCTCTGTGGCTGACAGATTAGCATGACAAATGGAATCAAAGTTGCACCAATTTTATAGCAACAATTATAACAATTTGGAAAATGAAGTTTGTCAAATTATCTATCAACAGTGATTAATTTAATTGTGTGCAACACAACAAATATCTGTGATATGAAATTATTTGCTTGAGGTTATGATTTTCTGGCGTGCCACTTTTAACACAAATGAAATTCCAGTTCCCTTAATATTGGCATGTCATCTTAAACTTGTATCTGGTAGCTTTCCACTGGAACTTTCAATATGAGCTAAAAACGAATTTTGATGTAATAAGGTACATTATTATTATTATTATTATTATTATTATTATTATTATTATTATTATTATTATTAATAATAATAATAATAATAATAATAATAAGCAACACAAAAAGGCCAGAAAGACCAATGAAAACAACTAAAGTGCATGGCAATAGATTTATTTCAATGGTTGAGAAATCACCCTTCACAACATCTAGCCCACTCAAGAACACTCTCAGGTGGTAAGTCAATCTTTGAAAACAAGAGATGTTTTCATGAATGAAAATACAGTGAGTTTATAACAAGGTGCAAACCCACTGGTTACACTTAAGCTTAAGAAGTCCAATTTAAAGTTCACCAAAAAAATCTCTAAAAGAGCCTGCACAGTTCTGAAAAAATGCCTTGTAAAGATGAAACCCAGATTAACTAGAATGATGGGAAGAGAAAAATATGGAGAAGGAAAGGAAAAAGTCATGATGTGACTCATACTGGATCATCTGTCAAACATGGAGGAAGCAGTGTGCCGGCATGGGCTGTATGGCTGCCAGCAGAACTGGGTCACTATTGCTTATTAATGATGGGACTGCTGAAGTAGCAGAAATCTTACATTCATCAGTACAAGTGCAACACTGATACCCAGGAAAATACTCTATACCATACATACCAAAAATTAAGAGGCATTATTCATTTTATTTTTATTAGAACAATACAAACAATAACTTAAATGATGATGCTATTTTTTAAGTTAACTGACATAGTGCAAAGATATGAAAGCTCTTTAGTACTACAATGAACTGGGAGCACTGACTTCTCAAAATTCCTTCTAAAGCATTGTTAAGTGTCAGTGAATGTGAACTACTTCTGCTGCTACTGAGTGGAAGAGCCACGTACCTGCCTGAATGCAGGTGCTGTGTGAAGCTGTGTATCAGCTGGAGGAGGCGAAGACTGCGCTGTTCAAATCGATACTGTTGCAAATGAGTCCATCTAATCCGATATCAATTTTTAGTAATGATTTGTATCTGAGAGTCAATTTCTTGACCGCTGTAGTCCTGGCTCAGATTCAGCCAAATGCAACAAACATGGGTTCTAGACTTAGGGCAGACTTTCATTCAAGGATTAAATCCAGTCCTTATACTTAAAACACTGTAAGTTTGTTGAATTACTTTTGAGCCTCTGAAAACAGAGGTCTGTGTATAAAAAACAGATCTAACTCCTAAACTGTTGTAAAATCCTTTGAATATAAATTATTCTTTGAATAATTTATTGTTATTGTACATGTACAACAAAATAATGGGTGCTCCACACCATCTCTCTCTATATATCTATATCTCTTACTATTTATCTAATTTCAACCCACAACCTTGTTGCTGTGAGGCAACAGTGTTTCAATGTAAAGCTGTTGAAATTGTGTTCACACAACAGCTAGGTGTGATTTAGATGTCTGCTAAACTTTCCCTTTTGAACTAAAATTTAACCCACTTTGAGTCCACACATCGATGCACCATTCCGACCTCTAATCAATGGAAAATTGCTCCGTGGGTGGGTTTAGGCCGGGATAGCAAGTGAGCAAATTTTGTAGTATTTGCCACAAAAGAGTGATTGAATTAATGAAATCACTGTCAAATCGACTTTTCAAGTATTGTTTTGTCTCATCAACTCACCGTGATTCTGAAACTGCCAGAGTGGTTGAAAGTAAACGTGGCAGCAAAATCCATGCGAGACAAGCGCCAAGAGTGCAGCAACGAGTGCCTCTGAGCTATACTTTAGCCAGAGAATCAGATATAATTACTATCAACTGTCCTGCAGTTGTCTTTTCTGACATCCTAATCATTATGGACTGCCCTGTTATGATTGTCCATTGAGAACAGCTGTTTTGACTGTGCTTCTTTTCAACAAGCACATCAATCCACTTATCAGAAGTCGACAGTCTTTTCCCGAGGTAAAAATTGGACATCTTGGTGAACAGGGATTGATAACAAATTCAAATGGTCAGCACAGGAATTGTTTTATTGTTTGACCTGAGCACCTGGTCACCAGGTGGAGCTAAAATGCTTTGGATCACACGTACAAGCAGTATTTACATTAAGCTAGTGAGTGGCACGTTCAAGGAAATCCTTTCCTTTGAACCAAGGTCAACTTCCATCATCATTAATTATCACTTTATTATCTTTACCAGCAGGCCTTGACAAAGTCATGCCCCTGGCTCAGACGATGAGTTGAAAATGAAGAGCATTTCAGCAATGACTGAGAACCGACTCCATTTGAGCAAAGGGGAGGGGACCTGTTTGACGGCTTTTGCCCTGTATTTTATGATCAAGTCAGCAAAGCGATGTCAGCCCCACTTCAAAATGGCCCTTTGATGCTTATCATCGGCCTTGACTTATTGGCAGCAAGCTACTTCAGCTCCATGAAAGAAATACAACAAACCATATAAATGAGCACTTTCCCCGAATGAAAAATTCATCGAGTTATTTTTAGCCTTGATGAATTTGCATTTTCATTATTGAAATGGTAAAAAGAATTCATTTATTTATTTATTTTCTATTTCACGCTCAAACAAAAAAGCACAGTATGCTACAAGGGTATACAGAAAATAACTGTAGCTAGAGTAATAACAGCACTAGGTAGGGATAACCTTATCAATTAAATATTTATCCTAAAGCCTCTTACTGCTTGTTGCCTGCGTAACACTTGGATGGACAGGAGAATAAATGCATATTTATATCTGTTCGGTGAACACTAAGGGATTGTTGTGTCTGCCTGAGGGAAGAAGTTCAAATTCAGGAAGAATGCGGTGCATGAGGGGGATCTGAAATGATTCTCCTCGCCGTTTTAATAAAAAATGAGCCAAACAGAGGGGTGCTGCCTCACAATCATGACCTTCATCACCTCTTGACTGTTCAGCATTTCAATGTTAGCTGAACCATGTTGTTATGTGGTATGATTATCTAACAATATTGCCTAATCAAATAGCAAGATGTCATGTAGTCTGTTTTATTTTATCTTATGTAAAAATGAGAATTTATATGACATACATATTGTATTTAGTTATGCAAAATCACTCTCATATTACCTGCAAAGCATATTAGAAATCTTTAAGCTGTCATGTTTGAATAAACGGCAAGGAATATTTGAAGATTTTAAAGGTTTGAATTTGCTATGATTGTTATAAAAAAAGTACAATAAAAATAACAGAACTATACTACATGACACGAAAAAGAATCTTGTTAAAGATAACAAGTTCAATGCAATATTTCTTAAAGCCTGCTTAAAATATAAATCTGGCATATAAAATCCATGAAATGTTAGATTTTATGGATTAGCATGGTGACTCACCCATGAAGTTGAGGTAGCCTTCTCCACCCAGGCCATGAGTGATGAGGCGGATCATCTTATGCAGCTGCATGCCACGGTCTATGATGGCTGTCATGGGGATCAGGGAGCTCATGTTGGTGTACATCTCCTTGTCCATCAGCCAGAAGGCCAGGCTCTTATCGCCAACCAGAGCCTGCAAAGGCAGTCCGTGTTTCATTATTCATACGTTCACGCTGAACTAATGCAGACTTCACTGGCACAACACAAGACGTTGTAGAAAAGTTTACCTGATCGTGACTTTCGGCATAAGCTATGCACTTCTCTCCGTATCGCCTGTTGGTCAGTGTGTGGACGATATTGCCTATGTTCCAGTCCTCATCCTTTAACTCCTTCAGGATCTAAACAGTGACAGAGACGGGTTATTGAAAAAGGGTGTGATAGATGTGTAGCTGAGAGAGCTGTTCTGGCCCTGACTGATGCCTAAAGCTCAGTGTTTCAGTTTAGTCTTTCTTCCTTTCCTGAGTTTTCTCTGGGTTACACTTCTCTCTCAGATCAATCTCTGTTTTGACATCTCTATATCCGCACTGTGAGTTATGTCTATCTTTGAATGGTGGTAATGGAGTTTTTAATAACTTCACTACAGCCCATGGGTAGTAAGGCATCAGCTCTCTCCACCTGAGATGGGCAAGGTCAGAGCCTCTCATCCAAACGGAGGGATTCAACAATAAATCCAAACATGGAATCAATGCCCCTCCGCTAGCCTGCCTACATGCACACTTTCTGCCAAAGGAGTCATTTACAGAGGTCAGAAGCAAACACGGAGGTCACCAAAACATGCACCCAAAGCCTATCCTCCCACAGAATGTTGCTATACAGTCGTACTAACTGGCTGTAATTGCCATTCCATTAACAAATAATAGTAGAGCTGAAATAATTATATGTACCGCAGTTGGCAGAGAGTGGGTTTAATAAATAAGAAATGCTAGAAAGCTACAGTAACATTATCATTTCTAAAAGTGCCCTCCAAGAACCCTTGGCAATAGACATACAGCCTGTCTGACTGGTGGGGGAGTTGGAAAACCCATTTCAGTGACAGGCTGAGGTCTGCTCTGTGGAATTGGCAGTGACAGCTGATTGACATGTCAGGAAACCTTTATATTACTCTACAGAGCCATAATCCTCTGAGTAAAGAGAGTAAATTGTGCCGATCAATATGTCTGAGATGAACTGGCTGGTCCACCTAAATAGAGGCTATCCCGCTCTATATATCACCATCTGTTCACATTCACTTCTCCTCACCTTAGCCTTGTGTGGCCATATTAGTCATTGCCAGTGCTACCAGAAAACCTCAGTAAGGTGCTTATTATCTACATGTACTACAAATTCTCAGATGTTTTAACTGCTCGTGGCTTGCCTTGATCCTCGAGCTAAGCCTTGTCCACTACTCTCTGGATTGAGGTCAGCCGCAAAACTGAGCAAATAGCACATCTAAAAGTCACTTACAGTTACAAACAATATCTAATATTTTTATCACCTAAGCTTCCCACTGATCAATGTATATTAAAGATGACAAAACAAATTAGTTATTAGTAGTTCATTTAGAGTTTCTGTTTAGTACTTTTGACTCTTAAACTACTGTATTTTTCGGACTATAAGGCGCACTTAAAAATCCTTTGATTTTCTCAAAAATTGGACCTTATAATCCGGTGCGCCTTATGCATTAAAAATGTTTTAGTACGACTTTGGTAAGCTATGATGCTTACGAAGCGGGCAAGTTAAGCCACTATCTGCCAATGGATCGTGGATGCCTGGGCTAAGGTATCAGTCTCAAGTGTCGTCCGAGCTTTCACGAAGGCCGGAATCATCGTTGAACAGCTGAGTAACGGTAACGAGACTTACTCGGATAATGACAAGACGGATCCGGGCATGCGTGATGCCGAAATCGCCCAACTGTTAAACTCAGACACTGAAGATGAAGAATTTGATGGATTTGTGGAAGAGGAATGAACTGAAAAAGTGAGTGTAATGTTCTCTATTTTATGTGTTACAACAATGTTGAGAGTTGTTGTGAATGAGTTGAATAAAGTTCGACTTATCTGACTGTTATGTTTCACTTAATGCGCCTTATAGTCTGAAAACTACGGTACTCTTTGGTCTTGAATATTTAGGCAGAAAAGAGAACAACTTCCGTCATAATATTTAAAAGGTAACATCTAGAATCAAAGTAAGTAAGTTTTTCTTGTTTTTTTTAATCCCAGTTCTATTTGTAAAATAATGTCACAAAATAAACGGCTTTATAATGGAAAACATAATGGTAATAATAATTGTAAGGCAAACAGTCATTTCAGGGAGAAGTGGAAGTCAACCTAAGAAAAACATATCACATGTTGAGGTGAGTATAAAAAAAAAAAGATTAAATACAAACCGTTAATTTAATTCAAAGTGTCTTGTTAGGGAGGACGGTTTGGTCTAATAACACAACATGCAGATAAATTCAACTATAAATTACACATTAAACATCAGCTAAATGAAAATCTAAAAGATTGGCATCTTTTTGTTCACCTCCAGCTCGAGTATCACAGCTAGAGAATCGAATCTACAGGATATGCCCCAGAGATCATCCTAGTTGCCTCCACATCCACGTACAATCAGACATTTTAGACTTCCTTATGAATCATTACAATTCAATTCAACCACAAAAGTGGTCTGGGAGCAATTAATCTGGGAGTGGGACTGTTGGAGCAAAGACAGAAGTGAATGGGTTGACGACTTCTCTACCACCAGCTCACCCACATCAGCCCCGACCAGCCGAGCTTCCTGGCACCACTGACACTCCACTTCATCAATGATAATGAGCAGTGCACAAATCTTACTTTACAAGCCTGCTGTCAGGAGCCAACCAGAGTGCCCAGATTAATTAGGCAGAGCCAAAAATAAAATTTAAAAAAAAAAAAAAATCTTGCAGCGCAGGATGAGGTCATCTCACTGTCACAGACATGCTGTGACTGATTCAAGAGGCTCTCTTCCACCATCACATAGTGCTGGCAAGGACTTGGTGGGGAATGTGAGTCTAAAGCTCTTGTTTTACATTTTGTGGCTGGCCTGAGCATCCTGCCTCTGCTCTCTCTGCAATCACATTTGCTGAAAGTGTGTTTGAGTTTGCGTTGCTATGGGCACATCCTCTCTTTGCACATACAGTGCCGCCCCCAGAGGTGAAAAGGGAACAAAGGTGTGCAGTTCTCAATCCAGTGGATCAAGCTAATTTCATCCCATTTTTATATGTTCCCTGTTTTGAAAATTAATGAACTTTTCTGCCCACATCGGCAGGCTTCTCTCAGCTGAAAAACACTTGTTAGCTCACCTCACAGTTTTCCTGCAAAAGCCCTCGCTAAAGAAATCCTGCACCGCCAGTTAACACCACACAAGGGTGGCCTCAGAGTGCAATTAGCTAATAAAATAAAGCAGGACGAACCTGAAATGGTGCTGTCATTAAAGCAGGCAAGCAGAGTGTGACACTGGCAGAGGGGGTCAGACAGAGTGGGTGCCCTTTTAAGGCTGGCAAAGAAATCGCTGACATGTTTACATAAACAGGCTGAACAACATCTTTGCTTTCTGGCAGTCTGAATTTTATTAAGCCATTGTAATTGAAAGTGTTTCTGCTATGATGGGCAGAGCAAAGTATGTGGTCTAGAAATAGATTTTCCCCCTGAAACTAATAAGGACAGAGGTGTGCGGACTGATATTTTCATTCAATTAAAATAAATGGAGGAACAGAAACAAGAATTGGAACAATTGACTCAGAGGTCATTCGAGTTGAACAGCTGAGAGAAGCAGAGGGCTGCTGGAGAATTCTCCGTGTCACCTTCTTTTATCCGAGCTGCAACCATGGAGCCCTCTACCTCCGTCGCCTCTAATTGTTTCAATTACATCTCAATCCACTGTAGCTGGAGGGAAGGGTGCTTGTTAAATTAAAGGGCTTTTGTAACATTATCCATTAGGAGTGACAGCATTTTATGGTGATAATCAGATCGAATCATCCAAACTTGTGCTGCGCGCCTTATCTGGTCCTCTCATTAGGATATCTTAATTTTTCACAGTCTGTTGGTCCTAACAGCCTTGTGCAGCCAAGTAAATGAGTCATATCAATCAGTCATGCTGAGGACGAAACACAGCGTGAGGTCCCAGCCAAAGAACTGAGAGAAATTCATCCGTGCACACATGTGAATCTATAAATAAGCTCACGGTTCTGTTGCTCTGCGTCTTTGTCTCCCTTTCCCTCTCTTTCTTCCTGCCTGTCTGTCTCTCGCCGTCTGTCTGAATGCCTGCCCTCCGCGCTTCACGTCTTCCTTCTCTGCAACACACACCTCACTGGAGGCTCCACTTCAGTCCATTCAAATCCCTCCCTAATTGACACTCTGTGAGAAGAGGCAAGGCTAGCCCTGAGTGCACTCCACTGACTATACCAAGGCATGTTCATATGAATGCTTCCCTGCACAGAAATACAAAAAATAAAAAAATTTGTTGCTCACTTGCTCTCCTCCAGCTTCAAGTCTCCTGAGGGAGGGAACAAATTTAATTGAAAATTGCAACCAGGAGAAGAATCTAAACAAATATTGCATTGCCAGCAATATTGTTTGGAAAGTAAAAGCAGCAAGAACCTCTCCAGAGGCATCTTGAGGATAATCCTGTGAAACCTCGGTGGTACAGCACTGCCTGCTGCACGCCTATTGCAAGTATCACAGAGGAAGGTCAAGTCTGGGACGATCTCTCTCTCCCTCTTCCCCTCTCCTCTACCTCCACATCCCTACTACTGAGTAAAACCCACTGCTGTGAGAGACAGACTTGATTAACGATGCGTTGACTTCCCCCACTGAGAAACACAAGAAACCATAGAGCAAGAGGATGCATGCGGTGCCGAGGTCAGACTCTTTATATTTTGCTTTTTCTCACCAAAATATGAGTAAATAAAACTTCTAGTGTGGGCTAGTGGATACATTTAAAAAGGCACAGTTTTACATGAATTTTAAATCAGACAACCTCTTTAGGCATTCTGCATACAGACATTTTCCTCAAATGGAAAAAAAAAGCCTCTACTTTCTCTGAAAATGCTCAAGTGCACCAGTAAAAAAATAAAACATTACTTTTAAAAACAGTCTACGTTCATCTACTGGCTGAACCCGACAGACAGACACATCCCCAGAGAAAACTCACTGCAACTGTACTTTCTAAAGTAATAATTGCTGATTTCATCAAAACACATTCTGTCATCAAGCACAAATGGGGTCAGGAAAATATATTAGAAGTTGCGTGCTGGTTCCAAGTACTGTAAAGTTATCCAAGTCCTCCAGATGACACACACACACACACACACACACACACACACACACACACACACACACACACACACACAGAGCTCCAAAGCAGAAATAGCTGCTTGAACCTGTCCATGTTCATTGGGATGCTGGTGCTGTCACTGTGGCTAAAAAACTAAAAAAAGAAAATTATTTAATAAAATCCATAATAACCTTATTTTGTCTCTGGGTGGATGGTGGGGCGGGTATGTGCTTTCTGCTACTTGGCTTCAATATTATATAGTTATGGACTTCCATACCTGATGGCTGAACAAATATAAACAATGTTTTTCCAGTGTGGGCCATCAAGCACTTTCACAGTGGCAGTTTGGGCTGGAGTGCCAAACTAAAGGGTGCTTCAGCAGTTGTTGTGGAAGAAATGAGAATATTTGGTGCCCAGAATTTTCCATCCAGTCTGAAGCAGTGTTGTATGATAACACGTCGTTAACACCCAACACTGTGATACTGTTATCAGTTATGCCCATAATGAAGAGTTATTGGAAGCACTCATGAAGCTGCTTTTGTTAAGTAAAAAATTCGAGTTACTGGTTGTGTACTCATCAGGAGTATTAGCATACTAAATATATACAGTACATAAGTCTTGTTGACCGATACCTATAGACATACAGTACAACGCAGCTCCTTTTGTAGCGTCATCTGCCAGACAGGAAGCTAATGAATGCCTTTCCTCCAGCAGGTTTTTCTCTGCATGCTTTTTGTTTGAGCTTCCTTCCCTGAGCAAAGAGCTGTGCATCATGCTGTATTGGATAACTGATGGTGGGCTTCACCAAAAACGAAAAAAGTAAAACCTCTTCAGTCAACATGAAGACTGTTTTACAAAAAAAAGGAAAAAAAAGGTAAAGGGTATAGGCTTTTCTCAATGCAGCATAAACAAAAATAGACCAAAGCCTGCAAGCTAGTTCTCCCAGACAGCTCAGGCTCTGCTGTATCATACACATGTAACATGCCTGGTTTTGTTCATGTCATATACCAAACAAACTTACCCAATTTGGTTGCCTATGCTGCAAATTCCTTCTCTCTCCCCCTGACATCTCAGTGATGCTGCAGCCCTGTATCACTTCCTGCTGATTCAACCCTGCCATCACCCCAGCATCCCCCTGCATGTTCTTCTCAATTTTGTGTGTGTATCATATATGTGGTGAGTGAAGATATGTGTAGCAGAGATACCAAACTCTAACAATGATCATCTGGTGCAATATTTGTCATAATGAAAAATAAGACAGAAAACGTGGATAAATAAAAAGGTAAACAGAAATTAACATCTTTGATGAATTCTATTCTAGTAGTGGGATTGCATTGAAATAAAAGACACGACCACAAAGCAATTAATAATCAAGAAAAAATAACTGCTTCTCATTTCGACCTCCAACTCATCAATTTCACATTTTATCTTTAAACACAGAGCTTTCATGGTAGACCAATATATTAAAACTCTACAATGAGTATATAGCTAAAGATATCTACGGTATATCAGCCGTCCCCAACCTTTTTTGTGCCACGGACCAGTTTATGTCCGACAATATTTTCACGGACCGGCCTCTAAGGTCTTGCGGTTAACAAAATAAACAAAAATAAAACCAGTACCGGTACCAAAAAAATAGACGATTTATTCACAACACACGGGAAAAGACCCAGGGAAACAGAGTTAACGATAAGAAATGATTTAAAAAAAATAAACACTAAAAACAGATAAAAACCCTGAAAACCACGCGGCCCGGGGGTTGGGGGTGCACTGCTATATATAACTAAAGAAAATGTACTATGAAAAGAAAGATTTCTGTTAGACCCATTTTATTTTTAATTTCTTTAATAATAAATAGATAATCTTAAATTACACTGCAAAATATAAAAATCAATTGAAACCTGAATGGCAGAGATCCACCTGAGGAAAATATAAATGTCCAGATTTAGACACTACAAACAATCACTTCCTGCATAGTGTCATTTGAATGCCACTGTTGGAATTAAAAATGCATTTTTTGCACATCTTCACAGCACAGCTGTCTTTGGTTATAGATGACAATAAGCGTCCTCTTATTCAGCCTACCTACCCTGACAGTCAGCGATGGGTGATAAACCTTCTAGCTGAACCCTTTCTTGTGGCACTCTTTAACTATTAAGCTTGTATAATCGTTTTGGAAAAATCAAAACAGCACTGAATACAGACAGAAAAATAACCCTTGCTTTGATATCATAAGCTACGTCAAGGACAGACATTCAGAGTGAATAATGAATAATGTGAAATGTAAAGGTGACTGCCAGCCTATTTAAAGCCTCACTTAAGAAAAAGAAAAAAAAAAAAAAAAAAACATCACAGAAGAAATTTCCGCCAAGATCAGTGACTAGATGACCTTCACATTATTAAATCTCATTTTTCTTCTCATTCACGGAAAAAAAAGAAAAAGAAAAAAAAGAAAAATGTGCACACATCCATGCAAAGGACTCTTAAAAAAAATTACTGATCTAAGAAAAAGGTCATTATGAATGAATAAGTCAAAAGCTTTTCTTTTTCAATAACAATTGTGTCGCTTCCATCATTTATTCATAGCTCAGTGTTTGCATGGATAAATACTGACCTTCCCACTTGCACAGTGGGTAGCATTAAGAAGGGGAAAAAAATAAAAAGGGTTGCACTGCTTTAGAAAAAGCAACAACAAAAAACTTTTTCAGTTTGAATACCCTTAAAACCTATGTATAAAAAAAGATTTCAGAATTGGGTTCAATGTTATCTGTTTTTTTTTTTATATAACAGAAAGAATACCAGAAATATGAAAACATACATTTCATTCTCACGTTAATCCTCCTTAGGCCTTACAGTCCTGGGTTGATTTAGTGACTGTTGCCCATCTTGAGAAAGAGTTACCAAAACAAACCCTTACAAACATCAAAGCCACCTTTATCATGAAGGTATTTATAATGCACAGGCTTTAGGCTTTACTGTAAACACTGAAAGGATTTAGCCAGTGACAGTGGTTCTTATATTTTAGAAATCAGCTACTACAATCATTTCTCCAGAAAAGTTAGGATGCTATGTAAAATGTAAATAAGCTGTAAGGAAATTATATGCAAACCATTTAAAATAGTATTCAATGGGAAGTGAAAAAAGACAACATATACATTTTTTATATAATATAATTTCTATTGTAATAATAATAATAATTGTAATACTTTGAAATAAATAAGGCTTTTTCCTTAAAAAGAGCACAAAAAACTACCTATTTTAATAGTTCAAACACTAAATATATATTTTAAACTATCATACTAATGAAAATAATTAGGGAATAGTTCAGATGTGCTGTGTGAAAGAAAAATCGAAAAAAAATCAGCAAATACTTGACTGCGAGTAGGCGAGGTTCGACTGTATATCGGTCAACACTGATGGTGCCTTATGAGAGATGTGCAAAGTAACCGTGCCTTGTTCACTTAATTGCTATACCATCACCAATGCTTGTTTTGCAACTATCTGCTCTCAACAAGCCATGGTCCTTTTCTTTCCCCTTCCCCTGAGGCTCTGGTGTCCATGATATCCAAAAATAATTTAAAATTTTAAGTCATCAGAGCTAGTGTGGCGTTCCACTGTGTCTCAGTCAATCATACATTAGGACTGTAACCAGAGAAGGCATTCTTTGTGAGTCTTGTTTATCTGGTTTTTTTTCTTTTGGTATAATTTTAATCATTATATACGTGGATGCAGGGACAAACTGCATTTGCTGACAACTGTTTTCAAAAGTGTTCTTAAGCCCACGCAGTAATTTCCACAACAGGATCATGTTTTAATGCAGTGCTCCCTGAGGCCTTGAAGATCACAGTCATTCATTATTGGTTGTCAGCCTTATCCCTCGAGTACAGAGATTCATGTTTACTCTCTTAATCTTTTAATGATATTGTGTACCATAAATGACGAAATCCAGAAATTCTTTCTTTTTTGTTCTTAAATTAAACTACTTTGCCTACACAGTTTTTCACTGAATAGTAAACCCTTCTTCACGCTTTTTTTTTTTTTTTTTAAACTGAGAAACCCTGGCTCTGTGGGATGTTCTTCTTGCACCCAATCATGTTAATGACCTGTTCCTAATTAACCTAATTAGTCGTGAGAAGCTCCAACAGGTGTGTATATGTATGTGTGTACTTTTGAGCACACAACCTTTACAGTCTTGCAGGCAACTTTCTGAATTATACAGCTATTTCTGCTATTAAATTTAAAATGAATACACAGTAGAAGGCTTTTAAAAAAATAAATGTTTGTAATTTCAACATTTGAAATGCTGCCTTGAATGCCGAGTTTAAACATTTGCACTGGATGCTGTTCACATTTTTTCTATATCACAAGTTTTTTGGGGGGAATTTTTTTGTCATTTTAGGTGCATCAACTCTCCTTGTCTATAATACATAAAAGCGCAGCAGTGCACAAAATCAACCATTTTTTAAGGCTTTATTGGATAGGGACAGCGAAGATAGACAAGAAAGCGGGGAGAGAGAGAGCAAGACATGCAGGAAAGGGCCAACTGCTCTCCGGCCATACGGCATGTAGTCGCCTGCTCATCCACTGAGCTAAACTGGCACCATATCAACTGTTTCTCAAAGTTGCAAATGTTTCCCAATATGTCCAAGATAGATTTAAAGGAACCACATGTGCTTGCTCTAAGGGGGTCATCTGATTGTCAGGACTTTTCTCTATTGTAGGGTCTTTCCTTACACTTTAAACCACCCCAAGGTGACTGTTGTTGTAATTTGGTGCTATATAAATAAAAATACATTAAATCAATTTAGAATCACCTTACCTGAATCCACTTGTCAGGGACAGCCATTGCCAGTCGGTAATCAAAACCAAGTCCTCCCTCCTCCACTTTTCTGCAGAGAGCTGGCATCCCTGACACATCCTATAGGAAAGTCTTATTATTTAATATCACATTTCTACTTTGCGGGCACAGATTTCAACAAAGATTTTATCAATACCCACAACTCACATGTTAAGGGGTGAAATTCCTACACCACAGGCAAAAAAAAGGAAAGAGCGACACCCCATTTCCTTTTGCATTACCTTTTAATTACAGCAATGAATACGCAAGTAAGCTATGTCTAACTAATAAGTTCTTTTAATTAATAACAGCTCTGGGCAGTGTCATTGCAAAGTTAGTGAATGCAAAGATGTGTGTGTGGCAGTGGGTTTTTACCTCTGCAACAGTGATGCAGTCAGGATAAAGGGTATGAAGAATGTGATTGGCAAGCATCAGGTAAACCAAAGAATCTTCATCTACCTGTAGGCCAAAGTATTCACTGTAGTCCCCTGTGAAACCTGCGCCTGTAAACACCCACACAGTGAACACTCATCATGTTTTCACCCAAACTACAGATTTTTTTTTTTTTAACTGATGCTACCGCTTTGCTTTCTCTTCTTGACATATTTCTAAAATGTCCTAAAATTGTGAAATAAATGTAATCTTAATGAAGGCCGAAGGCTCCTTTGGATAAGAAACTAATAAAAATGCCTCTAGAGACTAAAGAGCAGCTCTTACCAGAACTTGTAGGGTACGCGGAGAGATTTAAACTCTGGAGCAATTATTATTAAGATTAAATACAGATGAATATTCTTGATCTCACTTTATCTCACTTTTTGGCATGTTTAAAAATGTGTTTTGTTGGCATAATGAGAACTAAAGTTTTATTTTTAAAAGGTGGACAGTATTAATCACTGAATATTATTCAAGTGCATCCAAGACAGTGTACAGTCAAAATTCTTCCAAATTAAAAGTAGTCAAACTGTACTAATTTTGAGTTGCAGAAACTGAAAATGATACTTAAAATTATTTGTTGGTTCTGGTTTTCATGAGCATGCTAGCAGAGCAGTTCTAACACCAAAAATACATTCTGACCCCTGAATTTTGGCAAAAATGAAGGTAAGCGCTAATTTTCAGACTCAGCTCAAAATATTAATCTAATTTTGCTATAATTAGGCTTGTTTGAACTGGATTTGTATCAAGTATGACACAGTTGTCAAAGTTCAGATATTATCATCTCTCCATTTGACCTTTTGCCCTCTACTCTGATCTTGGATTTGACATTTCTAGCAGAAGGAAAACTATATTGTTGCCAAGTAATGTGTTTTTCCATGAAACAACATCTCATCTAGACCTGCTCTGTCAGGCAATTTTCTAAAGACATTCAGTTGTTAAACATATATTTTTGCATATTTCTTTCTTTATTTTTTTACCTTTAGTTACTGTCACTGCTACTTTGTTGCTAATACTACCATTATAACTGTTGCTGTTGCATCAAATGTTATAACATAGGAAATTCCCAAATATAGAATAAAGATTTTCTTATCTTATAACCCTGCTATATATTGTTACATAAAGAAATGTTACATGTTATCACATGAAGCAATGACATACAGATGAGAAGACATAAAACTACACATTTTATAAATTGTAGCTAATCAGATGTTTTAATTGGCCTATTTGCACTCAGCACATTAAAATCCACTATGCAGACAACTTCTGAAAATCGTTCACCAATGTTGTCTAACATTTGCTAAACAAAATGTATTGTTTACCTCCATGACAACATTTCTAATGGTCCTATCCCAACTTTTGACGGCATACAGGTTACGTTTTACACCAAGTATATTTTAATTTCGTTTATTTAAAATCTCAATTCAGACAACAGTCTTTTTGTTTTACCAGACCAAATTTCTCTAAATATAATTTGGTAAAAAAACAAAACAACCCCCCCCCCCCCCCCCCCCCAAAAAAAACCCCAAACAAACAAACAAACAAACAAACAAACAAAAAAGAAAAAAAAATTTTGATGACGTTTTTGACCTTTCTATTAACCTTTCACCTTTATATTAAGCCTTTACATTAACACTTTGATAAAATAAAATTAAAAAAAGTTCCCTCATGATGGATAGGATAAGTTAGACCTCTCAACAAAGCTCAAATTAATCTTTAACACTCGGGAGTGTGTGGTGTACACTCCACTGCGAGTTATAAACAAGAGCAGGATGACAGGCTTTACTCACACCACACAGCTCTGAAATATAAGGTGCACACAAACCAGTCTTACCGATGCCATGGTGATGGTACAGCATGGAAGTAACACCATCAAATCTGAAGCCGTCAAAGTGGTACTCCTCCATCCACCAGCGCAGGTTTGACAGCAGGAACCGCAACACTTCCCAGCTAGAAAAACACACACACGCGCACACAAGCACACACATTCAAGGTCAGGCAAAGCAAAAGCTGTGAATTATTCACACATCTCACTGTGCACTTTAGGCACCAGAGATTAATTTTCACCCCTACAGGACATTCACATATTGATAACCAAACTTATATTATGTCGGAGATGGAGCGCAAATGAGAGTGAACGGTGTTTTCATTAAGTACAGTGACTAAATTGAGGAGAAAACCAATTCAAATAACCAGTTGTCAAACTACAAATCAGTGGCTTACAGTGTACGGTTAAGTTTTCTGATTTCCATCACATGCTTTCACTCGATCACTGGGCAAGCGTTTTATATTACCAAGCCCATCTCTGTGTATTTGAAGTGATAGGATTTCACACCACACTTGGGTAAACAAACACTGCGCAAGGAATGGAGTTTCCTCTCTTGAGGATGAGATAAATCCTACACTTCTACTTGCTTTGGCCTCATCTTCATTGTTTTACAATGTCCTACAAACAAGAGGTCAAAGACTGTACAAAAAAAAAAAAAAAAAAAAAAAAAGAAGCCAATAAACTATTTGAATTTGAAAGCGTTAACTGTGGTTGTAGTGTAGCCCACGGTGTGCTACAAAGCATGCAAATGCTCACTGTGTCGGTGGAGGACAGAGGAGGTGGATTCCATAAATGGCCCCAGTCTCCCCGTTCCTGACTGGGCGAGTCATCCGATTTCTAACAGCCTCTCAAGGCAAAGTACACTACACACCTCAACTCTTTCCATTGAGAGGTGTGTTGCCATGGAAACATCAGTAAAAACTCAATATTTGGTTGTCTATATGCAGTGTGTGTAATGAGGACCAAATGAAACACTGCATACATGGATGCCAAACTGGGAGGCAGCAGCAAAGCACCAGGGATGAGACACGAATGACATTCATTACACTGATTAGATGCTGCCTCTGCTTAGGCCAGGCCCAGATCTTCTCCATACTCCAACAACGGTTTGTAATAGTTTGTGACTACTATGTGTTTAAAATATAAATCTAATGAAGGTTTCTGTTTTTGCGATAAATTTGTATCCACGGAGTGTCTTTGTAGTACGTAAAATATGATTCTACTTCCTGAGCTACACTTCAGAATATACAGCATGTAAAGGGTTTGTTAACAGAAATAATTCAACTGTATGTATTCATGGTGCCAGTCGGCTGGCAGCTGTATAGGCCCACCATGAAAGACGCTCCTGTCTGACAAATGTTTTACCTCATCAAAAGTATTTTTGCTGTGTTATAGGGGGCATTTCACTGTCTAGTTAAATAGAGTGAACCACATAAGCTCCTAGTAAGGCTGATTTCCTTCATCAATTAAAATGTTAATGTATTATTGAATGACAGTATCCTGAATTACAAAGGTCAGACACAGAGTTTTCCCCCTGTCTCAATACCACACCAAGGGCCCTTCAATTCTTTTTATTTTTTGCAATTTCATCATGTCAAAAAATTGGTGAAGCAGCAAGAAGACCCAGATTCATGCTTCAACAACACTTCAATAACATCTAAAACTGAAAAATTTCACACAAACACTAGACAGCTCATGTCCTTAATAATGCTTTATCTTTAAAATGTATTATAGGTTTATCTAACACTAAAACCTGAGGATTACACCTCTGTGGCAAAAACCCCCCACAAAATCCCAGTTTCTTTTGGCCAAGAAAGCCATGACACAAAAATACATTTAAATGCATTCCCTTCTGTGCTCCATTCCTCAGGGATGACCAACACCAGCACTGTTTGACAGGTGTGAAGCTGCATGTTACATCGGTACTTCCTCCATCCCTAGAGAAAGATCACAAGAGAGCCTGGTATGATCCGATATAGCAGGCTGGCTGGGTGGTCACGCAGACCCTGTGATAAATAGATTAGGTCCTCCACTCCACTGCGCAGAGCCAACAAAGGCTCAGACACAATGTATCCTCACGGGATGGAGATAATAGCCATTGAGAGCCAGAGGCCCAAGATGAAACCATACTGCCACATTAGGACCCACAATGCCATTTATGATCAAGTCCAATTACGGTGAGAAAGTTAGATCTCTGTACCAATGCAATGCACCACTTATCTATGCAGTTCAATGAAGTTATCACTTGGTCTGTGGTGTTAATACAAAAGCAAATTGCATATTACACTGTCCTCATAGTAAAGCTCTGCCATGACAGTGAAACCTGGTTAGGGAGCACTAATAGAGTAAAAGCCTAATATTGCTGCTTGTAGGGTAAGACAAAGTAATCTGTCATGGGTGTTTCTGTTCTACCTGCAAGTGCACACTGCCAGAATAAAATAAAATAAAATAACAAAAAAAATCATGTTTAGTTGCTCCTCATCAGAGCTTATTTGCCCCTCATGCTGGCTGTAGCTGTGCCCGGTATTACAGTGTGTATTTACACTCAGTTTCCAGCCAAAAGAAGCCATAAGTTGCCGTGTTTCTAGATTTTGCATTAGGTGACATGTCAACTTGTTAGGGTTGGCGTGGAGAGAGATTTAAGTCCCTGTTTTACCAACATCACAGGTAAGCTGCAGATAAGACCAAATAAATTTTAGAAGCTGACAGTTCATTCCACGAGAAGTGTGATGCCCAAACTGTGTCACCAGACAACCCGATGTATGGGGTGCATTTGTTAGACCAAAAAGGACAAATGAGGTGGCTCGTTTAACGCATTTCAAAACCTTCTATAATCTAACAGGGGACAGAGACACTGACAGGAGTGTCAACATCAATGAAACCACATTCTGGGCTTAAACTTGATTTATTTATCAATCACATTTCTTTCAAATTCAGATTTGCATGCATTAACTAAAGGCAATTTTGGGAGACTATGACTTACTTGGACACCATTTTTTTTTTTTTACTTTTGAGGCTACTACAGTGTGTGCTTGAAATGTTCTCTAACAGTTTGATTTTTTATTTTCAGTTTAACCGCTCTCCAGTAAAACAGTGATTTCAGTAAGCCAAATCACACATGCCTTGATGCACACAGGTGCTGTGTTGGACTTGTGCAGAAATTACATCTTTATACTGTGTAGCAGAACATTGTAAGCAGCCATTCCACGAGTCTGATAGTACTGGCTGCCTTGCTGGGTAAATTCTCATCTAGAGGTCTGACAGACTGTCCCTGTATTGCTTTGCTTTGTGTTAGATATCTGCCATTTGTCTGGCATTCTTTATGCAGCCTGGCAGCTATCTGCTCTTGCTTGGCATCTTAGGAAGAATATTCTGCTGCCTGCGAGACTGTTTATATGTTTAGCAACCTGTAATTAGTATCACTTTGTACTTGCCATCTTTCAGGAATCAGTGGCTGTCTGTAAGGCCCGTTCTAATTCTTCAGAGTTTTCTCCAGTGGACCATATTTCAGCAGTTGCAGGACATTTAGAAGTGATTTTCATAAGGAAGCCGTTAAAGTAATTTAAATAACCACAGTAACAAAACAAAAAAAAAGAAAAAAAAAAGATAATAATTACTAGTCTTCAAACTTTGTTATCTAGTTAGCTAGAGATCCTGCATTACAGTTGGTAACATAAGACAGTGCTCCTGCTAGTTTTTAATTACTCCCTGTTCTGGCCATGTTGACGTCAATTTGTGCAGCAAACATCCGTTTCTATGACAAAATTGCCCATCCTTCATGTGTATTGTCATCATTGGTTAAAAATAAGAGCTTTGAATCTTGAATCTTTCAGAGTTAGGTCTCGGACTTCGACCCAGAAATCATACAGCAGTTTTCAGTGGAATAGTACGTACTGTTCAAGCATAAAGGTGGTACGTCACTTTAGGAGCATGACCAAAGGCAATCAGTGCCTTTCTGGAGATCCAGTTTTTAAAGTCACAGAGTACACAAACTCCTTCCTCCGTTCCATCCATCCATCGTTTAACCTGGACACACTAAGGGCTCCAACATGTTTACATGCTCAACATTGTAGAGGTTTACTGTCACCAAGGGGAAGAGTCACAAAAACCGGTCTGTGGGCTACTCTTGCTTGTGCTGTTGTTGGTCCTTGCCAGCTAGGAGAAGACTAAAGTTCTAACATGCAAAGAGCTGAAGTGAAACCAAGAATTAAAAACAATGAAAAAGGGCCACTGCGGCCCACCATCAGGGCTTCTCATGCTGTATTTTTCTACAAACCAGTTAGGATCTGACCCATACATAGGCTACGTTCACACTGCAGGCGAAAGCGCATCAAATCAGATTTTTTTGACCTTATGCGACCCATATCCGATCATGGTATGACAGTGTGAACGGCACAAATCCGATCTGGGTCACTTTCGTATGTGGTATTGAATCCGATACATATCCGATGTTTTAGAAAGCGACTGCTGTTTGAACGGTCATGTCGCATTAAATCCGTCTTTTATGTCACCGACACAAGACAGATGCCAATTATCAGCTCCGGAGAAGCGCCCGATAAGACATCGCGAACGCTTCCTGGCCATCCAGTGTAGATGTCAGTGAAACTGTTGGGAAGACAACGTGAACATTTTATTTGTATTTTATAATCTGCAGATTCTGACAGAAATCTGCAACTATCCTTTGAAGCACCGCGCCTCTCTAAAACAGCAATAAGGATAATTATTAGGTTATTTACATTATTATGTAAATAACAAAATAACTTAAAGCAAAAATTGGGAAACGTAAAGTCCGAAGTCTTTATATTAAGGGCCATCAGTCAAACAATATTGTTTGCTCTGGGTCTAAACAGAGCCGTTGTGTGTGACTTCTTTTGCGCATGCGGGCCGCTTTGAGCGTTCACACTAGAGAGCGTTTGCTGTTGCATTTTATTTGTAGTGTGAACAAGCAGACAAAAAAAAGAATCGGATTTGATCAAAAAATCGGAATTGAGCATTAAGACCTGCAGTGTGAACGTAGCCAAAGTGTCATCCATAACAAGCTTTGGGATTTTTTGAATAACTGCACATTAGCGTAAGATAAGAGACACTATACTATATCATAAATTAAGCACAACAGGAGGAAACATTTTCACATTCACACCTCTGGTCAGTTTACTTAACAATCATGTCCTTGGACTGTGGGAGGAAGCTGAGGTACAAACAGTGAACTCACATAAGTACAGGGAGACCATGAAAATACATCAAAACCAGGACCTTCTCACTGTGAGGCACCAGTACAAACCACTGCACTACTGTGCTACCCCAGGTACAACACTCAATTTAAAAATTCACAAACTATAGATATTTTCTTCCTATTTGTCTAGTTTTCAATGGTTAAGGGGCATGAAGGTAAAGTGTTTGTATCTTATCCTATCCAGTGACTCCATGAAGCACCTACTGGTAGCAATACAGGGAGTTCCAAGAAGCCAACTTGCACACCTACTGCTAAGCTGAACTCATTAGCCGAAGCTCACTAGAGGGGAAAAACTACTTTTCCCATTGCTGTGTGACCTGATGGGATAGGGGAAATAACTCATGGGTGTTAAATACTGAAATGAATGCATTTGGATTGAGTGACTGAGTTTTCAAGTGTGGGTTTAGTGATTGATCAGACAGTACCAAAACCCCAGCTACAGCACAAAGTTGGTCCAAGTAGGAGCATTCATGTTTTTACATAAGGGAAATAGAGTTTTTGTTGTTTCTTCTGTGATGGTTTCTGCTCCATTTCTTTCAAATAAAAGCATGCCAGTTACCAGCAGGGTGATTCCTTGCTCCCCTAGATGTCTTTCCTTGGGTGTAGTTTTCTTATTCTAGAACTTCAAAATTTAAAGGGCATTTAGCTGGTAACAGCTGGAAACAGATTTTGTAGTGTCATCTCATGCTTGAGAGAAAATTGCATCATTTGTTGTGTATCTAGTTTTATTGGGCACACAGTGGAGGGTTACATGGATTCAGGTCTAATTATATAACTTGATCAGTGTCTTAGCATTATATTATACATCAAACAAACAAAAGAATGATATATGCATACATACACACACATGCACGTGTAGAATAATACTGTCAAAGTGAAAATAGTTAGTCCTCCCTTTCAACATGAACATCAACAGAGAGAAAAGCTAAAAAGCATTTTCAAAAGCCTAGCCCCAAGCCCATTTTTCATATCTTAAGAATTCACACAAAAATTGATGAAAAATTGATGCAAATGATCCTGAGAGAGGTTGGGGATATAGAATGGACCCACAGCAAGCTCTTCAGAACTCTCACTACTGATCTGCAAAAAGGCTTGGCTTCTTTGGCTGCCAACCCCCCTACAAGCACTCTACTTACCCGGTCACTGTGTCAAGGTGACTTTGACGTATTTAAAAAGGTTCATGAAGGAAACAGACACCGATGAATGATGTGGATGTCCCCAAATTAGTTTCTGTTCGACACATATCCATGCGTTTGGTGCAGCACACCTAGTACATTCACATACACCACATCTTGACAACTTATTGACCTATTATGCTACATTCCAGCTCCAAATTTGTATTCTATTAGAGCCGCTAATATAAAAACCCATATTTATCTTATTCTCTTTAAATTGGGGAGCCTCTTATTTTGTTAACTGAAACAAACCATTTTAGCTCTTGTCACGTTCAGGCCACCACCTTACCTTCTTTAACCTCCTAATACCCGAACTCTTTCATGGCATGCTTGAAATCTTTGCTATATGGGCTGATTGGGACCTGATGAATGTAAAAACATTTTTTTTTACTGATTTTTGTTTTGGAGAAAAATGAGATCCACATTCAAGGACATTCGTTTTAAATTTTGATAGAACAGTGGCAGTATAATGTCCTCGTAAGTGGATATCAGGCACTTGTAGAGCAAAAATCTTGTATTTTGGTCTAGACAACCCAAAATGTGATGTCCATATATGTGGATGCCAGGTCCTAGGAGGTTAAGCTAACTGTCTTTTGATTGGCTAGCCCCCCCAAACAGCTAATGTGGGAAGCCAGTGGATGAGACCGCTGTGTTCTCATGCATGGCTGCGCATGTTTAATATGAGTGTCCACCAAGTAATTACATGAAAGAAAAGCCATAAAAAACTTTATTATGGGGCCATGAAGTGTAAGCATTCCCTGTAGGTTTTAAGAAAATCTGAGACATCAAAGGAAATTTTCAAGCAAAGGTTGGCTGTTTTTGCCTAAAGTCGAAAAAAAATGAAAGACAATTCTAAGAAGTAGACTACTGAAAGTTAAGAATGTTTTCCTTTAAAACAAATTAATAAACACAGCCAATATCAGAATGCTGATTATACAGCATAGACCTGAAAATATGGCAGGTGGATGGATGACATTACAGCATGAATGCTTAAATATTTTTTTGTACATTTATTATTTACTTGGTTCAATTTAGCAATTATTTAAAAATGGCTTAACAACCACCAGCATATGCATGTGTCCTTATAGTTTCAATGCAGCTCGCTTCTTGGATAGCCAAGTTTGTATTCAGCAACAGCAAACCCACTTCTAGCATTCCTAGAGCCTGGAACCAATGTTTGCAAAACCAGACATTCTTCATACCGAATGCAGACACATTTGACTCAGAGGCAACTCAAGTTAACAAATTGGATAGCAGGCATCTATCTAAACAGCATTCTCTCTGGACTGTGTTGAATGTTTTATGAGGAAAAGCTGAAGTGGAACACATACAACAAAAAAGGTGTTCTTTGATAAAGATGCACAAGTGGAAGCAAAGCAAAAAAGGCAGCAACAAGGAAAATGTGCATTTGCTCTGATAGCTTGTATCAGTCAGCTTCTGTCAACCTAATAAGAACATCATGGTCAGAATGTGATGGCTGATAGCAAGGCTGCTTGATTAAAAACAGACTGTGTATCCCACAAGGTTCACGGGTAGCCTCTGAGGTTCATTTCCTTCCAAAGAAAGTAACAGAAAGCTTGACACAAACGACGTGTCCAAACATCTTGCGAGAGGCAAAGAAGACAAATGAACTGGCTATGACATTGCAGAGCTCCTTTGGGCTTTTACAAATGACTCCTCATATGCCTCCCAGTTGTGGCATATGTCTGCACCATGTCTAATGAGTGCTTCTGATACGAGGAGGGTTCAATAACTAATGAAAGAAGAACCTTGTTCTCTTATTATAGCCCCCCTGCCTGACACTAAGCATTGTATAATGTATTGGAAAGTGGTGCACACTGACACACACTTATTAAAAGCGAGTTCAAAAAGGCATTTGATAGACTCAACAGTGCCTGTTCCTCTTTAATGTGTGCTGGGATCATTTTCAGGGTACAGAGGCAAGAGAGACACCCAATTAACAGGGCGAACAACAACACCAGTCGATAGTTTTGGTGCATTGAGCACCAGCAGAGACAGAAAAAATAACCTGCCTATTTATGGCCTTTCATCTGTTTTCTAACACTTTTGTAATTAGTTGAAACTACGAACATCACCAAATCTCTGTTACACTGTGACGATCCTAGCTGAACAAATGTACAAAAAGGTAAAAAAAAAAAAAAAAAAGAAAAGAAAAGAAAATCAAGGCAAAAGGAGGAAACTTGAGTTTTCAGTTAACCACTCATTCACTACACTTCACCTATATATCAGTGCCTTACTTCACGGCCGTTTGGTTGAGCGATGTAATCTGCCATTTTTGAGAGCATGTCTTGGTTTTGACCTTCAACAAATCTTTCTGTACAAGGCAGTCTGAGAAACTGTAACAAGTGATATGGCAGGTTCCCATTTATCCTCATTCATCAATCTTTACACGTGTTTACATTTATATGTAGCTGATGCAGACAAAGTGTCTTTTCATCATAAGTTCAATGTCTAACAGTATGTAACATTCAAATCTCCACGGCAGGTACAGCATAATGGAGGAGTAGAAATAGCAGGGATGTGTTTGCTTTCAAATCACGCTAAAAAGATCTTGAAAAATATATAATGTCTAATCAGGACGATGTTAATCACAGTAAATTTAAATGGTATAAAGAACAAAAGTAAATTGGTTCTGTGGTTTTGGTTTATGGTTTTTAATATTACACAGCATGTCCATTTTTACTACTAAAATGTAAGTAATCACATTGTCATTTAGTTATATTGTGGAAACTCTTCAACACTTTTTTCCCCCCACCAATTGAAAATGACACTGTATCAAAGTGACTGAATAAACGTGAATTAACTATTACCTCTCAGTTTCAGACATTCACCAGCAAGTCTGTTAGGTACGCTTATTCAACTGTGTTTTAACACAAATGTCTAATTAGCCAATTACATGGCAGCAAGTCAGTGCATTTAGGGAGGGTCAGACAACCTGCTGAAGTTCAAACTGAGTATCAGGGGAGATTTGAGGGACTTTGACCGCAGCATGGCTGTCTGTGCCAGACAGCTTAGTATTTCAGAAACTGCTGATCTGCTGGGATTTTCCCACATAACCATCACTAGGGTTTACAGATAGTAATCTGAAATGATAAAAATTTTCCAGTGAGTTGTAGTTCTCTGGGGAAAAATGTGGTGTTAATGCAATAGGTTATAGGATAAGGGCTAGGAGAAAAGTCTGCAGGAGAACATTTCTGAATGCACAACACATCAAACCTTGGAGCAAATGCATTACAGCAGCAGAAGAGCACACCGGATACTACTCCTGTCAGCTAAGAACAGTAAACTGAGGCTACAATTCACACTGGCTCAACCAAGACTGGTCAATAGAAGACCAGAAAAAAGTTGTCTAATGAAACTTTATTTAATTGCTGAAACATTCAGATGACATGGTCAGAATTTGTCAAAAACCTGGATACTTATTAAAAAGTTATAAAAACTATACAAGTACCTGGAGTAGTTAAAGAGACGGCTGTCCCACATGCTGTGCACCCCTCTGGGTGGAGAATGGAAGAAACATGAGTCGGATCCATCAAACCGATTTAAGCCATCTTCCGTGTTCTTGGACGCGTGGCTGTGAACGACATCCAGGAGCACCATAATCCCCATTGAATGAGCCACATCAATCAGCTGCTTCAGCTCATCTGGGGTCCCATAGCGGCTACAAATGAACACACACATTCAGATTCACATTAGGTTACTACACAAGCTTAACCCTGAAGTTTAGGTTGATTCAAAATTGCCACTCAATGAAAATCATCCAAGTTACAACTGGAATATGTCAGACTAACCTTTTTCCCCCCTATAATTGGACCATTTTGAGCACATAACTAACAGCATGCACATATGCAAACACAAGCTTAAAAAAAATTCAAGGACCTAAATTACATATATTTTCTGAGTTGTTTCAATTTCCCTAACAATAAACCTGTCAAGCAGATCTTAACTCCCACTCAATGAGTGCGTGAATGTGTGCGTGAATGGGTGGATGACTGGATATGTAAAGCGCTTTGGGGTCCTTAGGGACTAGTAAAGCGCTATATAAATACAGGCCATTTACCATTTACCACTCAATGGTTTTATTCTTTCTAAAATTGCTGTCACATTGACAAAAGGCCCATTTAAGACTAAGTGCAAACCAACACTGAATTTATATTTTCATTAAAATGTTTGCAATTCAAATAATCACAACAGCATTGAGCAGTATATTATTGTACAAGCATAGCCGCTTTGTCTAAAGTGAGCTTTTGTCATTTGATAGATGTTTTTATATTAACCTTTTCTACAGGACATCTACAGTAAAGTCAGTGGAATTCTCAGGACACTGAAAAACACAACTGTATGTGTACGCATCCATAACCCACACCTTATATTATCCAATCTCTAACATCCCATCCTCCCAACAATCATCATATCAGCTTCCTTTAAAAATAAAAATAAAAATAGGACACATAGTGACAGGATTATCCTGCTTTCCGGTATTCAACCACTGAGGTTTTAAATGACACTAAGCGATCAATCAAGGGTGAAATTACAATATATATAACTATGCCCTACTCTGAGCAAGGAAGGAGGATCTCTGAAAGAAGATAAAGACTCAGACTAGTCCACCTTTATCTACGACTCTCCCCACTCTGTGGATTAACAGAAAATGTATTTACAGAGAGATTATTGCTGGTGTCAGACTTCCTAACCTTGATTTGAGGTGACTGAGTTGAGGAGAAAGTTGCTCACTCAGTTTGTTTTTGTGACACTCATTCAACCCTCAAAATAAAACATCAACAACTTTAAAACATTTTGCAGCCGCTTTAAAGATAAAATACATTCAGGTGGTAAAGTGTGATACTGGATACCTTAAAGCTGAAATCTTTTAGAGTCTGTCTTTCAGATATTTTACTGGTTCACAATTTTACTCCCAGTATGATTACACTTCCTCTTTCTTTTTAATTGACAAATATATTAGAAGAAGGACTTCTTTTATATATATATATATATATATATATATATATATATATATATATATATATATATATATATATATATATATATATATATATATATATATATATATTTGTCTATTCTTTTAATGCAGTAGTATTGCATTTGATATATACTCACTTTGGTTGTTTTTCTCCTTAAATCTGCTTTATGAAGGTAGCATGACAGAGATTTACTCCGATTACACAAACATTATGTAGGAGAAAGTAACGGAACATGGGTATTGATTTGTAAATAACTGGACATGATAATATTATACTACACTGTATTTCTAACCAACTAGGCAGCGGATTTATTTATCTTGGCAATACTTTCTTTGAAGATATAATTAATTTTGGGGTCAACTTGAAAGAGAGACAGTGTAATGTAAAATGTGCAAAAATTAGACCAGATTTTAAATAATATTTGGATGCAGACTACTGTATGATGTGATGTTTAGAATCCCCAAGACATTTTGTGAAAGTTTGACTCTATTTGACCCTGAAGAAGTGGTCAGAGGTCTAAAGTATTGTGAAATTTCAAACCCCAACATATCATTCCCTATAACACGACACTGCATCTACAGCTTTTATCAGAATTCCAGGCCAGCCGAGAGATATAATCTCTGCAGCGTGTCCTGGGGCTTCCTCCCGTTGGGACATCCCCAGAACACCTCAACCAGAAGGCACCAAGGAACATCCTTGTCAGATTCCAGAACCAACTCAACTGGCTCCTTTTGATGTGGAGGAGCAGCGACGGCTCTACTCTGAGCCCCTCCTGGATGTCCGAACCCCTTCCCCCATCTCTAAGGGAGAGGCCAGCCACCCTTCGGAGGAAACACATTTCCGCCGCTTGTAAATGCGATCTCGTTCTTTCGGTCACTACCAAAAGCCCGTGACCCGAGGGTAGGGATGTAGATCGACCAGTAAATTGAGAGCACTTTTACACTCAGCTCCTTCTTCACAACGACCGACTGGTACAGCGTCCGCATCACTGCAGCCGTAGCAGCAGTCCGACTGTCGATCTCCGGCTCCCTTCTCTATTAGAATTCCTTCAAACCTCAAGCTATCATGTTTATAGACAGAATGATGACACGCTACCAAAAACATAACCTCCTTGGCAGAGACAAGTACCTTGTACAAAATACAATATATATATATAAAACTAGTGAAATGATGGCATTTACCTGGAAGCAGCAAAGAAACTTGTAATCTGATATCCAAAGCTTGCATAGTAGGCATGCTCCATGATGGCCATCAGTTGAATACAGTTGTAACCTGGACCAAGAGAGGAGACACTGCAATTATCATATTACAAATTTCATCCCCATTTCATGCCTTAAAAAGCATATTATACCAGATTAAACAGCTAACCTTATCTAGTTGTTGTGAAACTATTAAAATATTCATCAAAAAAAACATGTGTTTGGTGTGTATGGCAGTGGGATACACTGTGCTTTTTTGTTCCTAAGTGTATTTGGATAGCTTAATTTCCCTGCAGTAACTAGAGGGGTTATTAATTTTGCAAATCTTCATCTTCTTTTCTAATGATTAATTTTAATAAACCCCTACTGTTCAGCTTGTATTTCAAACATCATTTAAAAATGCAAATAATTCTTATGATGTGTGGGTTGGTTGGCCACACAGAATAAGACACGCTTAGAAAAATTCTCTGAAACGTCTCTCTTTTTGTGTTTTGGCCACTATTTGGTACAGAAACAATCTGGAAATCTTTAAGAGTTGATACTATTTGACCTGTGTCAGTCACACTGTATGTATGAGCTCCAGGCATTTCCTTTTTGACACAAGCTCCAGTATCCTAAAGACAAGCTGTGGCAACAGGGAAACACTAGCTATCAGTCAGGGGGTCATATACCACAAAACAACCTACAAAAACTGCCTCTATGAATAAGAGAACAACAGGCTTTTAAACTGCCACTGAGGACTCTAGAGGGAGGCCCTGTGGTTTTCACTGTTGTATTGAACAGATTTATTTATATATATCTCTTTTCAGGCTAGAGAGAAAGGAAACAAAACTTTGCCTTCTGAAGGATTGTGACAAAGCACTGGGGTGAGAGGAAGTTTCTTTTTTATATATACATATATATATATATATATATATATACATATATACATATATATATACATATATATATACATATATATATATATATACATATATACATATATATATACATATATATATATATATATATATATATATATATATATATATATATATATATATATATATATATATATATATATATATATATATATATATATATATATACTCTCTTTCAGTCAAGAAAATGAAATGGCAGGTAAAGTCACCGTCACTAGAGACTGTGGAGTTTAGCCTCCTGGAGAATCCTTATTGTATAGAACCCCTCAGTTGCTGCAGCAGTTACTCTGCCAGTTTCCTTATCTGCCAAACAAGATGACACAACCGAGAAAACGGACTGATCACATTTCTCTTGGTCTGCTGTGTCAGTTGTGTCTGTACTTTTAACGATGTCAGTGCAGCGTGGCGTTCCTGAATGCAAAATAACACCAACGCTCATAGGGGTAGAGAAGAAAAATGGGTACTTCTTTCATAAGGTTGCAGCAACGTTTGAACGCTACTCTTAGTTGAGATAACTTGAAAATTAACTACTTAAAAATTAGTGAAAAATATACATTTGCATGATGTTTTAGGTCATATACATAAGATCATAAGCAAAATATAGGGTTGCTCGGTGACTGCGTTTAATTTTTTTCTTTGTTGTCTTAGACCGAGTTCAAGTAGTTGCAGTGACCAACTTTCAATCGTAAGGCGATAGCACAAGTCAATTGGTGAAAGGCAACCTCTCTCCAGACACTTGCAACCTGACTGCAATCACTCTTAGACAGACTGACAACAGTTTGTAAATAATTGTTGTTTAATTTATAAAAGCAGAAATTGACAGCACGTTGCAATCAATCTGAGTCAGTCTGCACCAGTGAGTGCAGATGCATATCACTGCAATAACGACATGACAGGTTGTCAACATTGTCAATATTTCTTTGTAAAATCAAGGTTGCCAAGTGCCTGTGTCATTTTGCAGTCACATCCCCGTCCTGCAAAAACCACGTTACCATCTGAATAGAAATGTTTCAATTTTGGGCTCAAATCTTTGAGATTTTAGATGGACTAACTATGAGTAGCTAATATAAAATTATTTTCCATATACATTTTTGTATATGTAGACAGAAACCAATTTACAACAGACCAAAGAAGATCAATTTTTGCTGATTTATCACAGTTAATCATGGTATTTTCACAGATAGGTGGCACTACTGACAGAGACTGACTCAGTCTTATTGCCGTTTTACTCCCATCTCGATGCACCAAAGTTGCTTTGCAGACAGAGACTGACTGAATGGTTAAATATCTGGTCCCTGACTTCGAAGAAACCTTCTCAAAGGCAATGAAAATGCAAGCTAATTATACACGGTGGGAATAATTTTGGACATACTGCGGTCTCCAACCACTATAGTCTCATGTGTGAATGTACCCCATTGGAATTATTTTTCCAGTTCAAGTAAATGCACATTACTTATTAGGTAAACCTGTGAGTTTTACATTGAATTAATCAGAAGCCCGAGGAATGAAACACACACACTTACACATACACTGTTAAAGAAAATCTGTCAGGGAAAAAATGCTTAGGGGCAGAGGCAGGCAGATAGCGTTTCTCTAGTATTGACTTTGTGAGTCATGAGTATGAAGAAAAAAAAAACCAAGTTGTCATACTTAGAGCCACAACTGCTGTGCAGTTTGGCTTGTGCTGTGGAGCCCCTTTTACAGAACACGATCCACTGGTCAGTGATCCCTTTAGGTCATACCAGTAAACAGGATGTTGACTTGCTGATGTGGTATCATCTAGACAGTGTGACAGGTCTGCCACAGAAAATACTGTTTCTGGTGGAACAGTGGTACTCACAGTTGTACGACATGTCTGCTATGTTATGGACTAGTGGTGACAGTTACTAAATAAATAGATATTAAAAACCCCTCAAATGTTTTGTTTCGCCCACGCTGTCGGCTCAAAATTGACATGTATGCAGGTATGTGACCTCTATACATTACTTTCTGTTCTTGGCTGGAGAACATACGAAATATTTTCGAGTTGAAAAGCTCTTACTGACTGTTAGAAGAATGGGATCACAGCATGATGGCTGCTGTAGACGTCTTACAGACTTAAAGAGCTGAAGGATCCGGCAAAGAATAATCTTGTAGAGCTAGGGTTTTTCCATCTCACATCTTACCCAAGTCTTTTATGCGAGGCAGCACATTGGTTGTGAAGTTGTTGTATGAGGCGATCTTCTCCTCTGGAGAGCCAATTCCCACATGAGACTCGTATATTCTCAGGCTCGTGGGCTTCCTGGGTCGAGGGTGGATATGCTGAAGAGGTAACCAAAACGTCATGCACAAAATCATAACAGAGTCTGGGGCTTTTTCCCCCCTTCTAGAAACTACATCTGTTGAGCGCTTATGATCCATAAAGACAAAGTGTGGGTTTTTGCACAAATATCTCATCGCCGAGATGAATAGCTGCACACACGTAAAACAATAAAAATATTTATGATTCATGCTAGCAGTGTTACACAACAGGAGAAGCATTTCTTTTTATACATAGTGCCCATTTCCTGATGGCTACCCACCAAGCCTTGTGAACACAGCATTTCAAGTACATGATTGAACTACTTGTAAATAAAACAAATATACTGCCAGTAAGAGGGCCCCTCTAATTAAAATGGTGCCAAATAACAAGTGATAAAGAAGGCAAGGTGGCCTTTAATAGCCTCTTAGTGTTTTGCTTGTTCACTCTTGGGCTAAGGACATCAAGTAGCATTGAGACACATTCAGCCTCACTCAAATCAGCAGCATCGAGCACCCACATTAAGAATGGCCACAACAGCTTTGCATATGAGAGGCAAAGCTGATTTACAATGACTGTTCCTCATTTCGAGAAGAAATGGTGAATGTAGAGGGTAGCACCACATAAACTGTGGTTTTAGTAACACAATATTCAATGATTAACATCATCTCAAAGCTTTTTTAAAAAAATAATCATAATAATTAAGGGGATGAGCTGTTTTAAAAAATGATAGACATTTAATTTTCATTTCCTGGCACTCACTATTTGTTACACTTAGTACTGCAACAAGACACTGATCATCTCTGTACATGAAAAAAAAAAAAAAAAAGCAGCTCGAGCTCCAAAGCTGGTAGTAACTAATACAACATGGAAATGAAAAACACTGAATGTGCAGGTGGTTTTCATGCATCTATTTTTTCTTTTTTTTAGGCAAAAGTCATTTTTAAAGGATATTTTGTAACTTACAATGTAAGGCTGAGGGGGATCCCAGTGAACCCAGTCGTAGATGACGGCTTTCTCCTCCCTGGTCACATATTTTGCCCAAGGCGAGATCCGGTAAAGACGCTGTCCCTCCTTTGTGTGAACCACCACCTGGGAAAATAAGACAAATGAGTTTTACGTTACAGCAAGGGCACCTAAACAATGACAGGGCATTGAAGAAAAGAAAAAAATTGGGTGGGCATGACAGTCACTTTGCATAAGCGACATGGACATCTAATAAGCAGACAGATAACAGACACCACGATGCATGCTGAGGTGTCTACATTCTGGATTAAAAACCTACAGAAGGGGATGAAGGATATCTGTATGTAATCTAAAATGAAATGGAAAAGACAAAGCTACAGAGAAGTCAGGGGAAAAAAGTAGAAAGGATCAGCAAAGCACAGTCAGAGGCCTCAAAAGGTCTTCTTTGTTTGCTGCATGATGCAGCCCCTGGATGTATTTGATATTAAAGTCAGTATTTATTTACATCTGTTAGCCATGAAATGCTTACATCATAAAACTGTGCTGTTGCTCCCTATCCATTATAAAGAAAGATGGTGCAAACTGTTGATGAAAACTGCCTCTTTTCCAGAAAGCCAGTTCCTACTCTCCAATGCCAAATTCACAGCTTTAAAAGTGTTATGCATGGCTCTCTGGGAGCACTGCAGACATGGCACGATGTAGGGGACAGAAAGCCACAGTACAGTATTGACTAGAAAACTTGTTGCAGTAAATTTGGATTCAGTGGTGATTTATGCCGTTGTATTTTGAGGGGTGCAGCTCTTTAATTGGTTTTAACAAAGCCACAGACCCATGTTGAGAGGGGATTTGAGCCAGGGAGCAATTTAGAAAAATAGGAAATCTAAATCATTATCCTTTGCCTCTCATCTATTATGTCTGCAATTCGGGATTGGAAGGGGGTAAAATAAATATAGTTTGGAAATCTGACAAGTTACTTTGCCTCCATCAGTCAAATAAGAAAGGAGAAAGCCAGCGTGAGAGTTGGAAAAACCCACCAAGAAATCGATCCTGTAGTGTTTCCCACAGTATGTGTTCACCCTGTTTTGTCCCCTGCAGAAACAGGCATTATAACCCAACTAATTCTGGCTACTGTTGTGAAGTAATGACTGTTCCAATGCCACCTGCCTGTGAGCTGTTGGCCAGACTCCCCTCTGGGGTTTTTTCATTATGGCCAGGCCACCTGGGGTTAGCTGCCTGGCTCCCCTTATGACATGCTTCACAGTTTATAGGATTAGGAAAAGATAGTTGGATAAATGGACTGGCATAAAGCCTGACAGAGCAGTGGTCCTTCACACAAATTGGCCAGAATTAGGCACATTAAAGAAAAATCAGATGGCTGGTAAGGCTGAGGGGTGCATAAACAGGAAAAACAACTAAGAACTGGGCAATATACAAGTTAGGTGTGGACAGAAAAGCATTTTTGATCGGTTAGATAACGCTTCTGTTCGTTCTCTACGGTCTTGCATAGTTGCATCATAAATGGCCCATGGTAAATACTGTACCCACATAAGGACACTGCTTGTTTATGGAGACAAATTGGGCACTGAACAAAGGGGATGGAAGGGCAAGCTGCTCTACATGAGAGTGATTGGAGCTAGGCTTGTGCTTCCACGAGGGAGTGCTGTGGAACTAATTCTAAAGTGGGGCTCACAGCAAGACAGCTATTCATAGGCAGCGGGGGTGCACAACGAAAGGCCAGGTGCCAGCGTTTCCATCTGCTTCTTATCGTCCTTAGACTGACCTCCGCTGACAATGGGAGCCGGGCAGCCTGTCCAGGGCGCAGGAGTTTGCCAACGATGACCCGGTCCCAAGGAGAGTGCCGCGGCGATGCCATCCACTCCATGCCTGGCATCTCATTTCTGGGTTATTTCTCATCCACGCTGTTTGTTTGGGAGACAATGCATAATGGGAGGGTGCATTTTTGCATTTAACCCTGATGAATTATTTACTAGAGCTTAAAACCAATCATGTACACCCACTGTGGACTGTGTTTTGCGCCGAACAAACGGGGCACAATGTCCTGAGGGATACCCGCAACAGATGGGAGCAGAAATAAAAGCCATCAGTTGGGCTCCTCAGGTGTGTCTACTCTCCACTGTGCAGATTGTGTACATACAGTAATCTCCCTTCTGCACTGTGAGTATGACATGTTGTTGATGGCGACACGCCAGGTTTTCACTTGGTTCATAAGACACCACACATGACAGGGAATCTCCCACGAACATTATAGTGACAAGTCCCTGTGCCACTGAGGCAAGATGACACCTACTGAGAGTGTGAAAATAAGCATGAAGATGTTTTGTTCTCTACCTTGAGTTTAGAGTTATGATCCACAGCTGGAGAGTTGTCATGCTTGGGTGGAAGAATCAGTTCCCACTTGCCAAATTCTTTCTTCGTGTAGCGGTGGGAGAATTTGTCCCAGCCATCTATAGGAGAAACAGACAGCATTTACACACATCACTCTAATTGGTTTGCAATGTGGACACAAACATGAATTCTAATAAGCTGCAGCTGGAATAAAGAAAGTTGCATACAGTGGAAAGAAAATGTATATCTGTCTTTTTTTTGGATCTCTTTGGCTTCTTTTGCCATGAACTGGTCACAGACCTGTAGGAGTAGCTGGATTTTCTTCACATTAAATTATCTGATTCCTGGATTTTTAAATGAACAAGTTTGAAAAACATGTCACAATTTTGTATGTGTCATTTGTTCCAGTGTAAAGAATTCGTTTTCAGTCTCAAATTGTTTATTTGTATAACATTAGAAGTCTTAGGAAGCTAAAAATGCATCATATTAGAGGTTAGCTTTTTTGGGAAAAAATACATTTTTTCAAATGATTGGGGAAAGTAAAAACAAGGCAAAAAGATAGTACTGTGCAAAAGTCTTGAACAACTTTTCACACACACACACACACACACACACACACACACACTGAGCCAGCCTTTCTTGGAATCTTTTTCTTGTAATTTTTATTCTTCAGTCCCAAAACGTTGATGGGTATTTAGTTTTTTTTTTAACTTAACATTTAACTATGAATCATTCAGGCCTTTTCTTTTTAAAGCACCAAACTCAACTAAAGGGATGAACAAGCATTGTGTCTGCAGACAACTTAGCAAAGAGCCAAATTTAAATATATCTTTAGACACTTTGATACTAGCTGCCTGTCTTGAAAAGACATCAGTTGTTGTGATTTCTTTAGGTGAATCTTTGAAAAACTCCAAAGATACCACAGTTTGACGTGCATAAAACAGAATTTTCGCACCAACATGGTGATTTCCAAAGAGCTGTTAGCTGTAAACATGGCATCTCTCTGGGTGGTTGCCTTGTGTCACGTTAAAAAAATATGAGCAAACAAGATGCATTTCTTGCACTCCATTTGTCTTGACAATACTTTTTAAAGATATAAAGCATTTCAGGATTAACTTAAAAGAAAGGCAGACGTGAAATATAAGAGGAGATCAGAGGTTAAATGGAACATGTTTGGATGCAAACTATAATGCGAATCCCCATACAACAGTATAATTTCCTAAGTGTCACCAATACCAACAAAGGCAGCAGAATGTAGAGCATAGTTTTAAAGATAAAAGGCCTTTTATGAAAGTTTGACCTTATTTGAGCCTGAAGAAGAGGTTAGAGGTCCAAAGTAATGTGACATTAAGAATTCCAACATGTCATAGTTTCACATATAGCATTATTATCACTTTTACCTCAAGATCATTCTATTGACCTTGAGGACAGGTCAAACGTCAAATGTGACACATTTAATCTGTATACGGTACTTTGCATTGGTTGATAACGCATACCATTATTTGTAAGACTCATAGTTTCTAATTATAAGGTTATAAGCTTTATTCAACCAATAAATCGTTCAAAAATTTTCAGGCCCTCCTGTTTACAGACAGAAAAAAAATGACACCCACACATGCACATACAACCAAAAACAAGAAAAGCAGAGGGCAACACAAGAAGTGGCAGGCCTAAAATCCTATCTATGACTGGTGAGCAATATCTGAAAGTCATGTCCTTACAAAATAGGATAAAACACAGCAAAGACCTGACACAAAAAACCAGAGAGATGCAAGTGGCCTTTCAACTGATCCATCATCACAAATAGTCTCAGTGGAAGAGTGGCTGTCAAGAAGCCATTCTTAGGGAAACCCAGAGAAGAGGCTGAAGTGGGACAAATTACACAAGAACTGGACTTGACTGGAAATGTGAACTTTTTGCTTCAAATTGTGGTCAATGAACAATGACACCACACACACAGGCAACACGAAAGTGGAGCCGAACAGAGACACCAACAGACATGAGATGGCCTCAACTACTGAAGCAGTGTGGGATCCTCTTGATGGAGAACAGAACAAAAGGAAGCCAACATCCAAAGAAGGAGCTGGTGTAGTGAGTTCCTGAAGACTCCTTAAAGAAATGACAAGAAAGCTTGCCTAAGAAAGCTCAGCCTGTGCTGAAGAATAAAAGTGGTCAAACCAAATATTGATTTTCAAGCTTGTTAGAATTGTACGACCTCTGGTTTTGCATTACATACTAAATTTCCATGTATATTTGCATAATATTTCAATAATCTGCTGTACCCATTTCCCCTTTTCCTTAAAAATGTGAAGAAATGAGGGGTGGCTCTTTGGGATGGTATTGCAATTTGAGTACTGGACACTTCAGTAGCCAAATAGTAAACATACTGTACACACATATCAAATTATTTTCGCTGCATGTTATACCGCTATCTCGCTTCCATTTTGCTTGTGGTCTTTTTAAAATTATTATTGTTATTATCGCTTTTGTGAAAACAGCATCTTATAGCAGACTTTTCATTCTACAGAAGAAAGACACTGAAAATCCATGTGTCCTATATGTCTGTGCTTTATTTAACCACTAGGAGGCACAATGAGAAATTTTAGTCAGACCACAGGGTGTTTCATTAATTTTAATAGTAAATATAACAATTAGCAGTTTCAGTCTTCCTTATTACTGCAGTGTGTTGCCACTTTGCCTTGTGCTAACAACAGCTTGTAGTTGTAGTCATCACTGTGGCTTTTGTTCCATTTCAATATCCCCCCCTGTGGTCCAAACACCACTTTATTTCTCTGACTTGTACAATCTGTCTTTGCACAATTTATCCCCCCCACTCCCACCCCGCCCTCCAAACTCTCTTACATAATTCCTCGTTGTGCTTTTTTTCCCCTCCTCCCTCCCTTTTTTGTTTTGTTTTTTTCCCCAGCACTGTTCTCCAGTATCTTGTGACTTTTGCGACACCGAGTAAAAGCAGCAGGCTCAGTCATCTAAAAGAAAAACTGATAAAACACCACTTCACTGCTCACTGAATTTTATCTCTGAGACAACAACAAAAAGGCATATTCATAATGTGCCGATTCCACACTCACAACTGCCACTGACTGAGGAACACATTAGGACACAAAACATTTATTGAAAAGTGACCACCTCGGCATGTCATTTTAGGATGTTTTATTCTGTAAACCCACATCTTCTTGTTATTCATGAGCAATAACAGTTGCAGGATAGAGAACAAATCAAAAGAGATGCTCGAGAAGTGACCGGATACTGCAGCAACACTTTCCACAGGGAGGCCAAGTCATATTTTTTTAACAATTTATTTATCTCGCTTTTCTTAAACTCCTCTGAAAAAAAACAAAACAAAAAAAAACAGTGCATTATGCACCCAACCTGCACCATATTCATGACTAGGGCTACTGGGGTGTTTCCACATTTACTATGAAACTGAAATCAAATAATATAACTGAGCCGTGTCAAAATGTAATCTCTCACAGAATTGAATGTTGGAATTGGGCTGCTGCCCAAGGTCCTGGGAAGATAATTAAAGAAGGAAACGGAACAGAGGAACTATGGAAAGAGGGGGTGGCAGAGACAGAACTAAGTAGTAGAGCAGGGCGATATGACCAAAAATATTTATCGCGATATACATTTGAAAATTTGTGATAATGATATAACTGACGATATAATTGACACTAGACAAAATACTTTACAACTCCACAATTATATTCGTTAAAAAAAAAAAAAAAACATCAATGTATTTTCACTTAAACAAGCAGCTGTTTTTTTTCTGCATTAAAGTTGTATAAAAACGTAACAGTGCGAATGTAAATTCCTTGCTGACAGTTTAACCAAAAGGCATTTCCAGTGGAAATTGGCCGACACATCCTCAGCATAACCATGTACAGGGAGTGCAGAATTATTAGGCAAATGAGTATTTTGTCCACATCATCCTCTTCATGCATGTTGTCTTACTCCAAGCTGTATAGGCTCGAAAGCCTACTACCAATTAAGCATATTAGGTGATGTGCGTCTCTGTAATGAGAAGGGGTGTGGTCTAATGACTGGACTGATGAAATGAGAGTGAGTCTTGATGGGCCAGATGGATGGGCCCGTGGCTGGATTGGTAAAGGGCAGAGAGCTCCAGTCCGACTCAGACGCCAGCAAGGTGGAGGTGGAGTACTGGTTTGGGCTGGTATCATCAAAGATGAGCTTGTGGGGCCTTTCCGGGTTGAGGATTGAGTCAAGCTCAACTCCCAGTCCTACTGCCAGTTTCTGGAAGACACCTTCTTCAAGCAGTGGTACAGGAAGAAGTCTGCATCCTTCAAGAAAAACATGATTTTTATGCAGGACAATGCTCCATCACACGCGTCCAAGTACTCCACAGCGTGGCTGGCAAGAAAGGGTATAAAAGAAGAAAAACTAATGACATGGCCTCCTTGTTCACCTGATCTGAACCCCATTGAGAACCTGTGGTCCATCATCAAATGTGAGATTTACAAGGAGGGAAAACAGTACACCTCTCTGAACAGTGTCTGGGAGGCTGTGGTTGCTGCTGCACGCAATGTTGATGGTGAACAGATCAAAACACTGACAGAATCCATGGATGGCAGGCTTTTGAGTGTCCTTGCAAAGAAAGGTGGCTATATTGGTCGCTGATTTGTTTTTGTTTTGTTTTTGAATGTCAGAAATGTATATTTGTGAATGTGGAGATGTTATATTGGTGTCACTGGTAAAAATAAATAATTGAAATGGGTATATATTTGTTTTTTGTTGCCTAATAATTATGCACAGTAATAGTCACCTGCACACACAGATATCCCCCTAAAATAGCTAAAACTAAAAACAAACTAAAAACTACTTCCAAAAACATTCAGCTTTGATATTAATGAGTTATTTGGGTTCATTGAGAACATGGTTGTTGTTCAATAATAAAATTATTCCTCAAAAATACAACTTGCCTAATAATTCTGCACTCCCTGTATAATATCCACAAAACTTAAAAAGAGGTTATACACACTAGGGCTGCCACAAACGATTATTTTGATAGTCGACTAGTCACCGATTATTTATGCGATTAGTCGACTAATCAGATCATCATCCACTGGACGTAAAACTACAGCTTATTGCACCAGCAGCATCTGCTCTTATATAACTATCATTAGCTTACAGCTTTAAGCTTTTAAGGTGCTAACTAAAAATAAAGACAAGATGATAGTTTATTAAATTTTAATGAAATTTGCAGATTGTTTCGGTGAAGTTTAATAAACTCCTTGCTATCTAAAATATAACAGGACAACGGAGTATATTCTCCAGCATCTCACACTTCTGATAATCAGCTGTCTGCTTGACGTTTATTCAGCTGTGTAAAAACTACAACTTTAATCTCAGACAAACCGATTTACTCAGGAACAAATAAAATACAAAAAAAAAAAAAAAAAGCCAAACAACAACATTTTTAATTTATCTAAGTGACTCATATATTTAACCTGAGTAGCGAAAGATATGGAACGCCAGGACTGCCATAATGAATTAATTAAATACACCATTAAATAATTAATTAAATGTGGCAATAATTAATTAAAATTGGAATTAATTAATTAAATAAATAGTTATGACACATGTAATTAATTAATTATTGACACATTTAATTAATTATTTATGTATTTCACATTTTAATTAATTATTGACACATTTAATTAATTATTGACACATTTAATTAATTATTTAATGATATATTTATTTATTTCATTTTGGCAGTCCTGACGCCTGGCTCTCGTCATGAAATAATTTTATCTGTCAGCCTCACCCATCAAACTCAGGGGGCGGGGTTAACGCTGCCCATGCAGCTTCTCTAACATTTGATTGGTTGCCGTGCAAAGTAAGTCAAAACAGGTCGATCCTAGAAAATCGATTGCTTGTGTAGACTTGGGGCAGCCAGTTATCCCAGAATGCAGATCAAATCACAAGCAGCAATGGTGGTGGTGTAGTTTTAAAATACCCCGTTTTTCTGTCACCAGCTACACTTTTAACAGTGTTTTAGCCGCGAATGTCGCGACGTATGTCTGGTCAGGTTGTCAACATAGAACATGTTTGCAAAAGTGCTCAGATGTTTTCAGAGATTTCACTAGCTCTGCTAACAGTTAGCATGCAGAGTGCACCGAGGGGGTTACGTTAACCGGTTTGTTTACATATTCCACTCTCCGTGTTCCACATGTTGCATTCGCAGATTCTCATTTTCACCGAACGATCGTCTCTTTCCGCCTGGTCTTGTGTCTCTGTGCTTCTGTAACATAAAGAACGAGCTGACATTTTTCTCACGAAACCAGCGATCAGCTCAACAGACCCTCAGTTTACCTGCATGCATCCTCCTCCTCATCTGTCAGCTGTTTAACACCTGCTGCTAATTCAAGAAACACGCCTAGTTACCTGGTGATAGTCACAGTTTAACTGGGCAGCCGGTGCTCGATATAACGCAATGTCAGCGCATTTTTCTGCACAAGATAAGTAAATATAGTGTTTTCCCCGAGCACAGAGCTGCTGGAGCTCGTTTCCTTACAGAGCACTTTATAGGCGAACAGCTTCATCAGCGGCTGATGTCCAATCACCGGCACACAGCTTTGAAACCTCAGCTGAGTTTTAGCTCTCAGTGGTTAAACGCTGGACTTCATTCACTCAGGTTCTGTCTGTCGGGTCACGTTTACTTCGCTGTTTTATTTACAACTGAGCAAATCGGTTTGGCTGAGGTTAAAGTTACGTTTCATAACTGCATAGTTTCACAGACGTTTAATGGTTCACTGGCACATGTGTTAGACTGAACTATCATCTAAATATCATCTGTTTTTTAATAGTTATTCAACTGTATTCTAAGCACCAGCTGTCTGTTAGAATGTGATTTTTTTTCTCTCTCTGTTGGCAGAGGTATAAAAATGCGCAGGAAAATCTGACGTGCATGGCAAACTTCACCTACGATATTTAGGGAGGAATAAACACACATCAAACATAAATGAACCATTTGTCTGTCTCCATAATTGAGAGAATTTTCTCTTCTTATGTCAACACTCTCTCTCTCTCTCTTTTTTTTTTTTTGCTTTTTCGGTCATGTTATGTTTACCTGTCAAAGGCTTGTTACAAACTATGAAACACATTGTGCAGACTTCTGGATGTTAGAAGAAAACTAATACTGCTCATGAATGAGACTAAAGGCAGGAAGGTGTCCTTTAAAACTAAACATGTTAATAGGACCTCCCTGTTTATATCATAGTTTATGATATAGCACGTGTATTTCAGTAATAGCCTGCTGAGGCCACTATACGTGCTGGCCTCATATCAAATGTGAAGGCAGACTGAGTCTATGTTTGACGTTTTTTATATCTAATCTTCCTTTTCAAACATTTAAACAGCAGCGAGTCTGCAGCTGAGGGAATACAAATTCAAATTGTCGGAACAGGTTTGCTCGTTTCTTGGATTCATTTGGTGATTTATTAAATGTATAACTGTTATTCTAATCTGCTGCTGAGTCTCTTACACTTTTCTTTATGCTGTATATTTTCACGTCTCTGGAATAGTTGGCAGTTAGATAGTCAGCTGGGAAACTTTGTGTTAACTCATGGAGCTGAGGATATCGTGGATATGCTGACCTCGCTGCGTGGTATACAGAGCGAGGTCAGCATGATTAATATTCACAATAAAAATATTAGCCGAACATCATGAAGTCTGTATGTGTTTCATAGTGTCGAACAACCTTTGTACAGTTAAAGCCAGCAGTTACTACATGACGGAAACACCAACGTTATCTCTTTTATGTGTTTATACACAGGTCATGCTGATTACTGAACAAAAACCCAAAGATCAGATGTTAAACAGATTTATTTGCTCTCTCTCCTCCTTAAACATGTTTTTAATGTTAGTTATAATTCAGAATTGGCGACTGAAACACGTAGGACACATAAGAACATCAGGAAATAAAACATCGATAAATATAACCTCAGTAAAAGAAGTCAGCGGGGGTTACTACAGCTGTGTACCGGGGCCTGCGCTTTGTCGGTGGGATTGCTTGCGAGGCGAGCGGGTCTATCCCACGCTTTGCCGTGAGACTGGGCAGACATCTCCGAAATCATCGAAACACTTTTGCAAAGAGGCTGTATCTTGACAAACCGACCAGACACATGAAGATTAAACCACTACATTCTCGGCTAAAAAAATATTAAAACGGTATTTGGTAACACACAAACAGGGTTTTTCAAAGCTCAGTTCTGTTAGCTTCCACATGCCGGTTGTTGTGTGCTAGAAACAATGGCCACCAGGCCAAAGCAATGGTTTTGACTCGATCAGCGTTAACCCCGCCCCCTGAGTTTGATGGGTGAGGCTGACAGATAAAATTATTTCATGATGAGAGCCAGGCGTCAGGACTGCCAAAATGAAATAAATAAATATATCATTAAATAATTAATTAAATGTGTCAATAATTAATGAAATGTGTCAATAATTAATTAAAATGTGAAATACATAAATAATTAATTAAATGTGTCAATAATTAATTAATTAAATGTGTCAATAATTAATTAAAATGTGAAATACATAAATAATTAATTAAATGTGTCAATAATTAATTAATTACATGTGTCAATAATTAATTAAAATGTGAAATACATAAATAATTAATTAAATGTGTCAATAATTAATTAATTACATGTGTCATAACTATTTATTTAATTAATTAATTCCAATTTTAATTAATTATTGCCACATTTAATTAATTATTTAATGGTGTATTTAATTAATTCATTATGGCAGTCCTGGCGTTCCATAGAAAGACGGCGGTGGGTTTGAAAACAATTTGCCGGGAGTCCGGTGTTCTCACCGCGCTAGTGACCTAGCCCCCGGCTAGCTATCGAGCTAGTGGGTAACAGACGTCTCCGAAAACGTCGGAGCGCTTTTGAAAATATGTGGTGTCCTGATAAACTGAGCCGATATTTGAGGTTTACACAGCTACATTCTCGCCTGAAAATATGTTAAACGTTTATTTTGTGACCCAGAAAGAATAATAAGAGTAATATTAAAACTAACTAGCTGCCGCCATTGTTGGAAACTAAGCTGGGCCGCGCTATGAATTCTGGGACACAGCTGCTTCTTCTTCTTCTTCTTCTTCTTCTTCTTCTTCGGGGTTTAACGGCAGCTGGCATCCTTGTACATGCAGTGCTGCCATCTTCTGTTTCAGTCCGTTATTACACTCTTAAATCCTGCTACTTATTCCTGCGTCTTTTGGGATCTTACAAAGCTTCAAACGACGCGTCGACTATTAAATCAGTCGTCTAGTCGACAAATCGTGGCAGCCCTAATACACACACACAATAAGGTAATATTATGTTGAAGCACAGTACGTATCACTCTGCGAGGCTCCTGCCTACGATAGCCGTAATGCTCCGACAATCCATCAAGCGGTGCGGCTTCGTAGCTTAGCAAAGTCGTACTAAAACATTTGACAGATTTTCGAGCGCCGTGTACCACATAAAATCGTTTCAAGGTCAGTAAACACAACCAGAATTCATACATAAGGCACACGGGATTATAAGGGGCACTGTCGATTTTCAGAAAAATCAAAGGATTGATTGGGGGAGAGACAGGGACCAATAATAATAATATTACTAATAATAAAAATAATGGTTGTGAAAAACACTTGAGAGACGAGAGCTTGTCTCAGTCAATCATCTTAAGGATGATACAACGAATCAATGTTGCTCTATTTTCCCACTACATCCATTAACTAAAAATAAAATCCGAAAGTCCATTAAATTACTTCCAAAGTTGGGACCAGAGGGAATAGAGATTTCAGTGCAAACACAGAGGTTGCACTCTCAACAACTTTGCAAGCGATGATGAAATAACTAGCTGCTAAAATATTAACAAACACTCCCAACATTCAAAAGCTACCCTTCAGTATGCAAGTTTATCCTGTGTAATCAATATCTTCCACATTTCCAACTCCCATGTCGGCTGTTCAAAAGTGATGATACTGTTGAAACACGGCACACTGTGTTTTCTTAATTTCTTGCCCTTTTGTGTTCAGGAGCGCAAAAATGTCAAATTTTTTATTTAATGCACTATGGAGACATGCAACCTTTCGCTCTGCACTGAAATCTCTTCTCTTTTGGGGGGAGGGGGTGTCAAACTGTTTATGCAGCTTCAAATTAATTTGCATTTTCTGTATTTTAATGTTATTTAGAAAATGATTGCTACTGTAGAAATTTACCAGCTTCACCTATGTTTTTTATTTTAAGGATAATGAGGATTTCTGCTGGGAGTAAAGCAGATTCCCCAGCACACATGAAGCACTGAAAAAGAAATAGCATTAAAGTGACAGTGACAACTTTCCACCTTAAGGGTGTCCACATCCACATTGTGTCAAGAATTATACACAGCAAGAAAGTTCACTAAGCTTAAAGGAAACAAACTCGGATATCACATGCACAGCACCCTGGTGTCACAGACAGAACAGACGGTTCTTCTCAAGCTACTTACTGAAGTCGCCTGTAAGGAAGAGGGCTTCTGCAGCTGGAGCCCATTCTTTAAAATACAGGCTGTTGTCAGGCCTTCGCTGCACACCGAAGGTATTATAACTGCGTGTGAACTGGTCAAAGCCTCCCTCAGCCTCTTCCAGCAGGAAAAGTTGCTTCTGTAGCAACTCATACCTTCAAAGCACAGAGAACACATAAAAACATGCATGAATGAAAGTCCTCCAGTTAATGTACCATTTGATGATTATATCTGATATTATACAGTATATTATGCTGAATAGATTTCAGGAATTCTGCACAGAATAACTTGCAACTGATTTTTCCTCCCATTGCATCAAGCTGTCTCCTCTGCTTCTACTTCAGCGGGCATGTTCCCTTTTTTTCTCCACACTAACTTTCTCTGGATCGAATCAGCTGTGGATTTATAATAAATCTGAGGTTAATTCTTTAAAAACTTACCCATTTATCTCATTTGGGTTTTCTTTTAAAAGATTTTTCATTTTTATTAATGTTTAATCTCTGTAAGTGGAAGAATTACCGTTGTGTAACTTTTAAAATATGCAATAAAATCATTCTTGCGAAATTCATCACTGTGCAGTTATTATTTTTTATTTAACTGTGTATTCGTGTATATATTTATCTAATTATTTTTTAGCTAGCTGTGTAACTGTGCACTAACCATGAGTAGCTCTCCTAATTTCTGCTAATTGTATTTTGAAAGGTACCATACAAAGGCTTTCTATTTCATTCTAGTGTCATAATTTACATATAAATAAAAACAAAACAAACAGAATATCATATATTATTTTATAAACATTTTCCAAGTTATATAAAGTAAAAGATCATTTGAAATTACATTGATTCAATTATTTACTTGTAAGTAGAGCAACACAAGAGCAAGGGCATGTAAACACACACAAAAAAAATCATCGCTAAGCACCAAATTATAAAATCAAAATCATACATAATTTCCTTAGGGATTGATAAAGTGTTCTGATTCTGATTCAGGTATGAGAAAATGAAGTCCCTCTGCTGTACTCTGTCGATGTTCAAAAATTCTTCTAAAAACAATCACAGTCAGAAGGTTTCACCATTCATTTGTGTTGCTCTACGCTAGATCATACATCATAACTGTTAAAACATTCTCTTATGCACTTCATGCATGTATCGATATGCATATGAAAGTCGTCCATAGAAGATATATTTGGGGGAGGGACCCAAAAAACAAGCACATTCAGCGGCTCATAATATTTCTGTGCTCACAAGGTTCCAAGGTCTACCCTCAGGATGCAAACCTGCCTCATAGCATCAAGAATGTGTGACTACAGACATATCCTGAGAGATAAACCTGTCCGTTACCTTCAACTGCAAAGGACAGACTAACTACTTTGCAATTTATCTCACTTAAGTTCCAGCAGCCAAGCCGGTGTCCATATCAGATCCCCTCCCGGTAAAGAAAGCCTCTTGCAACCAGCAGAGTTAAGTGCACTCCCTCCCCTATAGCCCTGAAGCCAAGCTCAGACTGGCCTATGAATGCCCTGGGGCTAGTGATGATGGGCTGAAGTAACAGCGCCATTTCTCAGCAGCTGCTCCCTGTGTTGAGCATAGTGGGTACAGACAGTGGTTGCCAAATGTAAACCTTTTAAGTCCAACGAACGCTGCCACATGCTTCCTTTGCCATTTTGTCACAGTTTCAAGAATATACTGAGAAAATGGACAAAGGATGGATTCACACTGTGGCAGTGCTTCAGTGCCACAGTATTAGAAGGCATGAAAGTCATGTCTGTTATCATTACTAATGGGTTCAAGGAGGTTGGAGCAGAGGGACTCAAGAGCCAAAATCCAGTAGTGTATGAATGCAGTCATCTTTTACATTGGTTCTACTTCAGATAAAAGATAGTGAGTTTGGTTGGATGGGTTAAAGGTACAGCAAAAACAAATGTTACTCTTATCAAATATAAATCAAACACATGCAGTATATCTCTCCTTTCCGCCCTGTGCATTTATCTAAAAATTGAGTTTGGATTAAGTTGTTAACTCTCCTCACCTCAATCCTCACACTGGCTTTATATTTCCATAAATATCCAAATGTTTTACATTAGTTGCAAATTCTACAGATTACTACAGTACTGGACTGCACATGGTATCCATAGTCAAAATTTGTCTGCGAAACATTCTACCATCTCCACCCACTTTTCTTCACTGTTAGCCATGAAGTCCTGAAGCTAGCAGATCAGAATCATGACTGCAAAACTAGCGGTCTCCCCACAACTTCTCTCTTCCTTCTTACATTCCCTGAAAACTAGATTATTTGTCAGACAATGAAAATATGTGTGTATTTTATATTTTCAATTGTAGTCAGATGTTTAACCTCCTAGGACCTGGCGTCCACATATGTGGACATCACATTTTGGGTTATTTAGACCAAAATACTCAATCTTGCTCTACAAGGGCCTGATATCCACTTACGAGGACATTATACTGCAACTGTTCTATCGAAATTTTAAATGAATATCTCATATGTGGCTCTCATTTTTCTTAGAAACAAAAATTAGGTTAAAAAAAAAAAAAAATCGGGTAGTTCTTCGTTTTTACATTCATCAGGTCCCAATATGCCCAAATATCACAGAGAAATTAAAAATGCATGCCAAGGAAGAGTTCGGGTCTTAGGAGGTTAAAAAATATAATCATTATGCAATGTGATATATCTTATTAGTACTTGATCTCTTTGCATATTAAGAGCCATGAACCCAAATAATGCCGTTCTTAGCCCTTTGACCACAGTGGAAAGAAGCTGTACACTGTTAATATGCCCAAACTAACAAATTCTATATAATATTTAGTGAAGCTTAAAGTATGATATGAAAGAACACTGTTTACTAATCCACTCCTTTTACATAATGCTGGGGTCCATTATCAATACCAAAATATTGATTATGGACTAAGAGAGATGAGACAGACCTCTGGTACATGGCTGAATTTTATAACAGGCTTCTCTATAGTGCAAAGCAATATTTCAGTTTCCGAGAGATACACTGCTGCTCATTTTGAGGTAGCAAACCACTAGAGACACTACTAATCCCTGTTGCTTGAAATTACAAAAGTGTTTTGTCCCGTCTCCCATTCAGTGGTAATAGAGCAGTGGGAGATTATAGATGTGAAGAACAGATTTCTGTCCTGGATCTCTTATCTTTTGGTTTAGATAACTTCTCTATCTACAAAGATATTGGAAAAGAAAAATATCCTGTGGCACAATTGAGAGATCACACTTACTGCAACACCACTTCATACAACAAAATTCTCATCCCCGTGTCAGATAACTGACAGTTTTAGACAGAAAACACATTTTCACTTAAAATATCAAGTTGGCCAAATATTCCTTAAAGGCTATAAGTTTGGTTTAAACTGCAAAGACAGAATATTCATTCATCAATGTTTGTTTAGAAAGTAACTATGTTGTTGCTATGTACAACTGCATAAGGACACCATAAGAATGATGTTATTTTTGTACAAGATGAGCAAATATGGATTAATTTAGAATATATGATATATGCATATCTGTGGGATATACATGGTTTAATTAACAGCAGGCATCTGTACCTAGTAGTCTTGTAGTAGTCTTCATTGGCTTTATTAAATTGCCTGCAACTTTAGAGTACTAACTGGTCACAACCAAAGTGAGTTCTAGGTATTAATCCATAACTTCATCAATCATCCATACCTAATAATGACTCCGGACACAAAGAAAAGATCAGTCAGAACCTTATGTTTAATACATTTCTGTAAATCAAATGTAATGTTTTAGAGTTATGTTCTCACTCTCACTGTCTTGGGAGGTGGTACTGACATAATGTTGCTGACAATCAGTTGACTTGGATGGTGATCACAGCCCTCCAGGGTCTTCTAGGCTACAAAAGCTTGTCAAAATAAACAGCCAAGCTTTTACTTAAATCCCATGTGGTGTCAAGTCCTCTTGGTTTATGTTTTGGTAGTTTCTATTCAATACTAAAAATCTGCATTTTCCTTTTCAGGCTTTTTTTTTAACATTATTGTGCACATGGGTGTTTTACACTTTATTGGTAATTACCCCAAGTACCAAAGTACAGCAACCGACGCCAATAAACACTTAATAGTATCATTAATTAAATAAGGTCTCGCTACACATGGACAGAACTTTGTGCTTATGAAGTCATAAATTAGTAAAACTACTGTATGGCATTAATTTTATGTGTCCCTCAAATACACTGAGGTACCACTTCCTTTATGCAAGGCTGTGATTTCAAACAGTAAAAATAAAGTAAAAATATTTGCTCTTTTTCTCAAAGTTACATGCTGAGACCATGAGGACAAGAGGGAAAACGTAGACCTTTGGATAAAGCTCTGCTGAAAGCAAGACCAAAGTCCAGAAGGCACAAAAGGAAGCTAATGAGCTGGCAACAGCTCTATTGAAAATCAGAGTTAGGGTTTAGCAGGTGCTTGAGAAGGTAAGCCAGAAAAGAGCTCACCATTGAGAAATCTGAGGCTCAAATATCGTCCAAGAAAGCAGACCAGCTGGAGACACTCTCCTGAATACGAGAAATGGGGCTCAGAAACAGCTGGAAAAACTTGACTTCAACTCTGAAGCACACAGAGAAGCAGTGGAGAATCGATCATCTCCAGTGGGAGAAGATCTTCCCTCCTCTGGGCCACAAAAGAAACAAACTCTGCAGGAGACTGAAGTGGAGTGGGCAAAAAAGCAGAGCAGCATGACGTCGAGATTGGATAATCCGAAGACAAAAAGACCATAAAGAAAAGTTGAATAGTCAAGCTCTTCCCATGCCCAGCAGCAGGAATGGATGCCAACTAGAATTTCTCTCTTGGGAGCTGGGCAGGAGGGTCTCTTTGGAGATTTTGTCACATTTATATTAAGTTACAAAACTTGGGCTTGGTTGAAAACCTTTTTCAAGGAGCTGTTGTTCATCTTAACACACTTATACTTTACCATGGCACCTTTCTTTTGATTCTAGTGTCAAACGCCATTTTTTCAGTGCAACTGTACAATGACAGTTAATTTTGAAATTAAGAAAATGAACCAAGTTCAAAGAAATATCTTAGCAGTTAAAGTAAGTAAGAAATTAATAAAGCATTTAAACAAGACAGCTTAAAACAACATGCTTTGGTAGTAGGGTTTTTCTTGCCTTGGAAAACGCACTACGGTGAGCACAATCAGTACGTTTTACTTTATCTGACAGAAATCAACACAGTTTCACAGTGCTCACAGTGACAATGCTAATTTGTTAATGTTACAAGGTCTAATGTCGACCACACAACCATCTATTTTTGTGTTTTGTTGTGCTAATGAGCAGTTAACTCAAAGTACATGTGAGGGTCACCTTCACTTGATTAGACATTGCACAAACCTTTATCTTGCCTCAAAGCTCTAATTATAAAAGCATAACAATGCAGAATTTTCTTTCTGGTGTTGACCAGAAACATAATAATGATAACCAGCAGACTTTACCTAGTCTTCATTATATATATCAAATTGACCTTATGGAATGTCCTTAATGAATCTACTAACTACAATAATTGGATTATAATTGGAATCATGTGTTCATGTAGTTTCATGGCTGAGCCTGATTGTGCGTGTAGAAAAATTCTGAAACTAAGGATAAATTATTTGTTCTCCTCTCTTCTCTCTGTCTCCCCAATCATGATGGAGTAGATGGAAATAGTTCTCTGAATCATCTGTTAAAGAGCCTGATGGCCAAAGTGAAGGCCTCGGCGATGTGCATTTGTCACTACATCTCATGACAGAGCAGAATCGTGATTCTTCCATTGCCTCCTCGTATGACCTTGCTGTGCCCGAGGACGAGGTTGCAAAAAAAGCATCTGATTATTTTTGTAAATATGGCATCACTGCTGGACACTGCTGTCTGTGTCCATGCAAGAATGAATGAATGGAACATTATACTGTAGCTCAGGTCATGTTCAGATTACTGAAGACAGTCATCTTCGCATTTCTGGCACGAAGGAAGTGGTTCAGGAGTTGCTTGGCTTGAATCCAGTATGCGTGTGCGGCCTCTCAAACTGCTACAAAGAACCACAAAGTATTCTTAATCACGTCGTTGCTGTTCTGAACTTCACCAGGTGCGCAAGTTGGGAAAGAAAAATGTGTCTACAGCACAGATGATGATGAAAGGTTGGACTGACAAAAAAAAAAAAAAAAAGCGCCAAAGCCAGACAATTTGAAACAGCAGATAAAGTGTCAGTTTTCTTGCCCAATTCTTTTCCAGTCTGCATGGGTGTTACAGCAGGCCCTATGCTGTGAACGGATTTAGATTATCACCACATCGGATTAGCTGTGTTGAAGCAGACAATGTCACGTGAATAAGTTAAAAGCATATCATTACCGAGAGAAGACTGTGTCTGATTCAAACTCTTGTCAAAAATAGTAAAGCTGCCTTGATGTTGTCCTCTGCTGCACTTTTGCTGTGTCGTAATCGGGTGTTGACATTTCCTTTGCTGCAACCATGTAGTTTTCCTGCATTTCTGGACTTTAGTAGTGAGGAGGTGGACTGCTTGAAACTTGTAGTACACATCCGATCAAATCCCAGTGAATACAGGTGTCTTTAGATCAGACAGTGAATCATTAACCATGTTTAATTTATTATTATCATTATTATTATTTTTAGATTTTTGTTGTGTGTTTGTTTCCCTGAGGTAAGTTTTACCCTCTCAAAAGAGATAATAGCTACTGTAACTAAAATACGGGTCAATCCTTTAAAGAGGGTTGGTGAAGATGCATGCATGAGGCCGCCTACAGGGAGGAGGTGGATAGTCTGGCTGAGTGGTGCGACAGAAACAACCTGCTGCTTAACACCGAGAAGACCAAGGAGCTCATCGTGGACTACAGGAGGAATGCTGACCCACATCCACCCATCCACATTAAGGGGACGGCTGTGGAGCGTGTGAGCAGCTTCAAGTTCCTGGGAGTCCACATCTCCGAGGATCTCACCTGGATGACCAACTGCGCCAAGCTGGTCAAGAAGGCTCACCAGCGCCTCTTCTTCTTGAGGACTCTGAGGAAGAACCACCTGTCCTCAGACATCCTGGTGAACTTCTATCGTTGCACCATCGAGAGCATCCTGACCAACTGTATAACAGTCTGGTACAGGAACTGCTCTGCCTCGGACCGGAAGGCGTTGCAGAGGGTCGTGAAAACTGCCCAGCGCATCGCCGGAGCACCACTTCCTGCCATAAAAGACATCTACAGGAAGCGGTGTCTGAAAAGGGCTGGGAAAATCATCAAAGACCCCAGTCACCCATCACATGGACTCTTCACCCTCCTGCCCTCTTGGAGGCGCTACAGGAGCCTCCGGACTAAGACCACCAGGTACCGGAACAGCTTCTTCCCCACAGCTGTCAGACTCCTGAACTCTGCCTCCTGACATCTGACCCACGTTAACACACGGACTGAACATACACACACCCACAATGGACAACTGTACCCTCAAACACACAATAATAACATGGACTGAACCACCACTCACAACCACTAGCACTTTATATAGCCTCTGTAGAAACTATCTACACCCTCACTTATCTTAACTGCACTACTGTATAGCTCTGTGTAAATAATCATTCTGTACATTCAATAATTTTTAATCCTACAACCGTTTACAACTTGCATAGTTCCCATTTCTGTATAGCTGTATATTTCAGATTCTGTAGTTATTTATTTCATATTCTGTAGTTTTTCATATTTATATCCTGTTCATATCCTGTACATAGCTTGTACTCACTACAGCCTGTACATACTTATAGTTATAGAATATTCACAACATACTTCATACCGTGTACATTATAACATACCATAATAGACCCATTTCTGTAATATACTTACATATCTATACTATTGCTAATATATATTGTAATATATCTATATCACTAAAGCACTTCTGGATGGATGCAAACTGCATTTTGTTGCCCTGTACCTGTGCATGTGCAATGACAATAAAGTTGAATTCTAATTCTAAGAAGGACTAATCATGTATCAGTTCAGTTCTTTATTTTCTGATGTGACAACCCAAACTCATATCTGCAACATGACATTCATGCCGGACACACTCCTCCTGCATGAATGTCACAGCATTCATCTCGTCTCCTGGCTGATAACTCTGAGTGGGTGTGGCTGTTTCTGTATAGGTGGCCAGTTGTGTCACAAAAGTTAAACTGTTACCCTCGTCCTTAAAATGGAAGAACATGCAGACAGTGTTGAATTGGCTTTGCAGCTTTTGTGACCAGGCCAGACATCCTGAAAGTCTATTCCATGCGCAAGTGACTCCCAAAGTGAGGTATATCTACATTTGTGAAACAAAATGCTTTCATGCAGTATACAGTCATGCCCTTTCATGTGTTCCAAACACCTGCCACATTTCAAAGAATGAGCAACACATTTTTGGCATGAATGCAAAGCGTACCTAAAATGATACTGTTATGTACCTAATGTTGTAGAATAAGCACGCTGGGTGGCTGAGGGCTGACGGCTGGTTGAGTCAAGCAACAGTGGTACATCTTAGAAAAATAAACACAAAAGGCAATCAAGATGTTTCTAGTGGCCTCCTCCAAGAGTAAGATTTAGTCCTTTTTGGAGGATGGTAGCTCTAACTGAAGTTTCTTTAAGAACTTCTGTTGCTGCTCCACTCACTCATTCCTCTGTTTGAGAGCATTAAAGCCCTCCTGAGTTGCACACCCATGTGTGCTGTGCCATTATTTTCACTGGCATTCTGGTGCAGTCCTGTTGCAAGATCGCACTGATGAGGTGATACACCACTGAAAAGTAGGTTGGTAATAATGCGTTGGATGTTATTTTTACAGTCCTCTAATGCTGAAGACAGAAGAAAAGACAAGAGTCTTAGTGGTGTTGAATAATGGTTAATGCAACCCTGTAATTCAACACTTAAGGCTGAAGAAGTTCCACACGCCTCAATTAACTGGCACATTTAAGAAGTGGGAAGACACCTCTCCTGCGCTAGCAATGGATTTTGCTTAAGCTGCCTTTTATTAATTTTGTTTATTAATTATTAGTTCAGATGGGAATTATGGACAGTCTTGCTTTCAGTCTAGATTTCATTAGTTTTGCTTTTTGTTATTAATTTAGGGGTAAAGTCTAACCCTAACAGTCCAATGCATTGCTGGTTCAAGGTCTTCCCTTTTATCCCCCCCCCCCCGAGCTGGTGCTTCCATCTTCTTTATTTGCGTTTGATTTTTGCAAGTAAATATTTTTTGTCTGATTAAAAATTCTCTGCAGCAACTTTGTGGCATCTCATGTGTCGTGTTCCTTTAAGCCATGGATTCGGGGACTATAAAAGTGGTGTTATTTTGATATCTTAACCAAATCAAAGTCCCAGTTTAATATTTTCCGTCTGATTACAAAGCACGTCTTGAAATTCTCTCCACAGATGAGCTGAACTCTGCACCCTTTTCACACACTCACTGTTATACAATTGGACATCTAAATTTAGAGTGAGTGTTAAGGTCTGTTGTGTTGTGTATGACTGATGGTGACAGCTGAAGCACAGAAGTGTCAAGAAAGTCTGCAATAGCCTGGAGAAAGACAAGAATAAGCTTTTCTGCTTTTTATCTTTGCTCACATAAAAAAGGGGCTTCCATACAGGCCAGGAGCAAGGTGACTTTCAACTAATGTCATTAACGTTCTTCTAGTGAAGCATTAATGGGGCTAAAGAGAGACCTGAACATTTGCTCAGAAGTTGATTGATGAAAGCAAAATTCCTCTGTTTAACTCACATCTTTGTCGACCCTCAGGCAAAGACAATAAATGCTTCCGAAGCCACTTTCAAAGAAGGTACATAAAACATCAATTTAATTTAAAACAACAGGCAGTGTTCCAAATCTTCTCTAGCCTTTCTTCTAATAATTCTTATTAACCAACCAAGTGTGCATGTTATCCCCTTTTCCAGCTTTAACTCCTCCTTTACATTTCCCCCAGTCAGAGCATCTGCATTCATAGTCATCCCTTCAAAGTCAATAATTAGCTTTTCTGTAAATATATTACATCACCATCACAAGCAGAAAACTGAGAATTATTCCTTTTACTTTGAGAAGAGTTCTGATGACATACGCAAATCTGTGCAGTACTAAGGAGCATTCCCAATACTCCCTACTTTCATTTGATCCAATTTAAGAGATGCATAGGGCCCAGAGCTGCAAAATCCTAGCAGCACTTCCTACAGACTTGCGCAACAGGAAGAGTAAATAATGAACGATATCAACACGGCACTGCTCACTGGGGCTGTAACCTGCGTGCAATATCAACGGCTGTTTTCACAATCAATCTGAAACTAGCATCCTGATAAAATGAGAGCTGCCTGCAACCACAGAATAACTAATTAGAATGGCAGACCTGCAAAATCTACTGGAGTCATTTCAACTGTGCACAGTATCTGTCTTGAACCACAGTTCAACAAACCACAGCCTGAGCAGCCTTGAGCAATGACATCACAGTGAAATCTAAAGCATCAGCCTCTGTGGTCATAGGTCTCTTTCTGATAAGCCAGCTAAATTCTTAGTACTGGGACACAGCGTGACACCACAGCCTGAGAAAGCTCCTGATTTCTGTGCCTGCGTTCATGATACGGTGTTTGGACTCTGGGCCTTAGAACACCAGGGGCTTATCAAGAATTAACCTTCACACAGCAGCGATCCTATATGTAAAATTATTTCTGTGCAACTTTCATCAGCGGGACAGGTGTTTGAGACACGTCTAGGGCTCGGTGAAGCCTAAAAATCCCAAGCTGTGTCTGAGATGGAGCTGACACGCTCATCTCTCTGCAAGGCTAGAGCCCTGCTTACATGCTTGAAATACAAAGCAGGCGGTCCCTTACCTGCCACATTAGAAACCAGATTTGACATGGTAATGAAAATTGATAAAACTATATAGCCCCTAAGCAGAGTTTTAAAGCTTAGTTTCAGGCTCTGACCCTGCGGTGAGCAGAAATGATAGCAATCTGAGCTGTAGATCATCATCACCATTTGGCAGCAAGTTAAAAAAAGAACATAAGCATGACTCCCCCCCACCCACCGTTTTTAAATGACTGAAATGAGCCTGATGCCGTCACACCTATAAAACAGTTCATGCTATGATCATCATTGTGTAATATTCTCTCATTCTGCAGGGCTTTGTTTTAACAAAATCCATCCCTTCTTTGAAATCTAGTCGGATTATCAGGTTAAAAACACTTGAAAAATAAGAAGGACATTTAAGTAGCAAGCAGAAAGATTGCACAATTTATTGACTTACAGTGTCTATTTACTGTTGGAGGTTCATGTACATGAGGTCAGTGCATGTACCAATGAAGGACAAGGTTTTGTTTCCCCCTTTCCCCCACACGCCATCAGACTGTTTAACTCCTCTCTGGAGGGGAGAGGGAGGGGAAACAGGAGGACAAAGGAGGGAACAACTAAGCTGTAGTGCCTCTTCACCTCACTGTGCAATACCTTTTGTGCAATACTTTTGTAAATAGTCAACGGTGCAATAGACTCAATACTTGAAATGTGCAACTCACTTGTATTTTTATTTTTATTCCTATTTATTCTATTTATCCCCTTCGTATATTTTATTTATATTGTCTCTGTATTTATATATATGTGTGTGTGTATAACTCTGTAACTTCTGTCGGTGCTGTGCTTTTTTGGAAATCGAATTTCCCAGAGGAACCCACCCGAGGGATTAATAAAGTTCTATCTTATCTTATCTTATCTTTTACCATCTCGTGTAAAGTGCTCCAGAAATGCAAGCTTCTATTCTTTTTAACTGAGGTTTGTTTTAATTGTCACAATAAGCAAACAGTCGTTCTATAAATCCCTGTAATTTTCACTGTGTTCCCTTTCCCTTGGGTGATAAAAGTGACAGAATAAACAAAACTAGCAGTCTCTAATTAGAAAAGAAAAATGACATTAATTAGCTGAACTTTAAACTTGAGCTAATTAAAGTTGAACAAATTAATCTGTTTTAGGATTTGTCAAAACTTTCCACTGATTTTTTTTTTTTTTTTTGTTAAATCATAAGCATATGACTCAGTGTGGCCTGGTCATAAAACTCTAGGAGTCTTCTTCTTTGTGCATTTCAAGTAACATGATCTAAACTGCTACTGAATTCATTAACCCACTCACACTTTATACATTTACAAATACCACACACACACACACACAAAGGCGAGTTCTGAAGTCGTGCATTCATACTTATATATGTCCGGAGTTCAAGTCTAAGCTGGAGAAGAACATCATGCAACATAGCATAACCTAGTCCACTTTGCATGAAGGGTAACTCGTATTGTAGAACCTTTAACCTTGATAAACAAACCACTAGCTGCAGCAGCATCTTTTCTAGCCACAAGCCTCCTACGTTGCAGAGCTACTAAAGGCGGGATACTAAGACGGAGAAAGAAAAAAAAACCCACTGTTATGAAGAGCAAGGCCAACAGAAAGAAAAAGATGCCCTGAAGATGCTGGACCCACTAAACAACAAGCACGCATCTGACAGCATCACCTCAGGAAGCAACGTGGATGTCAGCTGACTGAGAAATACGTGCCTGCTCTCGAAGTATCACGCACAGGAAGTTAGGAGACGACTTGCCCTTTATCAGCAACTTGTCATGTAAAACGAAGAGTTTCTGGTAGCGGTTCATTATTTTTGCATAAGCCGAACACCTCTTATCTCCTATGAACGCGTTTTATTCGGCTGACTGGGAGGAGAAAAGGGGGGCGGGGGTGTAAAGCTACTGCGCACGGGTGGGAAACGTAGCTCTATACGACCTCTATTCGCTTGAAGTGTCAAACCTGAAGACGAGGTTGTGTTGTAAACAACGGTTTTTTTCTAGTGTGTGTATGTTTTTAATTCAAGACACGAATGCCACTGCGAGCGTGGGTCTTGCTCGCTTGCCTGGGGACTGGTTTTGGCGACAAGCTGTTTACAAAACCGCCGTTTGAGCCGTGCTTTACCTCCTCCTGAAGTCCTTTTCGTACGGTTTGAGGTAGGGATCCATTTGGAGAAGGCAGCTGAACTCAGGAATTGTAACATTATCTCCCAGGTCTGCCATGGTTTCTCCAGACCAAGCCAATCGAGCACCGACTGCTGCTAGCCGACCGGACGGACTGACAGCTAAAGAACAGAGAGCAGGCATGCACTGTGCGCGAGGCTTTAGTATCCGGAGACAACAGCGAATCAGGGTGCCGCATGCCAAGCCCGTCCCATCACAACGTGCTGTGTTCCAGCAGGTCAGAGAGGAGACAGCTAAACTGTGCAGTGCTGTAGTGTAACTTTAAGGTAACAGCACAGGAAGCATCTGGCGCGTCAGAAGAAAATGAGGATGTTGTATACACATGAGCAGCTTTGTAGGCTGTGGGTTTGCCTGAGTTTGTGGCTCAAAAGAAATTTCATCTGCACAGAAATCGGATTTAACACAGATGTTGAAACATGTGGTAGTCAATTGATGGATTCACTGTTAGCCTAGAATTACTGTTACTTGGCTGATAGTATCCTGACATGTAGCCCACTGGCTGTACTTTTATCCTCACTAAATGTGGACATTTATTGTCATAAATGATCTTTCCAGAGGCTGCCACTGGCATCTATAACTAACAGGAATTGGCCAACAACTGTGTATTTGAAACAGGTTTAGCAGTCAGCTCCCAGTAACTCCTGTCTACAAGCTGTTGCAGGCAAATGTCACATTTTCCTTCACTCTCATTATCGTCCAAGTCTGTCTCGAGAATTACTGGCTAATATGATAAATATGTTTTTGTAGAGCAGCCACCAGGCTGCAATTTTTCATGAAAAATAAATTGTTTTTGTCTGTGTGTTTGTTTAATTTGCTAGCCACATTAATTTCCCACAGTGTACAGTCCTGTCTCATTTTGGACACTTAGTGAGTCTTTCACTTAAAACAGGAAAACATAAATTTCACAGATGTATCCCAATTATGCTCACTGCCTTTTTATGTCTCGAAAGAAACAAACTCTTTTGATTTGAACACTCCCTTGACTTAATCTTGCAGTTCACAAAGGATATTTTAAGTCCGTCTACTGGTAATGTCTGACAATAAAATCCACTTGTTCTTTGTTATGTCCAAGTCTTTAATGTGGGGTGCAATGAACAGCTCTCTCGGGGCCACTACTGGAGTTTTAGGCCATTTTTAGTTTTTTGTGATATGTTTTTTTCTTTCATTATGAAAATAATTTCTTAGTGACATGTATCAGTGAAATGCAGTATTATTTCACAATTAAACAGGATTTCCCTCAATTTTTGGATGCTTTGTAAATTAAAATGCTGTGCAGTGAGCTGTGCTTATAAAAACGCAGATGAAAATGCATTGCTGTGTGAAAACTTTTTTCTGTACATAACTTCATAGTAAAAGTGCAGCTTTGCATATATATATAAGTGACCTGCCAATCTTCAGTATGCGCTTCTGCATTTCATTTAAAGAGATCCCATGGTAAAAGCACATAAGCATTAGTGTATGTGAGGTGGTGGTTGAGGAGAATGTTAGGTGTTGCTGAACTCCATTGTAATGCAGTGAATGTATGCTTTTCTACAGATTCAGTATCTACTTCACCTGCACTTCTGTTTTGAAGCTATCTTTCTAAAATGCAGAGCTCACACTGTTTTGATCTAATTGTGGCCTCAATAAGTTTTAGCCCAAGCTACTTCACTGAAGTGGCAGAACTAAGTTGAACTCAAGAAGGATAACCTTGCAATAATTTAGATTAAATCCCTGTTGGAAAAGGCTGATAAATATGCACGCCGACTGAAGAAATGGCACAGGTCTTGAAAGCGTTGTCCTTGTCACAAAATAAAACTGTCCCAGCTAAAGGTCATAAAGCGAGTGTCATTCTAAAGAGCCATCTGTTGGTAATAGATGGAACAAGTGTGTTGCCGTCCACCCCAGAAGGTTATGCCAATAAATGTTGTCTCTTTGATTCATAGCTAAATAACACATGTTTATAGGTATCTATGGAAAGACACTTGACTCAGTGATAAAAAAAACAGACAAAAAAAATATCATTTAGCTGACAGATCTTAACTTGGCAACCTGGAGCAAGTAGTTGCAACCAGTATATGTGCACAACATCATAATACTTCATATTACAAAAATAGTTTGTTGTCTTAAGTCAAACATTGTTTTTAGCTGTAATGGGTTATTATTTTTTCATTTCCCACAATACCAAAAATGACATTTGTTTTGCCTGCAGATTTCACAAACATAATCATTTATTCTGCAAAGTTCACAACATTGTTTGTCTATGTTTTTTTGACCATGACAAGAAACTAATGTAAGCCATCTGAGATTGGAATATTTTGTTCGATAACATCAAGATTAATGGAGATCTAACAAAAACAACAGAAAATAGCACTAAGATAGAAATACTAACTGATCTAAATGGGCATAAGCACAAATTTGGATCTAACTTGCAACAGCAGATTGTATTCCATGGTACTGTGAAAAGTTCCTGATTTTTTTTATTTTTTGCATATTTGTCACACTTAAATGTTTAAGATTATTAAATAACTTTTAATATTAGACACAGATAACCATAGTAATACAAAATACTGTTTTTGAACGAGGATTTCATTTATAAAGGGGGAAAAGGTATCCAAACCTACCTCACTCTTCGTGACAAAGCAATTGGCTAATAACTGGTTGTGCTACGCTTGGCAACAAGAACTGCAATCAAGCTTTTGATTGGCAATGAATCTTTCACATTGCTGTGAAAGAATTTTGCTCCACTCTGCTTTGCAAAACTGTTTTACTTCAGCCATATTGGAGGGTATCTGAACAAGGCCATGCCATGCCAATAGGACTGGTAAATGGTAAATGGTCTAATATGGTGCTTTTCTACAGTACTTGAGCACTCACTGCTTTACTACATGCCTCATTCACTCATTCATACAAGCACTGTTTTTCTAAGTGTTTTCTAACATTCATCAGAGAGCAGATTGGGGTTCAGTATCTTGCCCAAGGATACTTTGGCACGCAGACTGGAGTACCATGGGACCTAACCGTCACCCTTCTGATTAGTAAATGACTTGCTCTGCCTACTCAGGTACAGCGACCCCTTTAAGTCCAGACTACTACACTGCTCCAAAATCTTCATTTTGGTTTTGGTTTTTTAGCCATTCAGGTGTGATTCAGATAATTGTCCCTGCTGCATAACCAAAATGTGCTTGAGCTCCAGGGCACAAACTAATGGCCAAATATTCTCCTTCAGCTTTCCTAGTAGAAAGCAGAATTCATGGTTCAAATAATTATGGCAAGTTTTCTGGGTCCTAAAGCAAGAAAGCAGCCTCAGCCCTCTTCATCTTGGGACTCATCAGGATGATTTTTGCAAATGTGAGACAAACCTTTATGTTTTTTTGGTCATCAGTGGTTTTTACTTTGACACTTTTCTGAGGATGCCATTTTTGTCCAGCCTCTTTCTTATTGTTGAATCAAGTACCTTAAACGAGGCAAGTGAGGCCTTCTTTAAATGCTGTTCTGGGCCTTTTGTGACCTCCTGGACTATCTTCAGTGCTCTCTTGGAGTAATTTTGGTAGCCTGGCCACGCCATGGCAGGTTCACCACTGTTCCATGTTTTCTCCTTTTGTGGATAAGGACTCAGCATGTCCCAAAGACTTAGAAATGGCTTTATAACTCTTTCCAAACAAATAGATGCCATTTACTTTTTTTCTTAGGTATTCTTGAGTTTTTTAGATAGTGAAGTGTTACTTTTTGAGATCTTTTAGCCCGCTTTACTTTGTCAGGCAGGTTCTAGTTACATGATTTCTTTGTTTGTGAAATTGAACTTAACTTTCCAAAAATGTGGTTAATCACAATAATTCCTGATTTAACAATTACTTACTACTACAAGTAGGTTTGGTGAGCTTTTTTTTTTTTTTAACTTAATACAAAAAATCTTTATCTGGTCTAATATTAAAATGTGTTTGATGATCTTAAACATGTAGCTGTGACCAATATACAAACAAATGTAAGAAATCAGAAACACAAAACATCCCATTCTTGCTATTAAAGTTAAGGCCTTATAAGCATGTTTTTACTCTGTCTACAACCTGAGGATGCTTGGTTAAAGGGAGCTTTATGGATCCTCTATTCCCCTTTGATCAGTCAAAATTAATCTGATGAGTTGATGAGCTCATCTGATGAGTTTATGCATCACAAATAGCACTGCAGATTTCTGAGAAAACCCTACCTTCCATCCTGCCTCTCTTCTGGCCCAAATTTCACCCCAAGAAAATATTATTTAACTTTCCCAAGACACTTGTAACAACTCTGGGTAGTTTTAATTTATTCATTATGAAGAATTCAATTGACATCTGAAGACAAAACCCTAAATATTCTTGGGTTTTGAGCATTTCTTCCTGAGCTATATGTTCCTCTGCAGAATCATATTGAACCAGAAAGACATCACATCAGAGATTCAGAACACAACTGAAATGCCAGCTCTGTGTGACTTAATAGAAGCTGACACAAACAACCTTCTCATTCAACTAAATTGACGTGACTACGCAAGCATGCTACACTGATATCATTTGCAATGAAAAAACACAATTAGTCTTTCAAAACCTATAATTATTCATCAAAGCATTATAGTGCCTCCAAGCTGAGAGAATTACTTTGCAGGGTGTTCAACCAATATAAGACACATCCAGGGCAAAAATTATAGCTGTTAGAAGATAGAGAATTGAGCAGGGATGACACAGAATGCTAAGACTTTATTTCTAAAAGCATGGCTTTGAGAAACAATAGAAAAAAGTAGAGAAGCTGAAACGTTTTATAAACAAACAAAATGTATAAGGAGAACATCCAGGCGAAGAAACCACTGACTCGAGGAAAAAATATGTAAATTATTTTAAGTGCATCTCACAGAAACAGAAAAACCTATTCAGAGGTCTTCAGTCCTTTTTTGTATATGACAATTCACCCTTGTAAAGATTTTTTTTTATAAAATATTGCAAAATATTAAATTTTGATCAAAAGTTCCTTTGTTCAAAACATATACATATAGATTTACAGGTGAAATGTCTTATTTCATTTGCAGCTCATGTAACAGACATGACCACCTCATATGGAAATACTAAATCACATCCAATGATTGTAATGGTCATGAAAATAAACAGTACCGACAAAGCTCATGAGCACAGAAAAACAAGACAAAGAAAATCGAGATTTCTAAAGGGTTAGGGTTAGCTACTCACATGGAAATCCCAGTTTTCAATTGTCATAGCCAAGTGGCAAAGCGAAACGGACAGAGCATTTCAACATGAATATAAATGAATTTTGGATGCCTCTCATTTTCTTTGGAAGTCTCTCATTAAAATCCATATTTCGAAATTAAACACATTCTCCAAGGATTGTAGCTCTGAAACTGTCTGTGCAAGACCCGGTTAAGATTAAGATCATGTATTTTGAATAGTGAATAAGATATCTGTGTTTGTGTGTGCACTGCATCCCAACAATCGATGTGAGAAAAAACCTTTTCAGGGAGCATATTTTCAAATAAAAAAATCATCTTCAAATTTTAGCTGTGAGACAAGAGCACAGTCGGCACTTGTGTTTGTGAAGAAGATTAAAAGATCTATTTTATTCGCATCGATGCAAACTACATTACTTAAAAGTAATAAAAAGATAAGTTAGTGATTCTGGAAATGCATCCATCCCACATTATAATTAGTATACATTTAGCATAGAGTCTCAAATTGGTACCAACTTCAGAGTCTGTGGAATTGACTATTACCTAATTCCTCATCAGACAATTGTGTTCAAAGTGTTTTGTGATTTATTGTCCATAAACATGCAATTAACAGTACAGTTTCTTTGGCAACAATCCTGGGAAATCAGAGCAATACAAATTAAAGTGCTCATGCACTTATTGCAACTGATTTCAGAAACACAAAGAGGAAAAGAACAATGAAAGAAGTAAAACAGGATACAGAAATATGATTTAGACATGAGACAGACAACCCCCTTCTATTGAAAATCAAATTAGATGTCAGGGATCAGAAATACTGCAACCTATATAATTCCTTTGAAAGACGGATGACGCTGCGCCATGAATGCCACCAAGTGAGAAGGTTAGCACTGAGCAATAAAGGGAACCAGAGAAATGGGGATGAAGCTAATGAGAGGTGATAAGATTCACTCCAGCCTTCAATTTCAAGGATGAAGGGATCTCAGAAAGGACCAGAGACTGACACGAGGATAGAGATCTTTAATGAGAGTCAATAGAGCAGATGGAAGCACCGATATTGGTATGTGAGGCTGAACACAAAGCATGTGCTAATGACAGTTTCGGAAACTCTGAGCTACATAAAACATTTCGCGGGGTTGAAAGCTATCCAGATGATAGAAGATTTCAAATATGTGGTGCGATGTGGTCACGGTTGCTGATGTAGGTTGAGGACACGAGGAGGCAAGCAGAACCTATATCGGCACACTCAGGGTTTTTGGCAAAACTCATTTATGAATTTCAGACTAGTCAGCCCCTGCAGCAGAAGTGAATTGTTAACACCTGACCCCACAATTTAACAGGCCAAATGGCTTAAATCAAGCAGAAAGGGCTCAGGGGACACTGTCAAAGGAAGAGGGCGAAAAGGCCGAATTTCAGCTGGGCGTCAGCAAGGGGAAGTCAAGACTTCTTTAACAGAAACAATGAGACAATTGTCAAGTAAGGTTAGAGAAAAATAATTACACTGGCCTTTCGGTATTAAAGAAAACACATATCCCGATGACTAATTCAGTATGTGCTGTGTGATTATTGGCTTACATGCACAGTTTGAGAATACCATTTCCCGTCTTCCTTCCAAGCCTTGACAATTATAATCCCACCATGTCTAAAACCTGCTGTGTTTCAGATATTTTCGAATGGCAATATGCTGTGTGATTATGTTGCAAATCAAAAAGGGTTGAATTCAAGGAGTCAGTCCATCTACTGAAATGCTGAAAAGCATAAAGAAATATTCTAGATTAGATTCGAAAATCAACATAACCCATATTTTGACTCTGAGACTAAACCTTGAAACAGCACTGTATTAAATCATAAGTGTCCAATTTCCATTTCATTGCCAAGATGAATGAGGCTTCAAACAATGAATGACTGTGTTGTATTTATATCTAGTTTGCAGTGTGTATTTATGTTTCCACGGCCCTTCAAGATGAAGCAGTGAAACAAAAACAACAATTCTCAGTAAGGACAAGAAACAAAAGTAGATTCACACCTAATCTGAGCAGACATAATAGAAGATCATTTATATTCCTGCGTGATGCTGCTATTCAGGAAGACGTACCAAAAACACTGCAACAAAACGAATAGATATTCAAAGTTATGTTGTTGCGTTTCTTCTTTTGTTTCAAAGAAGACATGAACTAAAGAAAGAAACTTTGGTGTGGTCCTCTGATTTTCTTATTTGAATATTGTCTAGAAATGTTGTTTAAACTGCAACGTGATAATGAAGTAAACATTTTCACGTGAGGCTTTCAGGTTCCTTTCACACATCTTTAAGCCTTAAACAGCGATCAAACAACACTGGCATTAAAATAAGTAACTGAAAATGCACAAAGCATATCTTACATTAACTGATGTATGTACTCCCTATGCTTTAAACACATAAATCTCTAAAGTTGAAGAGCCCACGATTTAACTGAACATGCCGATGACAGCATAGGATGCAGTTCATTTCAAAGAGATCCCCAGTTCATCACAGACTTAATACAGAGACACTATCTTTAGACTGTGGGAGGAATCTGTTCTGTTAATGTAGGTCAGCTATAAACACAGAATATCTGTTCATTTTACTTTTTATTATATTTATTCATTTTAGCATTTTTCCACATAATTTACATTGGCATCAACGGGACTCACCGTTGCATCATATTTTGTATTTGCGTCAGAGTATCAGTAATACAGTATATCTAGTGTATACAGTCTGACAAAGAGAGACACCTATGGGCCATTTGGAATCCCACTCACTGCATGTCTCGAGACTGCTGGAGGAAGCCGAAGCATCTAGAGAGACACGAGAAGAACATGTAAACTCCACACAGAAAGGTCCCGGACTAGATTTGAACCCGGGACATTCTGCAGCGAGGGTGTTAAAAATGTGATGACTTTGCATCACATTATGTAAACTGCCGAGTTCCTGTTCAAAGTTACTTTATGTCGAAGTTGAGCTGAGCCATACTGACTGCCATCTGTTTCCAGTCAAACCTACATGCTGTAAAAAGGAGGAAATACTGTCTGTATACTATTTATTAATTCGATGCAAATATTAGGAGACCTGGCATAGCTGCATGGTGGTCTTGATATAGTAGTTACATGTCTCTCTCCCAGTCTATGCTGTGCAAAATTCATTGTTGGGGTGCAGCCAGAGCATACAAATCATCAGACCTGTTAGAGTTTTAAAATATGGGTTAACAAAACATCACACAATATGCTCTGAATATCAACTTATAACAACAGGAGAAATCATTGCGGGAGCAAAAATCCACACACTATTTATATTGTCGATTAAAACACAGACCTCCAGATAGAACAAGCAATATTTAGTTGTGATGGTTGTGAAGGATTATTAATTATTAACATAACACTGCTTGTCATGTTTTGAAATTATTTTTCAAAAATATCTTGTTTGGGCTGAATTGGTATTTGGTAGAAAAGATTCTGTAATCATTTGACATTACTGAGTACCCCACTGAAAAGCATGGATAACAAAGATTATTCTGCAGAGTTTAAAACTGCTTATCTTTGCAGACCATAATTACCCCACCCCTCACACACACACACACACACACACACATCCATCAGCCTTTTAATTTACCTGTTTACCCAAAGTTTTTATAAAACTTTGTTCATCCATTTCTGTCATTTCATTTCACACGTCTAACCTCACTGTGCTGTAAATCAGGCTTTAGATTTAGTTGACTTGTCCATAATTTTACAGTCACTAGAGGTATATATAAAGGGAGCTACAATTAAGAATCCCTCAGTCACACCAGCTAAATACAACATTATGTTTACAAATGTCTGAGAACAAACATATATAAGGAAGGAGACAGGACTTGAAATTGAACCCTGTGGGACCCCACAATTTATGATTGGTGAGAGGACGATAAATTGCTTGCAGCGACAGAAAAGGTTCTATAGGAAATGTAGTAACTGAGCAAGCACAGTGCTATATCTCTGATACCCACCCAGTGCTTGAGGCAGTCAATTAAAATTGCATGATCTACAGTATAAAAAGCCTCACTGAGGTTTAAAGGATTAAAATCGAACATTCCCCAGCATACACTTTTAAAAGAAGGTCATTTGTTACTTTAAGAAGGCAATTCTTGGTGCTGCATGGACATTTAAAATTTTACTAGCGCTTTAAGAACATGTTGATCTATTTCTCTAAAAGAGCAACTTATTTAAAATGTGTCTTTAAAAAAATGAAGGGGCAAAGAAATTTACTGATGTAGTACCTTAAAATATTTTAAACTCTGATCTGTGAGAGAGCTGCTGGAAAGTTTTGGTTTTAGGCCTCAAAAATAAATCCAAAGAGTCAGCCTTATACTCACTTTGAATGCAAGGATAGATTTAAAAGTTGATTGGAATACCTGAAAAAAATAATCCACCTCTAAATAGTTAGAATCTCATATTTTCAGGATTTGATTGAAAAATTAGTGAGCCCTTAGTGCCATTACTGGCACAGTGGTTAACTATGAGGTTTGTTTCTCTCAACGGGACTCAGAAAATATGACAAGGCTTTCGTTATGTGATAAAAGGCAGTTTAATAACCATCCATTCAGTATCCAACTCTTGCTCTCCCACTTTAAAGACCACCTTCTGTGGCCTCATGCTACCATTCAAATTTGCTTGGCTGCTTTGAAAGAGACCCATTACAAAGAGTGATATATGATTATCTCCACAAGTCTCAAGTTCAGGTTTGCAGAGGGTGAATTAGTTGTCATTTCCTCTTTGGCCTCTGAACTAGTGAAAGCTTGCAAGGCAGACCATTTGAAAAACTTCAATTGGTTGATGATGTCACAGGAGTTTAATTTAACAGCGCCTTCAAAATAAGAGAAGCGTGGAGCATGTGGTATAGAATGTAACAGAATCAAGGATGCAGCTTCACTGTGGGTTTATTGTCCCTCAATATTAATGCTGTGGTAAGGATATATTCACAGAGGTGCAGCAAAAATGAAAATAAAGTATTCAGATTTACAAGTATGTTCTATTTAGTATTTAGAACAAAGGTCACAACATGTCATAATGATAGTTATCATATATCTCCAAACATATTAGCCTTTTTACAGGAAATTAAGAGTTTCTAATTAATATTAACTATGAACAAAGCAAAGGGATGAGCATTAAAAAAAATAATCAGCCTGATTTTAAACTGATATTCCAACATTCGAGTACAACAACGTAAAATAAAACAATCAAAAGCTCATTTGTAGGAATTCTTTAAGGTTGTTTTTTGTGAATAAACTCTGACAATGACATGCAATTTTAGGAGAGCAGTTACAATGCAGCTGTGAAGAGATATTAAACTTCGGATTGCACAATAAATCTTTTCCATTCAAACATACAGATCCTGTGAAGGTTTCTAAGGAGATCATATCCCAGCATGCACTGTGCAATAAACACCCTTGACAGGTTGCCAGTCAAATGGACTCCCAGCATGTCTTTGGACTTGGAAGACAACAGGGAAAGAAATCCGCAAGAAAACTGTGTGAAATGCACACAGGAAAACCCAAGTTACAGCTTGATGTTGTATTAGCCATGTGAGAGATCTGAGAGATCAGATCATGGCGAAGCTGGAAACCTGGACCCTCCGTGGCCGATTACCAGGACTATGTGAAGTAGCCTCTGAAGGTTTACTAGAAGATTTGAATGCAGCATTACAGATACAGATACCCTACTGCAAACATCAAAACTAATCATCTGATTCTGATCTACAACATGGCAGCAATGATTACAGAGATGCTTGGCTATAAGACGAACAGCCACAAGGAGAAGTACCCTCATTGAAGAAGGAGAGTAGACACCAAAATCAATGCAGTTTGGACGGAATTTAGCCAACTATCAGAGTTTTGTCATGAAGAAAGTGGTGCCTAGGAAGTACAAAGAGTGTTGAATACATGAGGCATTGAAAACTGCCAAGCAAAGACTCACAGTCTTGACCAGTTGTTTGAAGAGATATACAAGAGAGGTAGAACGCAGGAGACTAAACCAGCTGTACTCCACTGAACATCCAAGGTATACTCTCAGTGGCAGGGGAACAACATGAGAACAGCCCCACCAAGGCTGGAGATGGAGCAATACTGGTAGAGCATAAGGGATGCATCACATAGAAACAGTGCTCAGTGGCTAGTGGATCTAAGAGCAGACAACAGCAACCTCCCCGAACAGGGGCCATCACAGTGGCAGGGTCAGAATGCCTAGAATTATACATAGATCAACAGTGCCATAGGTGCCTTCATCGGGAATTCAATAGGGATGTGGCGAACAGCACTAAAGGCCAACTTTAAGCTAATTGCACAAGCCACCGTCAAGTGCAGGATCTACCAAGGAGATCCCCTGCCCCCACTGCTGTTCTGCATTGGCCTGAAACCCCTCAGTGAGATCACTGACAAGACTGGCTACCGATACTGATTAGGGAATGGAGCAATCGTCAGCCACCTCCACAACATTGATGACATCGAGCCGTATGCCAGGAGTGAATGAGATGTTAATTTGCTGATCCACAAGATTAGGATCTACAGCAACAACATCTGAATGTTATTTGGACAGGAGAAATGTAGTTGGATTGCAACAAAGCGAGGGAAAGTAGTTAGAACTGAGGGGACTGCGCTATCAGAAGGCAACGTTGCAGACATCGAGGACAGCTACAAGTACCTGGGAATCCCTACAGGGAACCACAAAAACCTGGAAAGGCTAGGAAACCCACAGCCACCAAATACCTGAAGAGAGCAAGGCAAGTCCTGAAGAGTCAGCTGAATGGAAAGAACAAGATCTGGGGAATCAACACCAGTGATCATATACTCTATTGGGACAATAAGTTGGCCAAAGGAGGAGATAGAAGCCATTGACATCAAGACAAGGAAACTCCTCATCATGTATGGAGGGTTTCACCCCAAATCCAGCACCCTGAGACTGTACGGCAAACGAAAGGAAGGGGTCCAAGGACTAGTGAGTATCAAAACCACTGTCCAGCATGAGACAACAAACATCCATGAGTACATTAGGCAGATTTCCTCAACTGACCCCAATATCTCAGACAACAGCAACACAAGAAAGAAGGGGAGCAAGAAGAACTATCATGGAAGGACAGCACCCTGCACGGTATGTACCTCTGGCAGATAAACGAAGTGGCTGACATTCAGAAATCCTAGCAGTGACTGGAGAAAACTGGACTGATAGACAGCACAGTGGCACTAATCATGGTGGGTCACTGTGGTTCAGGGGGTTTGGAAGCTCATCTTGTAACCAGAAGGTTGCTGGGTCGATCCCCAGCTCTGTCTGTCTTGGTCATTATGTCCTTGGGCAAGACACTTCACCTTCACGGGACTCATGACGGGGGACATGGACCCGTACAAAGCCGCGTCATATAACGTGCGGAGGGCGGTGAAAGAGGCGAAGCAGCGCTACGGGAGGAAACTAGAGTCACAACTCCAACAGAGTGACTCTAGGAGCCTGTGGCGGGGACTAAGGACAATAACGGACTATAAAGCACCAACAACCGGTATGACGAACGCGGCCGTGACTCTGGCAGACGAGCTGAACACTTTCTATGCTCGCTTCGAGGCTGTAGCTAAGGACTCCAACAATGCTAGTGCTAGCGGCGCTAACGGCTGCAGACAGGAAGATACTGCCAGCACCGGAAACGTGCTCGTCATCTCCGAGCATGAAGTAAGGAGAGCCTTCAAGAGAGTGAACACCAGGAAAGCAGCAGGACCAGACGGCATCCCAGGTCGTATCCTAAGAGACTGCGCATACCAGCTAGCTCCTGTGTTCACTGAGATATTCAACATCTCTTTATCTCAGTCGGTGATCCCCACATGCTTCAAAGAGTCCATCATTGTTCCTGTCCCGAAGAAACCCCACCCTGCTTCTCTCAATGACTATCGCCCTGTAGCCCTCACCTCAGTAGTGATGAAGTGCTTTGAACGCCTGGTCAGAGACTTCATCATTTCTTCACTACCAGACACACTGGACCCACTACAGTTCGCTTACCGTCCAAATCGTTCCACAGACGATGCCATCTCTCATCTCCTCCACACATCACTCACTCACTTGGACACTAGAAGGGGGAATTATGTTAAAATGCTCTTCATAGACTACAGCTCTGCATTTAATACCATAATTCCCTCCACACTCACCACCAAGCTGGAGCATCTGGGACTCAGCTCATCTATGTGTCAGTGGATCTCCAACTTCCTAACTGGCAGACCACAGGCAGTAAGGATGGGTGGACATGTCTCAGCCTCCACCACTCTCAGCACTGGAGCCCCCCAGGGGTGTGTTCTGAGCCCCCTGCTGTACTCTTTGTACACATATGACTGTGTGGCCACTACCAGCTCCACCACCATCATCAAGTTTGCTGACGACACCGTCGTGGTGGGCCTGATCTCTGATAACAACGAGACGGCCTACCTGAAGGAGATTAGGAATCTGGAGAACTGGTGCCAGAGGAACAACCTCCTTCTAAACGTCAGTAAGACAAAGGAGCTGATAGTGGACTTCAGCACTAAGCAGGAGAGGAACTACCAGACCCCCGTCATCAACGAGTGCCCAGTGGAGAGAGTGGACAGCTTCAAATACCTCGGAGTTCACATCACGCAGGACCTGTCATGGTCCTGTCACATCAACACCGTGGTGAAAAAGGCCCGACAGCGTCTCTACCACCTCAGACGCTTGAGAGACTTCCAACTGCCCTCCAAGGTGCTCAGGAACTTTTACTCGTGCACCATAGAGAGCATCCTGGCGGGAAACATCTTAACCTGGTTCGGGAACAGCACCATGCAGGACAGACGAGCTCTACAGAGGGTTGTGCGGTCAGCTGAGCGCACCATCCGCTCCGAGCTCCCTGACCTGCACTCAATCTACAGCAGGCGGTGCTGGACCAAGGCCAGGAAGATCGTGAAGGACCTCAGCCATCCCAACAACAGACTGTTCTCTCTGTTGAGGTCAGGAAAGCGATTCCGCTCCCTGAAGACCAACACAGAGAGACTGAGGAGGAGCTTCTTCCCGCAGGCGATACGGTCTCTCAATCACACCACCACACAGTACTGACCCACACATACAGTTCTTACACACACACTGGACTTTCTGGACATTGTTTTTGCACAACACTGGTCACTATATTCTTCATTTCCAGTTAATACTTGTACAGCTGCTGTTATTGTGTATATATTTATTTATATTTAGATTTCTTCATACATTCTTATATAGTTCTGTATTGTGTATTTTGTTGTACAGTTATTTTATTTTCAACTTTAATTTATATATTTTATCTTATTCTTCCCAGTTAAATTTACCCTTCATTCTAATTTGTGTTGTACAGTTATTTCATTTTTAACCTTAATTTATATTTTATTCCTTCCTAGTTAAATTTACCCTTTTTAATTTTGCATATTTATTTCCTATCTTATTCATAGCCTTTCCTTTTTTTGTTTTCTTTAGGTCACGAGTAGTTGTCCAAGCATTTCACTACATATCGTACTGTGTATGACTGTGTACGTGACAAATAAAATTTGAATTTGATTTGACCTACCGCCTGCTGGTGATGGCCGATGGCGCGATATGGCAGCCTCGCTTCTGTCAGTCTGCCCCAGGGCAGCTGTGGCTACAACTGTAGCTTGCCTCCACCAGTGTGTGAATGTGAGAGTGAATGAATAGTGGAACTGCAAAGCGCTTTGAGGGTCTTGAAAAGCGCTATATAAATGCAATCCATTATTATTATTATTATGGCAGCACAGGAACAAGCTTTGAATGCAAGATCCACAGAGGTTGGGGTCTACCACAACAGGCAAGACTGCAGGTGCAGACTTTGTAAAGATGTCGCTGAGACAATCCAGCTGTTTAAATGATAAATTCTGTACACATGCATGTACTGCAACTGTATGCCACTTCATTACTAATCTCATTGTGAAAACGATCTAGAAGCAGTAGTAGATGGTCAAGATTTCTACCTGAACGGAGCACCTTTACTGCAAAATGTTCTATTATTGTCAGTTTAAAAAAACCCAAATTTGTCACTACCAGATGTCACTGTCAGATGTGCTGACAGCGTTTGTCAATCATAATGAGTATTTTTTGTGACAGCTGTCAGTCAAAAGTCAATCATGTTATTTTGCAGGTTTCAGAAAAAAAGGCTTCCCTTTTAAATCGCGACAAGAAGATCTTTATCTGATAAGAACTGCTGGAATTCTGTAAGTATATTGAATTTTTGTTGTCCTGTTTTTCATGTGAAACCCTTTTGGGTTGCAGTTGTTCGAATTGCATTTTGATTACAGAAATGACAGGGTTTTGAAACATTTACCGTTACTTTTGTTTCTCTTTCTTAACAACTGAATCTATGAACGCACAATATTAAAACCATTTTTTTCTTTATAAAGGCACATGAGGGCAATGTTGCTAGTGTGTGTGTGTGTGTGTGTGTATGTGTGTGTGTGTGTGTATGTGTGTGTGTGTGTGAGAGAGAGAGAGTCTTTGCTAACAGCCCATAATGGCGATGACATTGTTCTGCAGATGAGGTGAGAGCAGCCCATTATATGTCAGTCTGCCTTTGCCTCCTCCTCTCAATGCCCTGATAGGACTCTTCTCAGTGCAGACCTGTTTTGGAGTAATGCCACAGATGGTGATGAGCCTGTGTAATCCCTGTAGATTTCCACGGTTTATAAACAGCAAGACAAGCAGCAGGTCCCGCCGATCTGAACAAACACTTCTAAATCAGGGGGTGTTTATCATGCCTGTTTGGGGTGGAGGTTGTAATTATTGCAAACAAGAGCAAACATGCAAAGAGAAATGGATTTCACAGATCTAATTGATTGGGGAACAGCAGTAGATTTAGCTGCTGTAACCAGCCTCCCCCCCCTCTTTCTCACTGCAATATTGCATGAGACTGTTAGATTTATTATAGTTTCTATCACCTGAAGTAATCCTCATTCTAAATGAGATGTATTCAAAGCGATACGGGGTGCATTTCCTAGGGCTAAATCTGAAAAAAACTTAAACACAGTTGGAAATGGCTCATTGCTATGTACCTCACAGAAAACAACAGATTTCTGGCTCATAATAGTCAAGACCATGAATCTCACCCTGCATGCACAGACAGAGAGAGTGTATCGAGATAATTGACAAATTCCTTGGCGAAATGAAATGCTGCGCATGCTGAAAGTAACATCAGTGTTTGCTTTCTGTCTGGCAAAAGAATCACAGCATTTTGATGTATTGCCTCACCCATGCACAAAAATACATTCATTTTGTCAGGTAAATTCCTTCCCAATTTCCCAGGGAACACGGGGAACATAAAGAAATTGGTTTGATCCATGACATGTTGACATTTCATTTGGAGAAATCAATCAAAATCTACCAGCAAAAAGGGCATATTAAATGTGTCAAATGGAACTGCTGAAATCAAAAGTTTTATGTGAATGGCTTTGGAATATTCATCAGGTAAATGAGATATATCAGAGCACAGCACAAATAACAGGAAAACTTATTGAGGTTTTTTTCCCCCCCCTTCAGTGTTACAGGCGCTAATACCCAAGGGAAATTGTTATTATCTGCACGAATAAGTTTGCTTTCTGGTGCTTTATTGTAAAAATAATACAATAATAATTGTATTAAAATTACCTATTTGAAGATCTGTTTCGAAAGACAGCCTTTGACAGCCTAAACTAAAATACAATCTTTGTGTTTAGTATGCTTTTGTGTTTGTGGTTCACCTTGTTTTACATGTACAGCATCCAGAGAGTCATCTAAAATTAGCAGCACAGTTTGAGAAACAGCAGGTAGTGCTCCCTACTAATAGGCTCTAGAGGTGAATTAGCCATTAGCTAAAAAGGCTAATTCACCTCTAAACCAGATGTCTTTGTGAAAGTGAAAAAGTAAAATTGAAAATAAAACACAGGGAAGCATTCAGAGACAAATAACTTGACGGTGGCTTGTAGACATAGTCAGGAAAACCTGCTAAGGTTCAAACTGAACATCAGAATGGGAAAGAAAGGTCATTTAAGTGACTTTGAACTTAGTATTGTTCTTGGCGAGAGACGGGTTGGTCTGATTGTTTCAGAAACTGCTGATCTACTGGGATTTTCCACACATTTATCTCTGGGGTTCACAGAAAATGGCCAAAAAAGAGAGAAAATATCCAGTGAACTGCAGTTCTCTGAGCCTTCTTAATGCCAGAGGTCAGAGGAGCATGGTCAGACTGCTTTGAGCTGATAGGAAGGCAATGTTATGTCAAAAAACCTATCTCTGAACGCACAGCACGTCCAACCTAGAACCAGAAGGGCTGCAGCTGCAGAAGACCATACCGAGTGCCACAAAGAACAGAAAGCTAAGGATACAATTTGAACCAAAAATGAATGAGGGAAGACTGGAAAAACACTGCCTCATCTGATGGATCTCTATTTCTGCTGCCAAGAATTTGGTGTAAACACCAAAAGAGCATGGTTACATCGTATTAACAGTTCAGGCTGGTGTTGGTGTAATGTATAGGAATATTTTCCTTGGCACACTGTTCCCTTAGTACCAACTAAGCATCTTTTAAACACCACAGCCTACCTGAGCATGGTTGCTAATCAAATTCATCTCTTTATGACCACAGTGCCCATCTTCTGATGGAAACAGTGATCAGAGGATGAGTCAACTGTGCTGCCATGTGACAAAGGTTAAACTTTTTTATTTTTTATTTTACAATAAGCTCACTATGCTCTAATGATCTCCATGGTCAAAAGATCCCAATTCTATAGAGCACCTGTCTACCATGCTGTCATGTCAATATGTACCGAAATCTCTACAGAAATGTTCATTTTTAATTTAGACCATAAAGAACTAAGACAGTTCTGAAAGCCTAAAAGGGGTCTAAGCCAAATTGGAAGGTGTACCTAATAAAGAGTCCAGTAAGTGGCCAGTAGAAACTGAATTTTAGCTTTTTCTATTTGAAATAATAGAAATAGCTAATAATTCTCTACCTGTCATTGCTGTCTCCTGTGTGGATGTGTCAAGATATCTCTCACATCTGCAAATGGAGCGAAACAGCACAAAAACAAACTCTAATCACCCTGCTGTGGTCTGACAACCTGTTTGAGGAACACATCTTAAAGGTTGAACCAGCTAAAACACGAGTGCACTTTCAAACTCTGGCTGGGGGTAAAAATAAATAAATAAATAAACACCAGCAGGCTGTTTTATACTGTATTAAATTGTCAGTGGGATAGTGCGCTTGACCAAAAACATCATTACACAACTTTGGCTTCTCATGGAGCATCTGAACGTATTTCCTTATGTACCATCACTTATTCATATCAGATTTTTTTTTTACTTTGATGTGAGCCAAGCTTGTAATTGCGTGTACCTCGGTCATCATGTTTCCTTGATGAAAATTTCATTTACATGTGAATTATGTATTAGCTATGCATAATGCACTGATGGAATTTCACTTTTTCTCCTCAACAAAACTCATGAAAGTTTTTTTTTCTTAAGTATTATTTTTCCTGGTTATAACTAAAGCCACGTCTGATGCTCGCAATAAATAAATTCACGCAAAACCTTTTCCAAACACCATAACAAGATTTACAAACACTCCTGATCGGCACGATACAAAATAAGCCGACCTCTGTGAAATGTGTTGACCATAATATATTGCCTCACCCACATGCATCGCTCTGTTTAGGTTGAGATGCTTTACAGCAGTCTTTCAGTGGTTTGCAAAGAGTGTATTAGTCATTCCTTTAAAAGCCTGAGGCAGGCACTGAGATTTGACCAGAGGTGGGACCAAGTCATTGTTTTGCAAGTCTCAAGTAAGTCTCAAGTCTTTATCCTCAAGTCTCAAGTCAAGTCTCAAGTAATGTCAGGCAAGTCAGAGTCGAGTCTCAAGTCACTGGTGTAAAAGTCCGAGTCAAGTCACAAGTCTGAAACTTTGAATTTCAAGTCCTTTCGAGTCTTTAAAAAAAACAAACGAAAAAATAATGTTGCAGTTATATGCTAAATGTAAATATTAGACCATGTAATTTTTAAATCTGTGTTTTTCTCAACACATGACAAAATAGTGAACTTAGAAAATATACACAAATTGTGAAATTGCACCTCTTTAAAATGCAGCTCAATTAAACCTAGCTCCAAGAATAATTTTCACCGACAGTTCTGAGATAAGCTGCATGTTATTCTTGGATGCGGTTGTAGGACCAGCTTTAAAATCGCATGACAAAAATATCATACACATTAAAAAAAACTGTATCACCAACGTAGCCTGGACAACATTTGCTAGTTAGATGAAGTCAGCTATCTCATCTTAGCATATTTATATGCATATTTATAATTATACGGTTCTTGGAGTGAGTGCATACACTCATGAAGTTTAGTAACTTCAGGTCACTGCAACAAGCCCAGGTACAGTTTACCGACGGATGGGTACAGGACCTTGAAATGCACCGTGTAGAACGAAAGACCATCGTACGTATCATAAGTTTACCAGTCTCACAAATTGTCGTCATAAATACACATTCCTTAACCGTTTATTAATAGGACCTTTGAGCTCAACGGTAATTAATTAGTAGTGGAAATAATTTCTGGTACCCATCACAGAAATGTAGCAGTGACAACAATATTGTATGCTGTAATCGTACTGGGCAATTAGTGATACAAAAAACCTGTTTTATCCTGTGAATAAAAGTATATGTTTTTGTCAATGTACCATAATAACAGAAGCGAAACGCAATATTGTGTCAGGACAATTCACTATTTATGCACAATAAACAAAGGAGCATAGCGCGACAATTTCTGTTCTTGCTTGTAACCTATATCACCAATTATGTTATGAAAATGACGTATTAACTACTAAAAAACACTGACCTTCGTGTAAATGCTTGGAGCAGACTAACCTGTGAGCTGGAGTGTTCTGGGACGTTATATTTGGTCTTTGAATGGCTGCAATCCAGGCCATCCGTCGCGTCTTTGTTACTTCGGAAACATGAACAATTTCTCTTCAACGACGTAATCCGATAACAACCGATCTCTTTACCCGTCGGCTTCCCGTGGCTGTCATGCGACCGGCTATTGCAGTTAATAATACAACAGCTTCTTGACATTTTTGTGTTTCTTTTTATCGCTGTATAACTGATTTTAATTGAAAGCCTGCGTGCGCTAGTACCGCTTGCCACGAGTTCCCAGAATCCTTTGCGGTTCTACCCGTGAATGACGTCACATTTTCAATCTCTATATAATATGCATGTTAAATTTTATATTTGGGGTAAAATATCAAGTCTTTTCAAGTAAACCGGTTCAAGTCCAATTCAAGTCCCAAGTCATTGGTGTAAAAGTCCAAGTCAAGTCACAAGTCTTAGAACATTTTTTCAAGTCAAGTCTAAAGTCATAAAATTAATGACTCGAGTCTGACTCGAGTCCAAGTCATGTGACTCGAGTCCACACCTCTGGATTTGACCACACTTGAGTACGCGCCAGCCGCAATCTCCAGAAGGAAGTTTGCAGTGCAGGGGGTGTAGGAACAGGTACAGTATTGTTTTCTGTGAAAGAAAGCAAGGCTGCTTATTGAATTAGACAGCGTGCAATCTTTTTTGCCAAACACACACATTTAAGTGTAGATTAATAATTGACATGAAGAAAAAGAAATCTCTTCTTAACTGATGTTAGGCTGTAGCCCAGTTCCAAGAACCCGATAAAGAGTACTGGGGAAATTTAGTTAAAAAAAGAAGGAGAAGAAGAAGAAAAAAAAAACCTTGACAGCAAGCAGCACTTATTACCACTGTGGGGACCATAATTTCTTTCCCCTGCATTAGGCTTCTCAGTAGTACAGTAAAAAATAACAGGAAGCTGAACCTTTTCACACTTTGTTGAAGTTTTTTCGTTCTATTAAATTACAGCTAAAAATATCAGGCTTGAAAAGTCACTCATTGAAGTAGAGTGAATAGTTTAGAGTTTTTCTTTTTTCTTTTATTTATTTTATTTTTTAATTACAGTTATGAAAGAAACCTGTGTTTCTAACATTATCGTACTAAAATGTCAAAAAGTCTGAACAATTCTTAATCCGTTCTCTGCCCATGTTTAAGATAAAAATTGCAGTTTAAGAAGGTCAGAAAGTGTGAGACATTTCATAAATGCAGTATTTTCAAACTTAGCGTGACGTCTATTTTGCAGCTCTCCCGTACGATACGTGTGAAAGAGAGAAAAAGCGAACAACGACAGAAACAGAGAGGAAAGTGGAGAGGGAGAATATGATATCAATACTAAGATTTAGCCAGCAGGGAGAGGATGTAGAGGCAGTAGCTGGCACGTTCAGAAGATTGGCAGCAGGGAACAGATGGTCAGAAGGAGAAAGGAAACATGACCAGGATGTGTAGTTATGCAAAGATAAGCAAAGGAGGTGCCGAGAGTGCTGATGAGCTATGAGACACAGGCATCCTAATTCTGTGCATAACACAGCTATCCAAGTATCAAAACTTTTCATGAGGTGCGAGACTGCTAAATAAGTTGTGCAGTGCTTGGAAAACTTGGTGCTCATTGTTTCTCATTTAGTGTGTAATGAATAAAAGCTGATAGACAACAGATGTGCCACTGTCGGTTTTGCTTTATGATTGATGGAGCTGTTTGAGCTTAGATGTAATACATCAATATATCTGACAGATATAGTCATAATATTAGCGTCATTTTAGGTTTATGTTATATAACGTTCACCTAGTCTGATGAGTGTTATTTTCCTTCAGGTGTCATAACTATGATAACAACAGATGTACCTGAGCTTGAATCTTCAAATGCAAAAATCAAACAGCTGTATACTAATGGCGTTGCTTCCGTCAGTGAAGGATAATAAAGGTAAACAATAGCAACACTGAGCTGCGTGTTAAGAAAACAGAGAAGGGAGCTCAAAACCTCAGTTTTAATCTTTCGCAAGTCCATAACAAAGTAATTCTGGACCCAATAAGAAGCAAGTGAGGAAATCACCACGGGCAGCTAAATCCTGAAATCAGCCCATTTTCCATGCAGTGGTCTGTGAGAACACCAGCTGCCGTGGGCTATCGTGGACGTGAGCCCTGAAATAAAGCACTTTACTCTGCATGGGGCACCAGGTTTTGTTTGTATCGGCATGGACGAAGAGACGGAGAGGGGAGCGTCTGCTTAAATGTGGCTCAGCATTGGTCCCACAGGGCAATGTGTGCCCTTGAAAAGATCCTTGGTTTGTAAAGTTAAAACGAAAGGAAAGTATTGATTCGGTTATTATAGCTCTGCGCTCCGGACCTGTGCAGTAATCATACTGTAATTACCAAGCTACTCTCCTTGCCTAAAGATGACTCTTCCATCAGTAGAAGTTTCATCAGAAAACAAGGCGGTGGTCTTTTGTTTTACAATGTTTATTTATCTTTTCATTTGGAATTAATGAGGCAGTCTAACTTTCTACTCTGTGATGTGAGGAATATGGCTTTGCGTTGTGGTGCTGTTCTCTGTATCCTCCTTCAGATTAAATGGTGATGAAATATTTCACTGAATCACAAACACTTTCACAGCCAAAATTGTAATATATCAGACTACTTGAAATCTGAGGGCATGTTAAATAACGGGGCTTTCAGGGAATAACATGTAAATCTTATTACTCTTGTTTAACCTATGAAAAAACTTCAACTCTCATTATACATGAAATACTGCTCAAGGTTTTGCCTCGTGCTTTGTCGGGTTTTATTTCAACAGTGTACTTGTACAGGTTTAATAGTTTGAATGGGGAACATGGTTATCCCAGGGCCTGTTACAGCTCTCTAACTTGCTTAGATAGAACACAGAGAAAGGGATTTAAAAAAACAAAAAAAACAACATCAATCATTGTTCAAGATGCCTTATCGTGTGCATGGGTTTTGGGTTCTGATCTCGACCACCATGTGGACTATACCTGAGTATACTTGGATGACTCTAATTCCAAGTGAAAATTTTATTACACAACTCAGTGGTGTTGCGCTCAAACTACAAATTAAAATTAGTGCTAATTTGATATTTGGAACCACAGCTGTGCAACATCTTAAAATCAATTCCTTGTAATGCAATCAAATCCAAAACCTATCCTTGCCACATTCAGACTTTCTATGCTATTTTTGATTTCTATCCATGAGCACCAAAGGGAAAAAAATTAACCAGTTATTTCTATATGTTATCCGGATGTGTATTGCTTGCCATGGCCGTGAAATTCTGTAACATTCTCAATTAACACGTACATCTGTCCAGGATTGTAAAGAAATCATTAATCAAATGCAATATTTTTTTACAGAGTGCAGCAATCACTGCAATGTTGAGTTGCACAGCAGTCTTAACCTATGTTTAGTATTGAAAAAACCGAGTGGGATATTCTCTAAAAAAGCCCTGATGATGAAACCCTCTGCTGGATAACTTGTTTACAAAATGACTTAACCTTCTTTAAGGTTTTCTTTGCAATGCTTAGAGAGAGTGAATCATATGGAAAGCAGACAAAGACCAGCAGCCCACAAGAAAGCTTTACCTTAGTAAAGCATGAATTCTGAGATTTATGAACTGTTTAACTGCACCACAGTACAGTATTTAGTTCCTATGACTTCAGTCTCAGTTACATAGGAATTTTAATCATGTTTTTTTTTCACTTGCAGCCACCAATGAGTAATCACCATTCAAGGTCTAAAGTTACTCTAAAGTCATCTCTATATGAAACACAAGTCCAACTGCCATGTAAGATAACAAAAAAGTATATCAATTTGATGACATACTGTAATTGATTTGGATACGAGTAAAAGCAAAAGAAGCACACAAGGATGATTCATGAGTGTCGTGAAGGAAGACATGCAGAGGGTTGGTTTGACAAGGGGAGCATGCAAGGGATAGGGTGAGATGTAGGCATCCATGGGGATCCCTAATGAGAACACCTGAAAGAGGAGAGAGTATAAGAAGAAAATCAAATAATTGATTACACAAATATTTTCTTCTTCCATTTACTGGAAGAAGGTAATTGGAATAAAATTTGTAATATAATATACGTTCCCAGACAGGATGTTTGAATGTGTAGCTCTAATTTTGCTGCACATACTAAAGATTTCATACAGTGCTGACTTGCATGTAGTTTGCCTGGTGCAGAAAGCACATTGTTAGATGTAACTATTCCCAGTGTCCTATCAATAAGCTAATAAACAGATGGAATTGCCTTCTCACCAGCCATTAATAGCAAATGTTCTTACAGGAATAAGAAAAAGGCACAAAAGAACATAAAGCTTTCATTGTGGGCCATTTTTTAAGTTCGAGCCAGAGAGAACAGCTGTTATTTCCCTGAGGTGCATTGATAGGGTAAAAATATGTATGTGTCTGCTGCACTGGATTATGAAATTTGATATCCAAAACTTCAGCATGAATTTTAAATATTTATCAGGATTCTGTTCTGCAGTTATATTTTTTTTCTAGTGACAAAAGCACTTACATGGTCTCTGCCCTAATCCTGGATTCAGTACTTCATCATTTAGATAAAGCATTCAAGCTTTATGACTTCTGTCATTCATATCCTCACTGAAATTGATTGTGTATACTGCATCTGGATTGGTTGCTTTTCAGTCAGTGAGATCACTGTTATCAGTGGCAGGTTCATGCAAACACTGTAATTCATCTTGGCCTAAACTTTCTTCTCCCTGGTTTTAATATCTCTTGTGGACTTTGCAGTCTTGAACATTAAACAACACAAAAGGGGGAAAAAGTGTGTTGTGTCTTAACAGGTACTTGGAATTCTCAAGTGTACGCTGGTGACCTTGTTAAATCTGACGGTACAAACACAACGGGGCATTTTAAATGGTACAAATCAAAGAATGCTATGCAATATAATGCCCGGGAGATAAATACAAATACATTACAGATCTGTGTCAGCACCGTGTGCTTTTCTGCTGAACTCACATGGTCAATAAATCCTTGCCGTTGAAAAGGTGCATGAGTAGAATTCTACTCTCAAGGATCTAATGAAATGACGAGGAACTGACCTTCAGGACTCACGGGATTGATTCTTTACCACCATCCTCATGGTAATTGTATAGGTCTGCTTTGAATTATAAGTGAGTTGTACAGAGAATGTATGTCACACAAGAGCACTCAGTCCTTCAAGGTTTACAGTTCAGAAAGGCATCAGTGATTCCCCAGGGATTAGAGATGTGAATGGCTCTAAGTTAAAAGGCTAAAGGCATCAGCATACAAAACAAAATGAGAGCACAAAGAACCGCCCCCCCCCCCTCTCCATTTTAGCTATTCAGAATGAAAACTTACAATAACCACAAAAAGCTGGAAAACACTATTTAACTTCTGGTTTGCAATGAAAATGAGTGATCCAAATGACTGATTAGAGAATGAACGTGGAGCTTCCTGTATTATTTCCAGTGATTCATACTGCAAAAGGAAAAGCAATTGGTTTAAAATTGGGGGCTATGCCACATCTTTCTCAGGTGGTACAGCCAGGTCAGCAATTTGATTTGAAGTGGGAGTGGCGTAGAAGAGCACTGTGCAAAATTGAACCAAATTCGCCCAGCAGCATGTTAAACCATGTGTAAAATCCTCGCCGTCGGCTTAGAAAACGATCCCTGGCTGGAGCTGCCGTTTCCTCACACCTCTGTCTTTAGGGATGGTCACACTCATTTCTCTGCACCTCTCGTAGGGAACCTTTGAAGGAAGAGGGATGTCCGGGTGCCCATTAACCTCCCTCGTGCCTGCGCCCTGACTCCCGACATGCACCCAGACACCAGGTCACAACCTCTGCGAAAGCAAATGCATCTTCACACAACATGGGCACGTGTTTCTGTTGTTACCACACGGTGCTCTTTAAGCTGTAAAACTTTTTTCAAGTGATAATATGTGTCGCAGTGGCAGTTATTTCGAGTCCTCTGGTATTGACAACAGAGCTTGTTTGGCTGCTCATAAAGCTTTTATGGCTCTAGGGTAGCTGTTTAGAACTGTCTAAAATTGTTAAATTAGCTCTGCTAGCTGTGGGCATATTTTCATGCATTAAATCTCTGGCGTGGTCGTTTTTGCACTTTTTTAGTTCAGTCTGCTGACACTAAACAGAGAGCAAGGATCCTCCACTTTAGAGCATTGGAGGCTCGGTGATGTGATGGCCAGGACTGGATCCTTATATTTTTCCCCATATGCATAAACTATAATCATATTCCTGCAGAGGCCTATTGTTCTGCTGTGGTGTTTAGAAAAGGATGAGATTAACAAAAAAAAAACAAAAAACTTGTCACATGACTACCGATGTCCCTTCTAGAAACTGATGTATCAAAGTAACTGCGCTCTACGGCGTAATTGTTTCGACAGTGTACCGGAGATCAGAACTATTTCTAGGTGTTCTCCATTGGTGAAGCGTCTTCATTAGTCAAAAAGCGTGGGCGGGACTCTTGCTCTCTGCAGCGAGTCAAAGAGAAAGGCAATAAAGGGAGGCAGGATCTGCACTTTGCCGACGAGCATCTCTGCCGTCCTGCTTCACTACAGTGATCACTGCCCCCTGATCTGCGAAAAATACACAGGGACTCCTCAGAAAAAGGCAAGAGTTCATCAATGTAACTCCGGTCAGTCAGAAACTGCGCCGTTCACCTGGATAAGTCCACCTTGACGAGAGAAGAGATAAAGACAGAATAAAAAGAGTCAAACGCGAGTGGAGTGTTGACGTAGAATTGCGAAGGAAAAGAGAAGAATATGATTGCCAAGCAGTACTTGATGTTCATCCTTTACAGCCTCTGTGCAAGCGTCTTTAAAGGTGAGCACTGGATGTTGCTGTGTAGACGGGCGTGGTGTGCGGGGAGGTGGTGGGTGCGTGAAGTGTAAAGATCATATGTGATCATGTCACACGTGAGTGCAAGTATTCGGTGAGGGGAGAGTTGATTTTCCCATAAAACGATGTGTTTGCGCAGCAGTTTTAGGCGCAGGACGAGCTGTCGTTGTTCACTGTCAGAGCCGAGTGTGCTGGAATGCCTGGAAGTTGAATTGTGCGGCGCAATGAGAAGCAGAATGCGGCTGCACAAGTTTTTGCATCGGCGACAACTTATATATTGCACTCCCTCCGGGATTAAGTGACAGATAAAACACCGTGCTGCGGATGAGTCGATTATTGTCGCGCATGGTTGCTTGGTTCATCCGTTTAGGCTATGCCCGCTGAAACTGACAGAGCAAGCCCAAAAAAGAGAAAAAAGAAAGAAGAATGTTACAGTAACCGGTGGCGTGTGTCTTTTTCCCTGTGAGTCCGGTGTCATTGAGCGGATCACGATGAAGTCACGCCATCGCGTTTGTTTGGGCATTTTGAATCATTCCACACATGACTTTAAATGACTGAATTCACAAAGGTGATAACAAGTCTTCGATGTGGCAAAGACTACATTTCCGTTAAGCGTTCGTTAAATGTAGCTCTGTTAAATGTAGCGAGAACTGTGCCTTGCGTGTGTGCTTGTGTGTGTGTGTGTTTTAGGAGGGATTCTTTAGGAGGCACAAGCCATGTAGTTACTCATTTAGAGTTGGGCGGCTGGGGACGCAGGTAAGGTTGCATGCATGACGCTTCTCTGCAGCCAGGGATCGTTGTCGCCTCATGACGAGTCCCCAACTCCCCACAGACTGTCCCGCTCTTGGACATGCTTGCGCAGCCACCGCCCTATAGGCGACCAGTGCGCATAACGCCTACCGGAAGGGGTGGCGGTGGTGGGGGGGGGGGTGTTGTCAAGGGGCTTCATATGAGAAACTACCATATCTAAGCAGTTATATCCCCGTCTTCCCCAGTTTAATAACGTGTTGTCCCACATGACATTGATGACATTGTCAGTGCTGATTCAGTACACTGTGCTGATAATAAAAACGAGAATGACCTATGATCATCCTCATCACATTAACTCGGCCTGTGGTTTAATTTCCATAAGTCTGAGGCTGACTTCCTTTATTGAGCAACTCCATGAATGATGCCACTACCACCACAGACCATCAGATCATTAGAGCACCTTTAAACAATAATATATGTGTCAGGCTTACTTGCACATCACATCATTGAATTAAAAATCAGTTCTCAAATGAATCAGTTTTTCCAGTATCAGATCACGTTACTGTTAAATAGCCTTTTTCTCTCATGACTGTTATGTGTTCAATAAACTACGTAGTTGGATCGCTTTACTGGACAGCCTAATGGTGAAAAATCGTGTAAGTTTGACTTGAAATGTATCTTTAAATTGCAAAAATACTTATTTACTTTGCCCCGATGCACGTTGCCTTGTGCTATTCTTGCTGTCCTTTCCTTCAGCAGGATTTTGTCCAACACTTTTACCTGATCTCACTGAGCTGTGGAAATTGAAATTCCATTATGAGGTGTGTACAGCTGTGATCTAATCATACAGACAGCCACTTCCACTTCCCGCCATGTTGCCTTAAATGTGACCCCACTGAAGAGGAATATGAATTCGAGTTAAATGACCATGCGTGATTTAGCATGCTTTGGAGTCCATTAACTATAAACTGTGTAATGTTACATAACTGCTTATTTAAAGTGTTCTTTTTAAAAAAGCATGCCTTTTTAGCTGACTTTCCATTGTCTCTGCAACCCTTTTCATCAGTTCAAGTCAGTGTAGTTTGAAAATTAATTTGCTGACACACAAAACTTGATTTTTGTTTTAAATGCTGCCTGGTATTGCAACACCAACCACTGGGAAAACGTAGCTTTAATAGTGCATTCAGTCTGAGCATTGACATTGAAAGCATTGCTTTTATAAGCTGTGTTGTAGGAAATGTATTTACCTGTAAATATAACTATCAGTCATGTTTTTAAAGGAGGTGAAAAAGACTCTGCAAACATCCAAATGGAAGAGTTTATCAAATAGTCCTTGCTTACAGAGCCTTACAAGAACACATAAGTGGACTTAAAACTCTGTGTCCCAGATTTACTTTCTGAAGCATATTAAATATTTTTGAAGAAGATTTTCAAAGCTATATTGAAATAAATAAAAAAGGGTTCACTGGTAGAAAAAAGTACTTGGTCTAAAAACCTATGGTATGCTTTGGAAAAGAACGATGTGAATTGTAATTATTGGGATACATGGAAAACTCCTTGTAGTTAGTGTAAGCCTGTGCTGATGCTCAATTTATGAGTATTAAAAAATGTTTGTGTTGCAGGTTAATGGTGGTTTGTTTACACAGTGGACACCAATTGACTAATCATTGAACTCTCTCTTTCCTCCAAAATACATTTGCAGTTTAAGGGTTAGATGCAATTTCACAGATTATTTTTTTCTGAAATGGCACATATATCCCTTTGAAATTTTCCAGCAATTAATCAGGTACACTTCTGTCATAAACAAAGGTATCCACCTTCTACTCTCAGTCTGGATTTTGTAGATTTTTTTTTAACCATGCAGTACTGACAAACACTCTAAAATGTTGTAGTTAGCACATTCATCCAACGTGAAAATTCCTTGGTTTGAGACCAGGCGTATACACAAATCCCTGGATGCCCTTACGTCAGGAAAGGCATCTGGTGTAAAAATCTGCCAAATCAAATGTGCATCCATCTGCTGTGGCGACCCCTTGTGAATAAGGAAGCAGCTTCTTAATATTGAAAACCACTCCCACAGAAAACAATTACATAGATATGGAATCCATTTTTACAACCTATAGTAAGTTTTTAAAGTTGCCTAGCCTCTAGTGGCGATGTGAACAAGTGCATGTAAAATGCGCCGGTGTCTCACCTTTAAAAATGATAGCATGGCTACCTGTTCCAAAAATGGAGCTTTTCTCATGTGGTGAAAGTTATAAAAGGGTTTGTTTTTACCCAAACCAAAATGTTATGTGGCTAACTCTAACCAAAATGTTTCTTTGTGTATACTTAACTTCACAGCAAGAAAGTGAAACTTTGAAAAATGGTCCAAGATTCAAGTCTCATTTTTCAGTCTCCTTGTCAAAAACTTGGCTGTATTTGTATCCCCTGCTGACCAATCTCCCAAATGCTGACTTTTCCCTCTCTTTTAAAGTTTACATTCCTCTATTGTGGAAGCGCTTACTTTTAGATAGTAGAAACAATTTGATTGAATACTTAGTTTGTAGACTCAGTGTACTCTTACCTTTTCAGGAGACAGACATACTTTCGGTGGCTTTCTGGGAAAATATATCTCCCCAAAATGAAATTAAGAATTTTGTTTTCATGAATGAGAACCTGACTTTTAGGAGACAGGACTGAATTAATGGACTCGTTTTTTTTTAGAGGACAGAGGAGACAAAGTAGTTTTGTTATATTCTAATTTCACTACTTGGTAATTTCAGAGAGCCGCAAAAAAAGTATGCTTTTCACAGCCCACTTTGCATCAGATTTGGGGTAATGAATAGGCAGAGAACAGGGCACAGAGAGTTTTCTCATCTTGCCCAAGAGCTCTGACAGTGCCCACTTCAAGGGCTTCTTAAATATTGATGTTATGAGACTTAGGTTAGACTTAGATGCATCCAATGCCCAGGCCTGTGCCCCAGGACGCTAAAACCTAAAGTTCTGTCTTAGTGGAAATGTAAGAAGTCGAGAAACAAATGAAATCAACACAGCTAGAAAAGACAGGGTACATTCTGGGCTGCACAGTCACCCAAATTTGTTATTTAAATAGCCAGATTTTAAAAACCAAAATGCATTGAAAAATGATTTCATGCAAAATACACACAGGTGGACAATTACAAGATACATGTGCCAGGATTTTTTAAAATTGGTTTGTACCAGTAGTTTGTGGCAGATATTTACAGAATTTCCTATCTGGTTTTGCTAATTCTTAAATGAAATCCTGATATACTTGTACACAGAAATCTGGCGTGCATAGAAAACTGATGCTACACTCATTCATTGCTTACCCATTTAACAAATTTCACTGAACAGTTTTTGCGATATCATAGCCTGTAACAGACAAATAAACAAATGGGACTGAAAACATAACCTCCTCAGTGTAAGCAATAAGGTGCAGCATTTTCTGTGTGATCACAGCCTAATCGACAGTTAAATTGCAGTGCTCCGCATCACACACTGCAGTGATTCTGTAGACGACTTCAGCCTCAGCAGCTCTGTTCATGCTCTGTAATGCTGAGAGTTATTTCATGCAGACTCATCCTTCTAGGAACAACTACACTATTAGAATTTGCCTAAATTCATTGCTGGGCTTATTTATGGCTGCAGCCCATAAACTGCTGTACTGCCCAAATGTTTCAAATGCTTCTATGGCAGATAGATATAAAGAGTGTATGGCGCACCCTTTATTAGAGGGCCTGCCTTGTTCTCCTGCTTTGGGTGTGACAATGATGATGTTGTTCCCATACTGTATCTGCACTGGTGTTAACCTACGTAGCGATAATGGTGTATCACTGTATATTTCCCAAAGCCAGCAAATAAAGACAGACTCGTCAGAGGCAGGTAAGACGGCAGGCTAATGCTAATTAGCCATGTGGCGTCGCCATGCTTAGCCACTTTGCAGACCTTGGGCTGATTGTGTCATAGATGTACTGTAGGTCTTATGATCTTCACATTTCCTTGTTGGCCACAGCTTCTCTGGTTCGGTCTGACATTCCCTCTTCTCAAGTGTTTCATCACTTTCTTTCATACAGAGCCCAAAAAGCTCCCATACCACCAAGGGAACTTTTCTTTTGTTTGAGCACCGAGTCTTTCATCATTTCTTATCTTGTAAGACATTTGGGCAAGTACACCCCTCCAGGTGACGTTGGTATGTGTTTGACCATTGTGTGTGTGTGTGTCTGTGTGATGGGAGATGAAAATTGGGTTGGGGGCTTAATGAGGGCAAAGCAGAAAATAAATGAAATTTATGCATTTTATCCGCTATCAAAATGACAGTTATCAAAACTACAGATAAAAAGAGACAAGGTGATTGAGGATGAATAATTCCTTCATAATGCACAGGAAAAATCTTTTCCCTGATTAGTGAGGGAATTGAGGCTAGTCATTAAAAATGCAAAAGTTCCTTGTAAAGTCTTTGATAGCTTCTTTACCCATTGGTGAAGAGAAAGTGGAGAGTTAAGAGCTGTGTTAAAGGTTTCTTATTTGTGAGCAATATAGTGAGCTTCTGGAGGTAAAAATCCAATTCACATTCTCCATATGGATTTCCATTATGAGCCATAGCCATGTAACCATCCAAAGTAGACTTACTATGAGCTTTGACGCTGATGGTATGTGCTCCTATAGAAACCACAAGTCTGTATGAAAATACTGTTTTATTCACAACTTTGTGGAATATAAGTACTCTATCCACAGTTCTAAACTGAAACATTGACACTGACATTGTTGGAGGTCGTTGTTACTATAGAAATTTTTAAACCTGCAAATGTCAGCTTGCTTAGTGAGCGCAAAACTGCAGAAACCATACAACACACAACACAACCCCCCCTCCTTCAAAATGATTACAACATTGAAATTATGCAAAGGATTGAATTTGAAAAGGTTATAGGTCACTTGGTTGGGATTTGTAATTCTTTATGGGATGAGGGTTTAATTCTTTACCCCTCGGCCGTAAAAAGGCTGATCGGGCGGGCGACATGGACATCCAAGCATGAACGAAGCAATGTAGGAGTTTTAATTTGATACCATAGGTGTATCTACTAAAAATCTCAGTGACCTTAACCTCAAGGTTAAGGGTCAGAGGTCAATATTTCTGAAAATCTTGTGACAGGTTGCCACCCTGATGCAGGAGGTGACTCCTCTGGTTGCTAAAAGAAGGAAAATACTCTTATGGTCTCATCTGTTATTGCAAGCCTTATTTACTAAAGCATGCCAGTCATTTTGTAAATTATGATATGACCAATTTGAGTAAATAGAAGATAAATTAGGGTATGCTTTAGGCTGTGCCTACAGTTGGATTGAAAGTGCACTGGAATACTGAAGGCTCATGATAATGCTGATGACTAAAATGTTTGGTTTGAGGCTTAGAGGACAGGCTTCACTGGCCACTGGCTGTTATATGTATCATGGTGGTTCTGTTGATTGTTTATATACATACAGTCTTATTGTTTCATCTGTACAACACTAGACTTGATCACAAAGACTGCCCATTACCTATAGTACCCCCACTCCCACCCCCATAAACATGCCTGAAACAACATTTATTAATTTAGTTTCTCAACTTTAGTAATTTTTTTTTTCCAATTTTGTTTCACTAGATTTTATGAAAATATAATTTATTTGTCTTAATAATTATGCAAAAATTATATAACATTAATCATTTGACAGGCTTCATATGTTTTCATTTGCACCCACCAATATGAAAAATTTCAAACACAAGCAAAATAACAAAAATTCAGTTCATTTACTATTGTTGGTCAGTGCGCAAGACTCCCACCTCTAACAATTTTGCTTGCACTAAGATAAAAATAATGCAAACAGTTCCCAAAGTATAAAGCAAAATTCTAAGCAAATGAATTTCGGAGGATATGATTCAATCAAGCGTCAAAGGCTCTGCTTTTTGCTTTCGTGTATAGCCCTGCAGTTGTCTGGGGAAACGATATTGTGTCCTATTATAGGATGCTGTGAGGAGTGTGGTTATTTCTTCCGTTAGAATGTTTGATTCCAACAGCAGCTTTCACTGCTACAACATAGATATCAATAACTCTCCTGCCTGCTGATTTATCATTTTGAGTGTAATATAGGATGGCAGTTGGTGCACCACTTCTCATTTCTTTTTTTCCCCTTTTTTCTTTTTCTGAGCATGGAGTTTTGTTCCAGCATGCACTGAAGTGTATTTAAAATCTCTTAAAAAAATACATATTCGACCCAGTCAAAAGTAAAGCCCTAAATGTCACACACAGGGAACCTGTGAGCGTATGCATGGGAGCATCTCCTGTGGGTTGGAATAATCAGTCAGCAGGAATAAGCTGGCTGAGCTGAAGGCGAGGTATGGCAGAGGAAGGTGGTTTACATTCACGGATACCCGTTCACCACTACTGAGGGTTAGCTTATCCCTGCAGATTGTCTCCCAGCTGCCAAGTGCTGGCTCTGATGCTGTGCTTTATGCCACTGCAAATGGTAATCCAGTAAAGGGGACAAATGTGCTCCAAAAGAGCCACTGCTGCCCTGCTTGCTTTCTGTTGACAGATATACATCTGTAGGGATAAGCCTCAAGCCAGAGACAAATGTGCTCAGACAAGTGGGGAAGGGGCTTTAAGATTAGCAGCTCACTGCCTCAACTATATTCTGCGTGCTGTCAGTCTCTCTTTGCCAAGCTCTTTGTCATAGCACTTTTACACACCATGCCCCCTCTGAGTGGGTATAAGCTCAGCAATGAAGCTGATAGACTGAAAGGGCAATTACACTATTAAAGATTATTTTGACCTGTATTTAAACGAAAAAGGTTAAGAGATTTTTCTACTTCCCAAGGAGCCCGTTCCAAGATACTCATGATAAGTCTAATGCCACAGTTGGTCACACTGAAAATAGGTAAAAGCAGTGCTTACATCAGTCGCTGCCTTCCTGAAGAGGTGCCCGTGTTCACACATCTTAAAGGGGTATCCGATATAAAACAGAATTTACATATATTCCTATGATTTCAGACAGATGAGTCAAAACATTTCCCACTTCCCGCTAAAGCTGGGACCTATGGAGCATTTGAAGTGTTATGTCACAAATCTCAGGTTTTATACTGTGAGACTTCACAGTCGGGAGAGGATATTATATCATCATTTGCAGCCACATTGAGTATTGTATATAAAATAACTAGACGTTTACTGTGCAGGTGATGATGCTGACCCTGCAATTCACTGTAGCTATCAAGCACATAATAGAAAAAATGAGATTGTGGTGTAAACAGAACTGAATAAACACTCAAAACAAAAATCAAATGTCTTAATGTTGCAGTGTTTTCACTGTTTCTGGGATTCAGTTGTAATGCATTTACCTTTAAAGGTTTAAACATCCTTAACAAACAGCAGAATTGAGCCTAGTGGACATTTATTTAATATTGTTCTAAGTAGTTCAAGGCTCTCTAACTATTTAATGGTGAGCTACACATTCAATTTTCAGAGAAAAGGGAATGGTCGAAAAATATTCTAAAAAAATAATTCACAGACTTGAATAAAATCTTTGGAAAATATAATAAAATAGTGTTGATTTCTTTGATGAATGAGTTTCTGCTGTGCTGCTGAGAAGGTGGTAGACGTGTGTTCTGCAAGAGGTTTATACAGTCCCTACATTTTAATATTGTGCCTGAAATGAAGCCTATACTTCATTTTATGCCAGTTTGCGGTGTTGACCTTTATCAATCTCTCTTGGCCCTCATCTCTGTTGAAGTGGGCTTTGTGCTCGACTATGGATGAGCCTGTGAATCTCATTTACCCTGTGTGATGATCTCCCCTTTCTCCTTTTGCTGCAGTCTCTATGAACAAAGTTAATATTTTTTTTGTTCAGAGATGACCGCCATATGACCAACCAGCTATATAATCCGTTTTTCCTACCTAGAAGCTATGTCAACTTTCATTCTGTTGTCCTTTGACAACATAGTAGACATCCTTTCAAAAGCAGTTGTGGTTCTGATAGTGTTTAATGCTGAGTGTTGACCATAAAATATTGTGCACATAATTATGTGTTTGCTGTGATAAATGTCCCTCTCTGCTTCTGCTGTGAACGTTTGGGAGGCTTCCAAAGAGAATGATTGACTGCCTGAGGTATGGCACTGCAACCAAACACCTGGCAGCCTGACCAGGAGTGACCATGCTTGTTTTGAGTTATGTCAGGGTCGTTTTGGAGTGTGCAAACAATGGCGGACAACAAGCTGTGGAGCCTTTGTTGGGCTCTGTGCGCATTTTATGCAGCTATGACTATTGATATGCAAGTTTAGTGCACACGAGCTTTTCTTTCCAAGTACAAAGTTTTGATCTGAATTAAGTAAGATGAGTTCTCGGTGCGTAGGCAGCTGTTGACAAGCTTTAGAGAATGCACAATGAAGTGGCAAATGTTGGCGTTCATGAAAATATTAGGTCTTTTGTTGTAATGAGTTTAGATATCACTTCATTCATCATCAAAACTGATGATGTTGTGTGGAAAATGTACATCTGTTTTAATAGGTTTTGATACAAATTGTTTTCTACTTGTGTTAATTATTTTTTGATTAACTAAGTAATTGTCTATAGGTAAAAAACATGTATGATTGCTTGATATGCCTAATCAGCACCATATAGAAGGATATTGGTTTACAGTGGTGCATACCTCCTGCATGTTTTTCTTTTTTCCTTTAAAATTGCTGAAACTATTAATTATTAAGTACACTGAAAAAAATGTTTTGTTCAATTTACTCAATTTTTTTATGACAAGTGGTTGCACGAAATAAATTTGTTTGAATCCAGAAATATTTTTTAAGTACACTGAATTTAATTTAAGCGAGTAAAACCAACATATATTTTTAAGCTACTTTAACTTAACTGTTGTGGATACGTCTTAGTCAAATATTATTAGTAAGTCCAACTAAGGTCGTGTTAAATGTACCAGAATAATTTGTTTCCTTTACACTTATGTCCCAAACTTATATTCAAATCAATCAAATTGTTAATTTCTCTCTATTTCAATTAAGTTAAGTTTACTTAAAAAATATTGCTTACCCTGATTTGTAGTTTTTAAAAACGTCAATAATGAAAACTACAACATTCTTTCACATCATTTATTAATGCAAAATTTGTTGCAAACAGAATAAGAATCCACATCTCTAAGGGAAATTGCTGCAATTTGTATAATACAAATTACAAAACTTTTGCCTATGAACTAGTAGCTTTAAAAAGCTGTATTCAAACAAAACAGAAACAACAGACAAGAGAAATGTTAACCAATGTTTCTCTTCCTCTAAAAAAGAAAAAAACAAACAAACTCCTTACATAAAAGAATAAAACACTACCAGCAGTATAATGTATCACAATTAGAAACTGATGCATCCACAAACTAACCAGTTTCAGACTTGCTGTTCTGCGATCCATATTTAGAAATTGCATTTTAATAAGGTAATTAGACTTAAAATTAAACTTGTGTTTTCCTTACTGCTTATTGACCACTGTCTTTCCATTCTAGTCCTTCCTTGAAGATTCTGAATGTTTTACATATTTTCTGACCTAACATACTCGCTTCAAAACAATTAATAGTCTTTAAAGTGTTACCAGTGTGCTGCAGTGTGGTAATCATGAATGTTTTTTTTTTTTTTTTTATCCGGTTGAGTTAACACTGATTATACGCAGGGCAGCAGCTATAACTGAATAATTACAAAGTTGCTCTTCAAGCTACTCAAATGTACCACACGTGAAACATTCATTATTGAAAGTTAAAATGTTCAATCGAAACATAACACAGAACAAATGATGGTTGTACAAGAGTTTCACTCCTATTCACAAGAGCACCAGTCATTGGTAATTTACATAACAGCATTCTCTTGATGTGTTATTTTAGAAATCTTCCTATCCAGTAGCAATTTTGTTCTTCAGCCCAAAGACTTTGGGGGAGAGCTTTTCACCATCGAATCCCATCAACACTTTCTAAATGAATTCATAATAGTCCTTCAATTCCTTGGGGAAGGCTAGGTTTAGTGCATAGATTACTCCAAGCATCAATGCACAAGCTTGGGCCAGAGATCCAATGTTGTCCATGACTATCTCCCCTTCAACAAATATTCCAATGTCATCATAATGTCCATTTTGTCCATCCTCCCTGTTGATGACATAAATGCCCATGGTGTGCTTCTTCAGGTCTCTCTGGATATCATCTCCTTCAATGTCCTAAACATTTAATAAAAAGGTAAAAGAAAAAACAATTAACTCTACAATTAAATTCCAATCTAGTCGTTTGTGTGTGTGTGTGTGTGTGTGTAATACACACACAGATATCTATCTAAAAAGTGTGTGTATAGATGACTTGCTTACAATGACTTAAATGACTTACAAAGAACTCCCGAATAAGGCTTCCGTCCTCTTCACAAAGGTAGAGGCAAAGTGCCCTGAGAACTGCTTCCCTTTTCACTTTAACATCACTTTCAGCCTGTTTAAAGAGAGTTGCTGATTAAACCAATTTGGAAAAAAGAACAATGTCTGACATTCGCAATAAGTAAATTTTATCATATGTCAGTTCAAACATAGTAAATAAAATTTATATATGAAATTTCAAAATTTAGATTGCTTGGCTGGTCACCTAAAACGGCTTATTGGACTCACCAGTGACCTGCCACTTAAGACAAAAGAAATCCAAATAGAATTTGCAATATTCAGATTTACCTCTTGCATGATCTGCAAGTGGTGGGCAAGTTTCTGCCCAGAAACACCGCCCTTCTTCTGGAAAACTGTCATCAACTGAGGTGTAATTCTGTCTAACTGTGCCGCGAAGGTCATCTCCAGTTGAAGTGTTGTAATACACTGGAATTCAGCATTTACCTGTATCACACACACACACACACACACACACACACACACACACACACACACACACACACACACACACACACACACACACACACACACACACACACACACACAGAAAAAAAGAAGACTGGTGCTTAATCATTGGTATGATTATTTTGTTATTTCTTCATTAAATGCTACAATGCAATTGCCATCACTTCATAAAGCATGATTATCATATGGGTTAGTATACAGTGCATGAAGGATGTTACTACTGTTAATCAAAGAAGAAATGAATGGCATCAGTCCATTTAACGGGTTTAAAGGGTTTTAAAAAGCAGATATTTGTCTGTTTCAGGTGGTTGGCAACACATTTTCCTGTGCTCTTTGTCCACTGGTGGGAGTGTCTCACCTGTGAGGTCAGCGGGGCAGAACTCTGCCATCAGCAACAGAGAGCAGAGAAAATTTAGATGTGCAACTAAAAACATGCTTGCCATGTAAGCCCCAAACATCTCTGAAATTGCTCTGCAAACTTCAGAGTACTTATACTTCAGGAGTCCTGTGGGTACCGTAAAGACTCATGTATGCAAACAAACCACATTTTTTTTTGCAATCTGATCCTTTTTCTCTTGGCGGTTTCCTTCAGGGATCACCACAGTGAATGATCCACCTCCATCTAACCCTATGCTCTGCATCCTCTTAACTCACAAGAACTAAATTCCTGTTTTTCATTTCACTTTCGCAAGTTTTTTTTTTCTTTTGTCCTGGATAAAAGAAATTTAATCATATATATTAATTGATATTAATTAATATCAATATTAATAATCACAAGAACCCTTAAGATGAGATAGATAAACTTGTCCCTGCAATACTGTGACAAATACTGTTGTGATAAATATGTAAGGAATTTGCATGTACTTACCAAAATAACACCATCTTCTTGAATAAACAGTAACACATAAGGGGAAGAAAATCTGCCAGAAAAGGAAGACAAATAAAAATAAAAAAAAACTTTAGAAAGACAAACAATTACCGTTTCCAAGCCATTACAGGGCTCTAGACTAACTTTTTGACATGGGCGCACCGGTACGCCTAACTTTAAAAATTTAGGCGTACCGGCACAAAAGTTAGGCGCACTCAAATTTTTCAACCGCATCGCTTAACACCGCAGTTTTACATGTGCACTTTCTTTGGGGGGGGAAGTCCATACAGACAATATTAATTTCTAAATTATTAACTAACAAACTTGTGCTTAAAGTGCTTTGTCAATATTGTAGAAAATGTTAAAAACTTAATCATCATCTTGGCCTCCTCTGACAACCTGTTTGCTGCTGTCTGCTGCTGAAAGGCCGTGGGGAGAGGGGACACTTGGGCAGTGCATTTACTGCAGCATATAATGTGTTTTCTGGATACACTGTGCTTTTTCAACATTCAAATATTGATGGCACCGTGTCAGAGCACTGGCTATGAATTTCAGACAGATCAGGCCTTAACTTAACAAAAAAGTTATCAATAGTTCTTTTGATCTTTTCTTATTACCCACAGCTACAGTACATCCACTTCTCTCAGGCCTAGGCTGCTCACTAGGGCTGAGTATCATCACTGATTTCTATAATCCATTCAATTCCGGTTCTCAAAGTCCTGATTTGATTCAATTTAGCCTCAGACAGTCAGAAATATTATAATTCTATTTATTTATTTATTAACCTTTATTTAACCAGGAAAAGTCCTGGTTAAATAAATTCTGATCATTTATCAGTACTGATACACATGAGACTTCATCAGAATTGTGAAAATCACAGCAGATGCCTTTGTGTGAAAGTAACTGAGAATAAAACACAGGAAAACATGAAGGAGATTTTCCTGGTCTGGCTTTTTATAGCAGATAACCTTAAAAATACTCTGCAATTTTGCATAATTTTAAGAAATTTAAATTTCTTCAGTATTGAACAGCAGAAATTAGGCTTTCTTGTCCGAGGTCATTTAAGTGAAAAAAGAAAAAGCGCTGTAAACAACGCTAGACTGGTGGGTAATAAGCGAATGAATAATGCAGAAAACGGATTTGAGACGGGAAACTGTTCCTGAAGTACAGAGAGAGAGAGAGCTGTGCAGGAAGTGTGATTTTTATCGTGGTGGAAGCAAAACAGCAAAAGTCAGAGGGAATTCATGACGACATTGATCAAATGTGAAGCGCAGTTTGCTGCTTCTTTTGCTGCAGGCTCGGTGAATTTTGGTTGGAGAGAGGCAAAACCTGCAGCTCAGAATCAGCGCAAAAAGACGTAAACACAGCGCGGACCCGAAGAATCGCTAAGCTCCGACAGCGTGTCCGTGTTCAGGCCGTCGGGTGAGAAAGCCGAGAAAGACGAAGCTGATTCTGATGTGTTGGGTCCGCTCCGTGTTTAGGTCTTTGTGTGGAATCCGTTAATGAATTGATATCGCTTTATTCAAGCTACTCACCTCTCTCTTCCACCTGCACTTTCAACTGGACCACGGCCAATCAGAGAGGTCCCGCCCCTGACTATCTCTGATTGGTTTAGTCCACGATAGGGGCATAATGTGTGTCTGTTGTTGACCACACGGAGAGTTACAGAGATTTTTTTTTTTGTTACCGGAACAGTTGGTCGCACAGGTGCGACCAAATATTTATTTTTAGTAGCACCACTGAAAAATTTGGTCGCATTTGCGACCAAATTGGTCGCACTCTAGAGCCCTGCATTAGTGCATTACTTCATGATACTCCCTTGTAACAAAACAAATCTTACTTGTGCCTCTGTGCAAACTACAGATGGCACGATACCACTTTTTTATGTCCGATACCGATATCATAAATTTGATTATCTGCCGATGCCGATATGAATCTGATATAGTGTATTTTATAATAAATAAAACTGTTTTTATAAATATTTTGCTGCATTTTGTATAAGTTCATACTCAGTTTTAAAAACAAAACATTAAAGCTATTCTGTTATACCTGTATGCAAAAAATACACTGCACCCAAAATATTTTATACTTCAGCAATACTGATCAACCTAAAAAACTTACACCATCCTCCTTATTCAGGTATTCTAAACAGTACATAGAAATATTAAACTAACTAATAGGACTGCCAACTCCCAGCAAAAATATTAGGAAACCACCCCGCACCCTCCGCCTGATAATGCTTAATTGACGTAATCTACTTTAATGCACAGAAATCAATTATTTTTCTATAATAATTTGATTCAACATTTTTCTTCAATACAGTTGCAGACAGCGCAGACAGCGTACCTTCCCAAAGGAAAAAGTGCTATATGTACTACTATTACTAGGGCATATATTAGACTTAATATTTACTACATACAATAATGGATCTCTATACATTTAACCAGATCACCACTTTGGTAGTAAGATTTAGAATAATTATTTATTAAAAGCTAGACATTTTAAATGAGAATAAGAAAGAAAATTATGTCTTTGTGTCTCCCTTTCCCTGTTAATGCCCTACCTGGCCCCTGGCAAAACTTTGCTAGATCTGCCCCTGCACAGTTACCAGATGTCAGCTACCTAAAAAAGGATCCTGGAGTTATTTGTCTCTCAGAAACAGTTCATAACTTCCCTTCAACTCATTCATGTGACCTAAAATGTAAACCTGTTTCTTCATTACCTGTTCAGCTCTAATGATTCAGTAAAAACTTCTCCTGGTTTCACCTTCATGTTTCCTTCTCACCACATATCCAAACTATCATGACCAGCAGCTATTACTGTCACGGTCTCGCTGGCAGACCGTGGGGAAAGGAGGACCCAAAATGCAGGACTCTACAGTGCAACAGTGTTTATTTACAGTGGTGACAATCCGAACAACAATAAATCCCCCCGTGCGATCCCAACTCCCGTTCCGTGTCTTCTCCTTTATCCCGTGCTCCGTGCTCTGTCTCCGTTCCCTGTGTACTCTCCGTGTGCTGCCTCCTGGTCGCCACAATTCCTCCTGAGGAAACACGCATACCAAAGGCAGCCGTGAGTACAAAACCTAACAGTAGACTTGCACTAACCTTGCACAATACACTTAAGACTGACGGGAAGTCACTCAACGATCCAGCGTCGAGGAGCTCTCAGCCACACTGTTTTGAAGCTCCTCTGACGAGGCTTGATCGGCGCCAGGTGTGTGTGGATTCCTGGGTGGGACCGGTCAGCTGGCAGGGCCACACCCACCAGGCCTAAAAGTGCCTGCCACGACCGCACCCTCACATACACAAGCACACACCCCTAAACACCTGACAGTACACCAACACGGAAAAACAGGACAGCAGACACAACCATAATAACAACAACCACAATAATGATAATAATAATAATAATAATAATAATAATAACTACAATAGTAGTCCACACTGCTCACGGACCCCGAATCCCTGGAACTGGGTCCGTGACAATTACGGCTGTGGCTCCAGAAAACATAAGCGGATACTAGAAGTAATATTAAAAAAATTCTAGCAACAGCTTATCAAGCTTAAACGTGCTGCTGTTGTTTATCTGCCGTTTTCCTCTTTCTAGCGCAAACTGGGTGACTAACAAATGAGAGAGACTAGCGACAGAAAAGCCGATCACCTGATAATCGATCAGTTTCATGATTGAAGTAGCAACAGGAGAGGGAGGGGGGAGAATGAGGGAAGAAGTTTTAGCTGTTCAGCATGAAGACACCGAATAACTCCAGCTTTGTGTCTTTTTTCATTCTAGCTGAAGTATAAAACAAATCGCTTCCTTTCCCCCTCAATACAAAACTCCGACAGCCAGTCCAGCTGTGGCTCCATACATCGGTTGTTAAGCTCAACATGGAAATACTATGCAAACATAAAGAGATGAACTTACACACTTGCTTTACTTCTCTGTGTTAGTTTTCTCTGAGATTAAATGCAGCGGTTTGGAAGCACGTAGCGAGGCTTTAAATGCTAAACCAGACCGCTGACAGGTCTTGCACTCAGCTCTATCAAGTGAAGCAACTTCTTTTCTGAGTTAATTTCAGTTCTGACAAACATCACTCTCAGTGCCTTTTGATCTCACATTTTTGGCAACCACTGAGTTATTCTCCTCCACAGTTTACAACCATTATTTTTTTCTGCACAAAAGACGTTGTGCAACGCCAATCCTACTTATTTCCTACTGCACCCCTGACTGTGCAGGTGCGTTCAGAAGCCCCCTCCCCCGCCCGACTATTCCTTAATGCCAATGTTGTGGCGGGAGGGACGATTTCTCCACTTAAAACTGCAGGCGACTGTACAGTGAACTTTACAGCTAACTACAGAGAAATTGCCTCGTTCCATAATTTGTTAGTACAAAGTGTGCCACAAGAACTAAGCTAAAAACATATGACATTTTAACGCATCAATACAATTACTCTTAAACCCCCGCGGAGCCATCATTTTGTGTTTCTACCTTTAAAAGCCGGAGAGCAGTCAAATGCTGGAAGTGGAAGCTAAATTGGCTAGTCATTCATATGTATATAAGGTTGTTAAATAGGAATTCAGGAGGGAGGGGAGTGGGGGTGTGTGATTGAGGGGGTGGGGGAGCGGAGTGTTTCAGTTTGCCATCTTAGGGAGAAATCAACACACATGGGTGTAGGTCCTTTGTTGCTGACATTTATTGATAAAAACAGTACAAAAACCAACCATTTGTACACATATTTACAAATAATAATAAAAAGCGAGTGAGTACATTACAACATTTTCAGCAATCACTCTCAATCCTGGCACTGCCATGGTATCTGTCGTCTGCATTTACCACATGTGTATCTGTAGCAGTGAACACATCGCACAGTGGCCTGATTTTTCTTGCATTCTGTGGGTTTCCCAGGTTTGCTGACCAGCAGTCATTTACAGATGGAACCCTGTTAACCCCCCGCAAGATCACAATTGCAATAAATGCCATTAGTTCAGGGAGGTCCATGAACCAATGAACATGCTCCGTTTGCTGTGCATGTTGAATAGTCCATTCTTGAATGCTATGAAGCATGTCAAGAGTGATGAAACACAGGAAGCTCTGAAGGCGACTCGAGATACTTCTCCTGGCCTTAGCCGTTGGCTCTCCATCTGCAGCGTACGCTTCTATTGGGGTGAAAGGTAGTGTAAATGACTGCTGGTCAGCAAACCTGGGAAACCCACAGATAATTGGAACTACAGGGAGTGCAGAATTATTAGGCAAGTTGTATTTCTGAGGAATAATTTTATTATTGAACAACAACCATGTTCTCAATGAACCCAAAAAACTTATTAATATCAAAGCTGAATGTTTTTGGAAGTAGTTTTTAGTTTGTTTTTAGTTTTAGCTATTTTAGGGGGATATCTGTGTGTGCAGGTGACTATTACTGTGCAGAATTATTAGGCAACTTAACAAAAAACAAATATATACCCATTTCAATTATTTATTTTTACCAGTGACACCAATATAACATCTCCACATTCACAAATATACATTTCTGACATTCAAAAACAAATCAGCGACCAATATAGCCACCTTTCTTTGCAAGGACACTCAAAAGCCTGCCATCCATGGATTCTGTCAGTGTTTTGATCTGTTCACCATCAACATTGCGTGCAGCAGCAACCACAGCCTCCCAGACACTGTTCAAAGAGGTGTACTGTTTTCCCTCCTTGTAAATCTCACATTTGATGATGGACCACAGGTTTTCAATGGGGTTCAGATCAGGTGAACAAGGCGGCCATGTCATTAGTTTTTCTTCTTTTATACCCTTTCTTGCCAGCCACGCTGTGGAGTACTTGGACGCGTGTGATGGAGCATTGTCCTGCATGAAAATCATGTTTTTCTTGAAGGATGCAGACTTCTTCCAGCTCTGAAATATGGCCAAACTGGTGGCAAGTGGCATCTTGGCAGCTGCACGCTTGACTTTTCTCAGTTCATGGGCAGTTATTTTGCGCCTTGGTTTTTCCACACGCTTCTTGCGACCCTGTTGACTATTTTGAATGAAACGCTTGATTGTTCGATGATCACGCTTCAGAAGCTTTGCAATTTTGAGACTGCTGCATCCCTCTGCATCCCCTTCTCATTACAGAGATGCACATCACCTAATATGCTTAGTTGGTAGTAGGCTTTCGAGCCTATACAGCTTGGAGTAAGACAACATGCATGAAGAGGATGATGTGGACAAAATACTCATTTGCCTAATAATTCTGCACTCCCTGTATGGCACGAAACCGCTTCCAAGACATCATGCAACACCTACGCTTTGATGACAAGTCCACCCGCTGTGATCGAGCAAAGACTGACAAGTTCGCTGCAATTTCCAGTGTGTGGGGATCATTTGTCACCAACTGCATCACGTGCTACAACCCTGGTCTACATATCACCGTTGATGAACAGCTTTTCCCATCAAAGACTCGGTGCTGTTTCCTGCAGAATATTGCAAGTAAACCTGACAAGTTTGGGATCAAGTTTTGGGTGGCTTGCGACCTAAAATCCAAGTACATTTGCAATGTCTTCCCATATCTTGGCAAGGACCCCAATCGTCCCACTGGGGAGAGACTTTCTGAAAATGTAGTAATGAGGCTGATGGAACCATTCGTAGACAAGGGCAGAAATGTTACCACGGACAATTTTTTCACATCGCTTTGACTTGCGCAAAAACTTCTTAGACGGAAAACCACCATCCTCGGCACAGTCAACAGGATTCGCAGGGAAATTCCTCAATCCACTAGACAGACAGATCGCAATGAATTCACCACTCAGGTATGTTGCAGGTCTTTTGTGGTTCTATGTTTATGTGTTTCATTGTGTGTAAAAGGGCTATGGAAATAACAATTTATCTTATTTCTTAGGTGTTTTCAACCTCTGCTGCCACGCCATGCCAGGATTGTGAGTGATTGCTGAAAATGTTGTAATATACTCACTCGCTTTTTATTATTATTTGTAAATATGTGTACAAATGGTTGGTTTTTGTACTGTTTTTATCAATAAATGTCAGCAACAAAGGACCTACACCCATGTGTGTTGATTTCTCCCTAAGATGGCAAACTGAAACACTCCACTCCCCCACCCCCTCAATCACACACCCCCACTCCCCTCCCTCCAGAATTCCTATTTAACAACCTAATATACATATGAATGACTATGATTTAGCTTCCACTTCCAGCATTTGACTGCTCTCCGGCTTTTAAAGGTAGAACGGTAGAAGCCTGGCAATCCTAGAGCAGTAGCTAATAGAGCACATAGCTAGCTTAAGTCAAATTCATGACAAAGTTCAGAGGTGTACAACTACTTAGACTTCTTTCTCCATGTGCACACGTCTTAAAGAGTCAACATGCTTTGACTGAGGTAAAAAAATAAAACAAAAACGACCGTAAAAGGTTTACTTACCGAAGCTAGACCACCTTTATATGAAGTTGTGCGATTAACTTGAGCCCGCTTGCAGCACACAAAGAGTCCGCTTCTTCAGTCCGCGCGCAAAATGGTGGCCTGTCCTAACGCATGCGCAAAATGGCCCAGCAGGAGGCTATGAAAAACATACTTAAGCATTTTGAGCTACATTTAATTAACTAAAATTAATTGGATTAAAATGCAGGGAATGTATTCTGGAGTTACTCGAATTATATATGTAGACAGGAATTACTCATTTGAATTGAAAAGATATACCAAAATATAATATGCTATATTTAAAAGGAGACAATATCACTTTTTTCAGTGTAGCAGCTTTAATTTATTTTGGTTGACAAGGCAGTTAATCTTCTGATCATTTCATCTTGCACCAAGCACCTTGTTTTCAAATAGTGCTTGAAAAATATGTCTTTTCTGGACAAAGTAAAGTTGAGACCGCCCCAAACATATTTGCAGAGAAAAGAATACAGCGAGTTTAAGTGCATTTGGAATAAGTGTGCTCACTTTACCATGAGGATTTAATGCTACTATTTTAATGTATTAACTCAGAAAGCCCATCACCTGCACACCGCCAGTAGAATTTTGCATCGCTGGGTTTCTGAGCTCATAAAGGTCCCTCAGTCGACTGCCCCAGCAGTCAGACTGGACGTCTGAGCTCCAGATAAAGGAGGCTTTGTTGTGCTATCTTTGGAAATTTGATAGGTTGCTGGAATACAACTCGCAAGTAATATACTTTTAAGAAGCAAATCATGGCAAATGCAGTTATTCATTCCAGGGTAGTGTTTTGCATTTTATGGCTTCATGATTTGATATGCTTTGTTCACAGTACAAAATTAAAGACAGTGGAAAAAATAAATAAAGATGAAACGGCAAACGTGCTAAGAACAGACTGTTGACTTGTGAGACAGGCTCGTAATAATTTGTCAGGACAAAAATGAAAACCATTTATATTCTCAGCTTGCTGAATCCCTCTCAGGGTTTCAGGAGCTGTAGACTATCTGAGTTTTTTTCTGAACGTTTTGCTGAATACAGACGGGTGTGGATGGCAGGTCACCTGTCCATCAAAGAGGCTATCATACGGTGCCTGGAAAGATTCATATCATAAGGAAATTTGGTGTCTTCACTCCTCTTTAGATTTCTACATCTCCGTATTTATGAGAAAACTTGCAGGAAGTTGAAAAGGTGAAAAAGATGCCAATGTAAAGAGTACACAAAGAGGACTTTAATTAGAAACGTCTTCATGTCAGGAAATATTTTATGCCATTTTCCCATGTGTTTTGGATTTTATTCTTTGTCCCCAGTGTGTTTATTAATGCAAAATAAGCAAAGAGCCTGCTTTTGTGCCCGAGAGCATCCGGAAAACAGCACCAATCTAACCTGTTTATTTTCTTATTTTATTAAGCAAACTTGCAAGTACTTATGTGTAGACTAATCCCTGCCGTATACACCGCCTGAAGACAGTTTAACATGCAACATACATTTGCAGTTTTCAAGCTCTGCATGCGTTGGTTACATCGCATTTTCTGTTTGTATTAGGAGAGAACAAACAAAGTTAGCACATTAAAAGGTATAGCATCAAACAATTGATCTAATAAATAAGTATTTTCAGGTCTTGGTACTTAATTAATAAGTATATGATTGTTCTAAATCTGGCTTTTATAAGCCCACTATATATATCTGTTGGTATAGATGATGTCCAGTAATGTTCGCACAAACAATAAATCATATCTTAACATTGATGGTAAACATATCCAATTGATTTAAAAAATAAAACGCATAATTATCATAATTCTCTTAATTCTTTTAAAGCTAAACAACACTTTTCTTTTTTCTTTCTTTTTTTCTTACAAAAACAGTAATGCTAAAAATTCTAGCTGTGCTTCAGTGCAAGAACTGGGAAATTATTTTGTTTTATAAATCTGCATGAGTGAGATGCTATCCAGAAAATCTAACTTTAGAATAAAGACACCAAAAGCACAAAGTTAAGCTCATGCATGTTTATACCCTTTTATTGACTTCCTCTTTAAAAGCTTCCCACAGGTCTCTAAAGCTGAAGTGTAGATACTGAATGCAGGCATATTTGCAAGGGAAGGTGGGGGATAAAAGCACTGAAACTCATGTCCTCATAAAGAGGGATCAGCAGTGTGTACGGGAGCTGCATACCGATGCAAGAGATGCCAGTGCTCAGAGCCAGAGAGCATGCTTTGCTTGGGGGGGGGGGGGCCTTAAAGCTGCTAAGCTTAGAGCAAGAAGGGGAAAGTAAGAGAAGGTGTGGAGCAGGAAGGCACACTGTAAAAGGCTGAGAGAAGTGTCATTGTATATGTCTGCTATTTCCTTCACCTCCTGTGACTGCCATTATAAAATGCAGGTTAAGCCATTACATAGAGTAGTAGTACAGCATACTGGTGTGTCAAAGATTTACTCTGGTTTTTGGTAGTTTTGTGTGGAAAAGGAAGAAAAAGGAAATCTGTTTCCAAATTTGAGGATCTTAACATTTGAAAGGACACAGATGAATATATTAGAGCCTTCACACCATTGAGAAGAGCAGTTCAAAAATTAACTTAAGAATCAGAAACAGTGTCACCACCTTGTGCCGCCACCACCACGGCGTGAGGGTGACATTCAGAAGGTGTGTTCACACCAAGGAGTTCACTCTGACACGGAAGAATAATCATTCCTTCACCAAGGCAAGAGCTGAAGATGTAAAAGTGCTTTCTGCATTGTCTGTTTGTTGATTTGTTTGTGACAGACATTATGCAAAAACTGCACAGCCAAATTTCACAAAACTTGGTGGAGAGGTGAATCATGGATGGGCAAATGAAGCAGCCATTAACATCTGGTGCAGTCTGACATAAGAGTGTTGGTCTTGTTGGAAGATATGCGCTAGAGTTACCATTCTAGTTGTCTCTTTTTTACTTTAGGTATGTATCTATAAGATTTACACAGATGGCAAAGTGTTTTAACCAGTCACATTTTGTCAAGTATGAGTTTGACTGAAACTGAAAACTCAAGGTGCTAAACTCCTGAGTGTAAAAGCTCAGCAGAGCTGAAGGTAAGCATATCTGTTTGCATTCCATACCCATTTACAACAAAAGGGTCATTCCTTCTTTTTTACTGTAATTACCCAGCATTCACTGCAGCAGTGAATGGCATTTTTTGAATTACAACCACATATACATTTAAAATCATCACGTGGTACAACACATGGTTTCGCATGGGCCTAAACAAAATATAAAAAACATGGCACATATTGCATCTGGTAAGTCACTGAATGTCATGCTTTTCACTTGCAAACTTGCAAAACCATTTGGTTTAACAGAGATAATTCTCACTATATCTATGGGGCACAAACAGTAGCACGAGGGCTTGGCAAACACAGAGATTCAGCCAGTGTTCCACAAATTTATCTATCACTGATCTAGGCTTCTTAAAAAAGGGTGAACAGCCACATTTGTATGGGACCTGGAGTATTTTAGATTTAGTAATATTACACCAACTGAAATCATAAATTCTACTGTGTAACAGCCTATACATAACGCCACACTGATCTTACAATGTGCACTGAAATGAAGAATAAAGGGTGCAATTAGTTTAGTTTAATTAAATAATTTTGTGTGCTTTGCAGTTCATTCAATTCAAGTAATTACATGTTCTCTGTGAGAGCCTGGGTTTGTTAAATATACCTGCTGATATTTATACACAAGTGGGCTTTAAGGACATACGTTGATTCAGTTCTACATAATTTCTCATCAATTACTCATAAGACCTTTAATTTACAACAGCGTATTTGACCTTGTGGTGTGATATCTAAACTTTAACAACTCCCAGTGTGCATAGTTGTAGGGTCATTTTGAACCTCTTTGAACATTGCAAATTGCTTTTTCTCCCAATTACACCTTCAAAGTGATACTAGACTGTTGTCAGACTAGAAAATCTTACTTGTCACTAGAAACATTTTCCACATAATGCTGCAGTTAAAGAAATGCATAAAAATGTGTACCCAGACTTACTCTAATGGTGAGAATTTTAGAAATTTCTACAAAGGCAGCAGTGTGACATGTTAACTGAGGTCACAGCTCCCTCGTGGCTGTGGCTTCAAAAATATCATCCCTGAAGTTTTGGCATGTGTTATGCATGATTTTATTGGGCACATTTTTTTTCTCAATTTATAAATGGATTCCAAAGGTGTCAAAAATACAAGGTAACATCTTCCAGTGTTTGATACCCATCTGTCTACTATAGGCAGGTATGTCCAGGTATTAGAAAAAAATGATAGTGAAGATGTGCTATTTGGGATGGTGCTGAAATAGCAGGATATAAAGCCAGGATGGATCCTACAATAAGCTCATATAATGATCAGTCTGGGTAGACCCTGCTTTTATGGAGTCAGAGATGATTATACATTTAGTATCCTCCAGTTCTGGTAGAGTGTGAGGATATCTGGTGTAGACCGGGTGACCTTAACTACTGGAGCTGTAGCATCTCCCAGATAATGACCACTCTGAACCCCAGGAGCAAGCCTCATCACCTCATAAATACAGAGACCATATGGACTCTCGGTGGAAAGCTGCCGACAGTCACTTTTCAAATCGGACGCATACTTGTAGGAGGCTTTTGTGCTGAAAAAAAAAAAGAGAGATCCAGTTAACATTCGCAGGTTCATGAAAACGGTGTTTTGTGTAGGCTGCAGTTCAGTTACACTGACCAAATGGCAGATGTCTTGAAAAATTGATTGCAATTTTTTTTGAACGGTGGTCTTGACTGGGAGAAAACTATATGGTCAGATATAGAAACTGAGCCAGTGGTTAAAAGAAATTGCTTGTCAGTGTTAAAGTGCCCTGTTTGCTGCGAATTCAGGGTCACTGTGTAAAAGATAGCATAGGATTTCTATTTTACAGCAAGGCAACCTTACCAAAACCATAACCAATCAGAAGTTTGACACGTTAATAAAAAAAGGTTTTCTTTTAAATGTATGGTTGATTTGAAAAAACAAATTGATCTCTGTGAAACTGTTTAGGAGATGATGAAACATTTAAATCTTTACTTTTCTGGAAGGCGAAACAGTGTATGTTCCTTTTTCATAGTTCTAGCCCTGATTGAGCACTCACTTTGGGAGGTAACTGGATATAGAAGTAGTCCCTCTGGACACAATTGCTTTCTATGGTGATGGCATACCAACCAGTTCTGTGATGCTGAGCTCTAAGCATTTTATATAACTCAACGAGGAACTGCCAGACTACAATCTGAAGGTACCCTCCATAGCCATAGCTACAGTGTGCTTGGAGGCACTGTATGAAGAGAATTTTAAGGCATACCTTGCTTTATTTACTTATTTATTACAGATTTTTTAAGCAAATGAATAATAAATAAAACAAAACAAAACAAGAATACAATAATATTTCAAATCATCTAGATTTTTGAGAATAGCTCTTGTACAATGCCTTTATGACATAAAAACTAAGGGCAATTTACAAATATTGTTGTATGGGTAATTTTATATGATTCATGACGGTAATTTAACTAGGCGAATAAATCGGAGACAGGGAAATGAGTGTCTTGAATGTGATCCGACTTGGCAAACGCCTGTGTTTATGTCTGTTTGTGTCTGTCGCGTGTGTACATGTGAGCGACCTAGATAACACCAAAACTGTAGGTAACCTTATATTATTGCTCGTAACCTTGTGCTCAACCAAACATAATGAAAACTAGGTGCAACAGTGCCCCAACTAAACTCTGTCTGACATTCATGCCTGATGTCACCAGGCAGTCTGTATCTGGGTATGTTCTGTGGATAATAACATCTCTTCATGGTTTTTTGGCATTTGACTCCGCTTCTCTGGAGTCTTGAGCATGTGAACAAAATGACAAATAGTAAATGAACATGGTCCGCTTCAAAATGGGTTTTGATTGAGATATTCGAATGAGGTACAGCTATGTGTTCTCTGGCAAGGAGAATTCATTTTTTAAGAGTGTGCCCAGTCTGTTCTATGTGCTCTTCACCTTGCATTAACATACTTTTTTCCATAAAGATAAGCTATCTCAGCACAGATAAACTGGGTGCAAATTGGGTTTCTGTGCTCAGCTTACCTCCGTGACTCAGGATAGCTTATGTTGGTGTTTCTCCGTCATTGCCATCAGCATCCATCCATGTTCGCATTCAACAAAAAAAAAAAGCACTTTTACAGAAGCCTTTCCACAACACATTAAACTGAAACCATGGAAACACCACTTGCAGTATACTGTCACCAAGTCAAAGAGCACAGCTCTTAGTCTTCTCCAATAATTGGTTTAATATTTCAGCATTACAACACATCTCTCCAAAGAACAGAGAACATTGTCAAGCTTGTTACTCCTCGAACCAACATATTCATACTTATTCAGTCTCTATTATTTCTAATTGAGACTTTTAGAATATTTAAATACTTAAATAGGTACTTTTCTTTACTCTATGTTGTTTTTATTTTAAATTTGAGTAATAGTAAAATTTATTTGTAATATTCAGGTGCTAAATATATTAACCATGGATTTACTTCAAAAGAAAAACAGCATTTACATAAGCTCTAATGGGTGAAATGTATTTAGATAGATGATTATTCCAAAAGCACACAGACCTTCAGCAAATCCCTAGTTTATTCCCTTACACAGACGGACTCGCACACATGCACGATAGCATTAACATAAATGAAAGTCATGGTTTAGGACACTTTGATAGGTTGTTTAATCGTGGCATAAACCTTGAAAAACAGAAAACTATGGGTACCTGATGTTGCCATCAATGACACAATGCCATAAACAAGGCTTTTCCTAATATTACAATTTTTTTTCTGTTGTTGCTTATTTTCAAACTGACAAAAACTGTCTAAAGTAACTGTAATCCATCTAAATCAAGCATAAATTTATACACCGTTGAGTTAAGTGTAGCAGCAGTGGGTCTGTTAGGCACTGGCTTGTACATAGGGAGCCAGTCCCACATGGAATTAATATCACAGGTCTAGATGGGAGCAGTCAACCTTTTCATTATTATCCTAAGAATTCTTTTTATACCTAATACTCAGAACTTTAAGGTCCTGTCTGTGAAAAATGTAGTGGTCTTATGAGAACATTTGAAGAGGAAATGTAATGCATTTCATGCACAGAGAACAAATTATTCACAATTACCCATTGCTTTCAATTCTAACATTTTATATATTGTATATACTGACCACTATAATGTTATCAGACCATTCAGTGGTTTTTATTTTCAGTCCCATAGATAGGACTACTGGGATTCATCCCCTACTAGCAGGTTTGAAAGGCAGTTATTGATTGCAGGCAATGATAAAGGGAAACCACACAGACTATGTTTTTTCCAGACTAGTATTTTGGTGCCTCAGAGTGTAAATGTTTTAAGCTACCGTTCATTTCTTTATATTATGCTAGAAAAATTGGAATTAGGTATGACAATTTAAAGCATGCAAAACTGATAGAAATAATATATATATAAGTATAGCATATAAGGCAAAATCAGTTTTGTATAAGTCAGTAATCATGAAACTCAGTGACCATCTTTATTTTGCAACATAGTTTGAACTCTCTCTCCAAGCTTTCTTGTAATTTCTTTAGTGTTCAGAAAGAGTTCTATAATAATAATAATAATAATAATAATAATAATAATAATAATAATAATAATACATTTCATTTTTAGGCGCCTTTAAGACCCTCAAGGTCACCTTACAATAACACAAGAACAGTAGCAGCAATAAAATATAATAAACACGGCAAAATAAAATTTAGACATAGGGTAAAAAAACAAAACAAAACACAAGCATAAAAGTATAAAAGCTGAGCATGGTAAAAATGGACTAAGACAGTTCTCCAGGTTTCGTGAAGGACATTGCAAAGCTCTTCTTTGAATGTTGGCTGCCTTTAGCTCCACTCTCTGCCAAGATGTTTCCACAGTGCTTCAAGAATGCTGAGATACAGGCTGAAAAATGTTGAGGCCAGTCCATGTCTGATAGTGTTTTATTGCGTGTGATTTTTTCTATTCAGGCTTTTAATGTATTGGCGATGTGTATGTTCTCTGACTATGATTTAACCAAAAATAACAACATTTTCCTTGACAGCCACCCTTCAATTGAGAATGTTTTAATGAAGCTTGGGCAAACAGTAGATGGATCAAGTGAACGGTCAGGTGTATCTGTCAGATCTTGTTACAGAGATATTTTTCCTGTTTCTTAACGACATGACCTTCAGATACTGTTCAGTTATTATTATTGCTCAAACTCTTATAGCCTCTGGTTCTCCCACCTTATCATAAAAGCCTAAACATTCACATGCTTTTCTCTCACACGGCGCCTAAGCTACGACCTTGGCTCCCCGTTTATCTGCTCCTGCTGAGTTGGGGCAGAAAACTCCAGCATGTTCTGTTCTCTTCTAATCAGACAAATAAGGCGATGACTTTCTGCAAACAGTATTTCTTATAACATCATAAAACAATATCATTCATCCACAATAAATCAGCAGTCTAATGTAATGCAAATCAGTTTAACGAATGCAATAGTTATCAGCTTCTTCTAATTCAGGAGAATAATGCAAACTAAAACTACATAATAATTCACAATCTTTAGTTAGAGGTATAACGTGGCATAAAATAATATTATAATCTAACAGTAGACAGCCTTTTACAGCTGCCACCTTTTGTCTGCTACTTGTTCAGTTTCCTCAAATTTTGTTAAGTACAGGTGCATCACCATGCACCACCTACACCAACATTTTGGCAAATAGCTCTTTTAGAATAAAGATAGTATTTTTATGCCTGTCAAACTGTTACCTTTGGCATTTTTCATAGATTCAACTGAAGAGAAGGCAACGATTTATTTGTGTTTGTGATAGATTAACAGTAACACAATTTAAAATTGTTTAATTTTAGACACGGCATGGATTCATCCCTTGAGTTAGGTTTTTTATACTTAAATGATTCATAGGTTATCAAAAAGAAAAAGATAATTGTGTGAAAAGTCTGGACTGAAAATATGGGAGGGGGAAGCAGATGTCCAAAGAAAAAACTTTAAAGGACCTTCAGATAGCTCGGAGAACTATCATTTAAGACCACTTAGAAAATTACAAGAAAGTCTGGCTCCTTGGAAGTTGGGTACAAAGAAATGAAGGGTGGCTAACAGAACAAAGACGTGACGTTGAACGTAAACAAAGAGTAAAAGCAAAATTAAAGATTGAATCAAAATGAAAGCTAAATACAGCTGTAAGAACTTAAACTACAGTTATTGTATTAAACTGGAAACATACTCATCATTACTTTCATTCAAATGGCTAAATGTCATGAGAAGAGGAGGCCACTTCCTGGCAATATGCATTGGACTGATAACAAATGGCCATTTGATGAGGTTATAAGATTTAAAAAATGTTATAACTTTTTTTTAAATGTAACCAAAAACAATTCAGTCAGTTCACCTTGACGTGATAGCTGGGAACTAAACTGCCATATGTTTCTTAATATTTCTGCTTAATCACATTTAAAATGCCGCATTTTATTATAGTAACATAAAAAAACCCCTTCCCGACTGTTATTCTACATGACTGTTTGCGATGAGAGAAATGCACCACATTTGTTCAAGCAGTTTTTTTTTTATGTTAGGCTATTTATTCCCTAAACATTTTTTATCACTTCCTTTGTTATATTATTCTTTAATTTAAACTTATTTCCCCTGCCTGTACCAAATACCACCCCCGTCATAGCTGCAGAATATGCTGCTTTCATCTCTGATTATGTATACATACTGAAGCGCCATATAAAGGTTTGCTGCAGTCTTTTGTTAAAGAAATTATTCTCCAATTTTATTTTTTATGTGTTTTTTGCATTACAGCTACCAAATGCTCTCCTTTTACCTACTTTGCTCTTTTTTTTCAACAGCACCAAGACCTTAGGGAAGTGTAGTCATACATTGTGGGGAGCTCAAATTCTCCTTCACGTTATGTTATCAAATCAAACATGTATCCTAAAGGATACTTGCAAGAAGGATTTATTTCCATATTCTCTTGGCAGGTGATCACATTACACTTTTCCTTCCATCTCTCCTATATCACAAACTTCAAAGCTAAACTGATTTGCGTTTGCCCTGCACTTTTAAAAAAAACACATTTAGAGTAATGCACTCTCCAGTGAATTGTACATCTGTTTCATTCATTCTGTCCCTGTGAATGATATTTTCTCACTTAAACTTGCTGGAGAATTTATTCCCAAATCACAGCTGAGGCACATAGACAGAGAAATTGTGTAAACTTTATCTCATAGTTTTACAAAGTAAAATGATTTACTCTGAACACAAAACCCGTAGAAGAGCTGTAAACTAAAATTTACAATAACTTCCTGATCTTGACTCCCTTTGTTACCTTTGCACCTGCCTCCTGCGTGAAGCTTTAGGGAAATTTGTATCATCTGTTTATTTAGGGAGTTGTCTCTCAGTTAAGCAAGAAATATGCAGCAATGAAATGAGTCTTAAAGTTTTTGGCAAATCAATCCCAGTATTGGACATAAAAGGTGAATCCAGAGTTCTTTCATTATTCCTAAAACCAGCATGTTTGCGTGCTTTAAGTGCTGTCTGAAAAGCTTCATGCTAGCAGCCTTATAGGTCTATTTGTGTTCACCACTTATGTAAGTGGCTTGCATTCATATGAGATTATAGTGGGATGCTTGTTGCTCAGGATTTTCACTCAAGCTCAGTAAAGACGTACGTCAGGCTTAGATGTGGGAATTAAAAAAAAAGCTGAGTGCCATTAATAAAAATAGTTTTTCAAAGGAGCTACTCCAGTATATGTTTATCCCATACAGATCAAGTATCATGCTTTCTTAAGTCTATTGGTGAAGGGTGATTCATGGGTCATCCTGTTTAATCTAAACATTACTGCATGTCATTTCATAGTTGTTATATGTGGCAAGATAATCAAAGCGATTTAGAAAACTGATCTAAGCCACAAAGACATATGGACTCCATTGTCACAAATAATTATCACTTGTAAATTACAGAAATTGTGATTCCTTGAGAATTTGCATAGTTAGAGACAAGTGGCAGGAAGAACAAAGTGTCCTCAAGTATTAAAATGTTGGTGTCTGGTATACAGTAAGCCTAGGGGCTTAACATGAATGCATGCTAGAAATACCAGTATAACTGCCGTACATGGGTAGAATGCAGGTGAATAGGTTTTTGGACTCGTATTTATTAAAACAAAGAAACAAAACAAGGAACAGACTTGTTTAATTGTCTGAGAGCAAGCAAGGAATAAATATAAAAACATAAATCAAATGTAGCTTTAGTTTACCTGCAGTTGATATAAAATTCACATGTAACCAAATGACAAAACAAAATTCAAAATACAGATTTAACTTTTGAGGTCCAATGCTCTTCAAGTTGAAATATATGTAATGATAGTAATACACGAAAAGATGTACACAGACACAGTCAGCCTTATGAGTGCGATTTAATCTCGCTGATATAATAGCATGTTGAGGGCTGGAGAAAAGCTCCCAGCAATACTCATGTTTGTGTGCTCATTATTGCCACAGCTCTGAGCTTTAAGAGGGTGCTTATGCTTATCAAAGAGTGAATTATCAAGCATGACATAAACAGGCATAATTAGACCATCAATAAAGTAAATTAGTTATGGATTATCTCTCTGTAATTGACCCTTTTGTATTCCAGGTTCAAAGTGAAACTTAGCTGAAGATTTCAAAAGTGGGCCGGGTGTCTGTGATTTATGTTTTCCTTCCTGCCTCTTATTGTGTAGGGTAGTCTTTTGTATATGTTCATCAAACTGAAGCAGTCATAGTCTCAAATTCAAATTCAAATTCAAATTTTATTTGTCACGTACACAGTCATACACAGTACGATATGTAGTGAAATGCTTGGACAACTGCTCGTGACCTAAAGAGAACAAAAAAGGAAAAGGCTATGAATAAGATAGGAAATAAATATGAAAAATTAAAAAGGGTAAATTTAACTAGGAAGGAATAAAATATAAATTAAGGTTAAAAATGAAATAACTGTACAACACAAATTAGAATGAAGGGTAAATTTAACTGGGAAGAATAAGATAAAGATAAATATATAAATTAAAGTTGAAAATAAAATAACTGTACAACAAAATACACAATACACAACATAGAACTATATAAGAATGTATGAAGAAATCTAAATATAAATAAATATATACACAATAACAGCAGCTGTACAAGTATTAACCGGAAATGAAGAATATAGTGACCAGTGTTGTGCAAAACCAAAGTCCAGAAAGTCACTGTCTTATGCAGTAATGTTGAGTATTGGTGATGATGAATCCCATGAAAACATGTCAAATGGCTAGCAGAATTATGCAAAAAAAACAAAGTGGCTTTTCAAATGGGGCAGGAGTCAGTTCTGGGTGATGAATCATAAGCTGATACTCTAAGGTAAAGCTTGGCTGGGCGCAGTCTGTGTCAATATGGTGCTCTCTGGATCCTGGAATGTAAATGCGTTCTGGCCAGGCTTCTATGAGATCCCTAAATGAACTTGACGTACTGTATCAGAGGAGATAACAACAAAAGAGCTGCCAGTGTGCAGAGGTGATTTGCATTGAGTCACTGCTGGGCCTTCTGCTATACCTGAGTGAGCTCTCAGACAGGTTTCCAGACACTCTTTGCTAAAGCAAGCAGCAAACCACCGATTGTGACGTCTTGAGATGTTTACTGCAGAACTGAGCTAGAGGAGTTAGGACAGCCGTGTGTTTCATCCTTTGTATAGCCCCACAAGTGTGTGACTGTTGCTCTAAAAGTCACTTGACCAGAAAGTAGTGAGGGAAGAGTTGATTTAGCATTTCCAGGTCTGTGCGTCATTCATTCACGTTTCACTGTGTGTGTGTAGTGTTGCTGTCGGGATTGCTGCCCAACATTTACGCTGATTTATTCAGTCGTTCTGTATACTTACAGAGTATATATAAAATATGGACATAGCCACTGGTTTTAGCACTGGATATATGAAGCAATAGGTGGCTCTGACTGAGAAAGGGGGCATGCTTTACACTCATACTGAAGGAAAAATATCCCATACAAACACATGTTTGTATGGGATATTGTATTTGTTTTAAATGTTATATACCTATGTGGTATGTGACTTTTGTTGCTATGATGCCAGGTCTCTCTTGGAAATGAGATTTTTAATCTCAATGAGATTTTGTACCTGGATAAATAAAGGATTAATAAAAAGACTGTAGTTCAAGGCTAAAATCACCAGAGAAGTACTGAGATAGACTAGAAACACAGCTGAGTCTTATAGAGTGAGACACAGGAAAACATGTCTGCAAACAGAGCACTCTTTCCACATTAGTGTCTTCTGTATAGAAAGGTGTCACATTAGGAAAAAAAGTATCTTTCCAGTGCCCAACTTCTAAAAAACAAATAAACTAAAAAAACAGTTGAATTTCTCTCTCTAGGGGAAAGTTGGAACTTTTCCCATTCACTTCAAAACAGCTTTATTCAGAGCCAGCATCTAGCAGCCATCTGAGCTCTGCATCTTAAGGCACGTCCACATTAATTTCAACAATAGTCAGGAATGGCTGTTGGCACTGTGTACTCACAGGATATCTGTGGACCTCCAATGTTTAGAAGTTGATCTAGGAGAATATTTGTTACTAAATGCATTTTGTCATTTAAAAAAAGGGAAAAGATTCTTAATTTAGATCATTATTTAATTTATTTTTCCATTTTTCCAAGCAGGGCCTGCTGTCTTTGTTTCTGCATGAAGGCAGGTGTAGATCTGAAGATTAAAAGAATAGCTCACACTAACACAAACTATAGGACAGCAGATTCTCACTTCAATGAAAAGTGAATCTAGATTGTGTTTTGTATTTTTATGTTGCTAGAAAAAGAATAAAAGAAAATGTGAACCTTATCAAAATGTATCTGTACACAGTAGCAGCAGGAGTCAAATACAATGTTGTGCAAGGCTGCTCTCTCGATGGCTTCAGTTGTTTTTTAGACAATAGGCTTCACAGTGTTAAAATGTCAGCGCTGTAATTAATTTCGTTATTCTGCTTGTGAGTTTTTTTTTTCCTAATGCAGCCGCAAGGTAAGCTGTTCTTTTGTCACATCAGACTTTTCAGGCATAAAACCACATTCCAAAACCTAATGTCAAGATGATAAAACTACACATCTGTCTTTAATGATGCCTCAATTTCGTATGCAAAGAGCGCTTCTTCTGCTTCTGCTTTAAAATACCCATGTTCTGTTAATACAGCTGCATGCATGTAATCAGTTACCTATACCCAACGTCACAAAATGACAAGACACTTCAAGAACCAGAACACATTTTTCAGACTTTCAGACCTATTTTCCATTTTTACAATTGCATTTATTGTAGCAGGAGGTAATTATGTCTATGGTGTTGGATAACTACTGTCCTGTGTTCCAGCTATCAGAGCGGTGCTGGTGGTGATAGTGACGGTGTGTGTGGTTGTGGAGAAGCCTGCAGAGATCTGTCACTCCACTACTCTGAAAAGCTTATTACAGAGAGGACTCTATCTGCTTCACAGTTGAGCTGAGATTCTTTCTTTAGGTCCAACTTATACTGCTTCTAACATTATTACGTTTGTATTGTTAATATGTGTCTTTATGCTCTAGTGAATTTAAATACAAGATGTATCATGTTTCATGCCAAGCTATTTTAAGTTAATCTAATATTGGCTAAAAGTGTGAATAAATGAATAATGCCAGCTGATCTAATCAAAGCAGAAGTGTTTCCAATTTATAAAGTTGTTATGCTACTGCAAAATTTTTGTGCTTAATTGATCTTCATTTTACCTTAAGTGTAACCGTGTTAGAGCTACGGGTGAAATGCTTTCCTATGTGGTTGTTCAATGTTCTCACAGTAGGCTTTAATGTCAAAATCACGGTGTAGCAGATGGCAAGGAGATGCCTCAAGTGAACATCCCTTAAAGGCATCTGTTAATTGTTTTTGAAGATGAACATTAGTTGCTGATGTATGCAGGAGCTCTTCATAAATGTGACATCCTCCTTGGTTTGATTTCACAGTAAAGTCTGCTGACCAGCAGTAATTTCTGATCAGTATTGTTCACCTGCTACAATCAAACACATGTCATGTCCTTTAAAATAATAAATACCATACCATCAATAGAAATTAATGTAAGCACGAAACATCCGTTCTCACTCCTGACGGGTAATATACCGACGATTTGTCACGTCCCAAGGGTAAAATGTTACGCTTTCGGAGTGAGAACGTGTTGGGACAAGTGATGTTGTGGTTATTGAGACACTGGAAGGCCTTTGAATGGAAATGTTTTTGCAGGACCAAACCATTAACTATTAAACCATTAAAACCATTTCTAATTCTTATTTTTTCCTAATTGTTTACACCTAATGGTGCAAACAGATCTGCTTTCGTGTTATGGGCTCACACGGGCTCCTTTTAAAACACTAAAAATAACTTGAAAGTAAACGGCTTATATTCATGACAGTTCAGCTGATTTCTCCAAATGTATCTTAGCAGTTATAAAATGAATAGCCTGCAGATTATCACCACATAAATTAGTGAAGGCTAAATGGTAGTGATGCACAAATTTCAAAGTGTGGACTTTTGAGTAAATGTCATATTTAATTTCTGTCAATACAGTAGGATGGCTCAGATGTTAACCAAATAACATCAAACTCATAGCTTTGGTCTTTTACTTCACACTTCTGCTTAAATTCATTACCTCCCACACATTGATTTGGCCTCTGTATGCACTGGCAACCCCCACCCTGGAGTAAGATATTCAGCAAGTGCCCTTTTTAAGAGCCCAAAGTTTCTTGACGAACTTTACGTTAATAACCAATCGGCCCAAGAGTCTGCCGTTGTGTTGTTGCTTGGAATTTATTTGTACTCCCATAAATTATTCAGTATTTTGCATCGACTAACTGCCATACCTTTAAGGTTGTGGATCCAAGACCTTGGCACACCTTGAATGTTAATATGGCTGGACTTACAAGGTGAGAGACAATCCCAAAATGACCAGGGCTTTAGTAGAGTTTTCCTAAAGAACAAAACTTTTGGCAATGCCTTCTCATTGTTCCCCAACTTTTTGTTTTGGGGAACAATGAGAAAGCAATATCTATGTCATCTATGTCATGCCTGTTGCTCTCTGAACATCTCAGTAACAGCTTGTCGGACAGAGTATGAGATTATTGCTCTGTGGAAGGTTTCTTTGTTGTCAGGCATAGTGCGAGGCGTTGTGGCCTGTCACCGTCAGGATGTCGATGCCAATCCTCAGTCCATCTGTCTATAGACATCCACTGTGAGGGCACATCCCATCCCCTCTGACAGCCAGTGCAATTACAAGCACCTGGCAGAGTGAGAAACATCGTAGCTGAGCTAAAACGAGATCACAATGATCGACATTGCTTACGTTCCATCTAACTGCTAGACAGAAAAATATCTAAACTTCACTCTTTTCAAGGATATTTGAACAGGCAACCCCTTCAAAAATGCATTAGAGGAACAAGAAGGTTTAAAATTTGCTAGCAGTAATTTACTCTCAACTGAAAGACACATGTTGTTTAAAAGCTTGTAGTCACTTTAGAGCTTCATTATACTTTTATTAGAGAAAAAAATCAGCGGCTGAAATATTAATTTTTTTTGATCTCCACTTCCAGCAGCAACTAAAAAATATATATTCTAGGGCATGTTAGGTATCAGGTAATGAAGACCTTCAAACTAAATTGAAATGACTATCTGCTGCTACCACCTGGGGCTACCATGGTGAGAAGTTTCCTACTGCTGGTCTTAAGTGATGTAAAGACTTCCTGATCAGCAGGCAATAAGCACTTTAGAGAAATATTTGTATCTAAGCCTTAGTTGTAACTATAAGGCGATGATGTAATAAACGTGTTTGTGTGTGAGAGGCATTTGTGTGTTTGAAAGAGTGCGAGAGAGACAGAGAGAGAGAGAATCTTCCACCGGAAGGTGACGTGATGAGATAGCAGGAGTTTAGGAAAATCACACCCACCTTTGGCACAGCTTTAGTATCTGGACTACTATGACTCACACTTCGTTCCACATTCCTTTTATATTTTATCTATTGGGATCATGTATACGAGCAATGGTTCAGATGATGTTGTGTTATCTGAATACATTTATCGCTTGCTTTATCAGCATGTCTTTCTCTGAAAAGTTAGTAGTAAGTAAGTAAGTACATAAAACTAACTTGTTTCTATGTTTCCTAATGACATGTATTCAAATGTATTGATTGAGGTCATTGAATGGTTGCACTATAAATGGTGCAATTGAAAACGTAAATTGTAAATTGCCTCATAAATGTCACAACCTTACTAGATTTTAATCTACCATTCGTTGTTGCACATGTCCCAACTGTCATGAAACGCTGTGTGGCAGGCAGGAGATGAGGACTCAAAATGCAGGACTCACAGACTCGAGGGATGAACTCAAAACCACAGCTTTATTTGCTGGTCGCAGCAAAACGAGCATACAAAGTAAACTAAATTAAACTGGGGAATAACACACTAAACTCACAGGGAGATCCACACGGCATGAGGGACAACGTAACACTGACTCAGAGAAACACAGGGTTTAAATACACTGGGAACATAATGCACAATACAGAGTGACAGAAAACAAGAAACTCAAACATGCAAAGACACAGACTTACACAGAACAGAGGGGGCACAGAGAAACATGAAGGGCAAGGGATTAAAACTAGAAACCATAGAATAACTCACAAGTACAATAATACAAAAACCACGAAGAACTAAACACGCTGGGTCAGAGACCCAGGACCCTGACACCAACAGCTTTCAGTGACTTCCATTTTTACAGCACTCCCTTGAAGTCCCATTCTGACCATTTGCACTGTGGATTCAGCGATTTCACCATGAATCTCGAACTTGAGCAGAGAGCAGATGTTTCTGATGCAAACTCAATCAAGTTTCCTGTGAAGGATCATTGCTGGTGATGACAGCTGTGGTTCTGGCTAAGTCGTAGCAGCTTTCAGAGGTTTTAGGTTGGAGGGTCTACAGTTTCCAAGTGCTAAGGCACTGGGTCAGGTTAGGTGAGACTGACGAATTGAGACTGTCAATCTCGAGTTCTACAGTAACCTCCCTGCAAATTCTTGGTGGAGATCTAATGAGCATCACAGAAGCACCAGTACAAGAGCACAGGTGTGGAATCAAGGAAAACTGCAATCGCCAGAAGCCGTTTTGACATAACTAAGAAGTTGATATTGAAACAAAGATAATCCAAATTTAGATAATCTGTTTTTTTAAGTATCATTTTTTTAATGAGCTGATTTGATTGCACCTCATATATCAACACTTTGAAATATATGATTTTAAAATGTAATGCACAAGTGAATAAAATGATGAAATACAAGTTTATGTAAAGCATGTAATACTTTGTCATTCATCAACAAATGTGTGAGTGTCACACATAACAAAGACTCTCTAAAACCCACAGAGTTTAATTGGTGAATGTAGATAAATAATATTTGTAGACAGAGGTCATGCACTATTATTGATACCTTTAATTCATAATGCAAGAGAATAAGCAAAAACGCCTGAAGAAACTAAAATGAAACACATTTAACTTTACAGGTTAAAGTGCCCAGTTTGTTCAATCAGTGTAACCAAATAGCAAACACTTGCTCGACTGGCAGATTTTCCCAGGCCTTACAAATTCTTCATCCTCTATTTAGTCAAAATTCTGTCATTGAAAGAAATTTTGGTGACCGTGAAGATATATAAGAGGTACATTGAACGTGACACATGAAACAAACACAAACGGAGAACGTAACATCACAGTGTTAGAGGGTGATAAATATAAAAAAGCAAGTATTCATGACTTGAAGACAAGTGGACATACATACATAGTACATACAGCTTTTGTCCTTTTGTTCCTGGCATTTGCTATGACGTTTTAGTATGCATCTCTTGTTGTAATAACCTTAAACAAATCTCCATTAAGGATGTAGAACTTGTAACTTCTTGTATCCCAGAGGACTTTACCTGGTATCTGTCTGACCATGTGCAGACTCAGGCTGCTGACATTAGCACCTTGCTTCTTTAAATCTTTTAGCTTAAGTGCAGTAATGCTGATGTGGTGACTTTAAACAGGCCAGTTTTTCCTCATCTAAATATATTCAGGCAAGGACTGCTGGCCACACAAGCTCGTCTTCAGTTGCTCCAAATCTCAGATTTGCAGTCACACTTGTGCGCTAACGACTACAGCTGCTGATCACTTAGCCTTCTCGTGGTCAGGAAAGGCCATGCGCCTAGCTTAAGGACAGCTTTAAGGTAATCATTAAGCAGTTAGTCCTAGATCACACTTTTGAACCACTAACCTTCTATGTATAAGTCGGCATGACTAATTTGAGACCCTTTTAAATGTGTATTCCATATAACTTTGGCTATTCTATGCAAAATTAGTTCAGGATTAATGTCATTTATTGGAAAATAATCTGTCTAAAACGAGTACATTTCACCAACTGAAATATTGTTTATGAAGGAGATTGAAATATCTCCAGATAGTAGTGCTTCCTAACGTCTTGATTCTGATTGGATAGGTCTAGTCAATACGTTCTCATTTCAGGGCATCAAATAGTGCTGCCATTTTTAAATTATGCATAAGGTATTCTTTGCTGATTGGTGGGCTTGTTCTTGTTAACCAAGTACCATCTTCACCTTAAATGGGTTGCTGACCCAATTAAATTTAAACATCACTGTGATTTCCTTAAATGCGACCGAGATTTAATATAAGCTTTTCTCAACTTTCTGCGCTCATGTTTTATGACATTGCTTACTCCTAGTTTGGACTATACTGTTTATGTTTGTTAAACTTGCAAGCAAGCAGCTGCTTACACTTAGTTAATAATAATAATAATAATGGATACTTTATTGATCCCCATGGGGAAATTACTTGTTTTTCTCTGCATTTGACCCATTCACTCAGTGAAGCAGTGGGCAGCCCACTAAGCAGGCGCCCGGGGAGCAGTGTGTAGGGACGGTACCTTGCTCAGGGGTACCTCAGGGTAGCCGTTAAGTGGATTCGAACCGCCGACCTTCCGATCATGGGGCGACCAGAAGGTCGGCGGTTGCCAAAGCAAGTACTTGTTGTTTGACATTAGTTGTTCGGAGGCAGTCATCCTGCTGCCTGGAAACTGGGCTTCGTTTTCTCAGAGCTCACTCACAAAAATCACAGTAAGCTATTTTGTTTTGATTACACTAGGCACAGGGGGTGTTGCTGCCATTGTTTCAGTTTTGGAAGGAAGCAAAACTGCTTTCTGCTTATATTTTGTAGATTAACTGACACCACTGCTCTGTTAAATTTCATTATTTCTATCATGGATTTAGCAACACCCACAAGCTTGTTTGCTTTTGCTTTTGCCTTAGTTGTTAATTATATCATTACACAATAAGTAACTTTAATAAATTTAAGACAAGTGGATTTATGTTGCTTCTTTTTACCCAGCTGAGCTGGGCCATAGTCCTTGTGAAAACTGTTGGTAGCAAGGTCTTTGGATTATCAGAGTACGCAGTACATTGTTTTTGAAAAGGCACAATTTTAAATTTTGAGGAGCACAAACAAAATTACTTCCACTTTAAATTGAAGTGGCAGCAGATGTTTTCGTGTCATAGATGAATTATAAATATCTAAACGTAAATCCAGAACAATCTGTTGTTTTTGTAACTAAGGCTAAGTGGATTCCTAAAGCTTTAAACTTTAATTTCAGATTCATAGACCTGGGTGTACAGCATAAGCACAGTTCATAATCCACATATCTATGTGTGCTCACCTCTATATCACCCGCCAGCTTGTTAAATGTGTTAAACAAGATAACCAGCAAAATTTGCAAATAATCCTCGTGTGGCACAAGAACTCGGCAAAGAAGCACACTTACTCAGATAAAAGAAAGTGTCAGTGGAGATGAGAGGATTATCAATCCAATCTAATCTCCCACGCGTAGTCATTACAGCAATATGTTGCGTTTGGATCCTCATTCACAGTACCTTGTAAAATTCCCTTATATTCAAATAGAAAATCATTTTTAATTTTTTTGCCACTTTGGATATAGATGCTTTTATTGTAAAGGACATTATCCTTTTAAATGTGACATTTTCAAAAAATTAGGAGCACTCCAGCTGCTCCAAAGAACCTGGAGTGTGGTGGTCTGATGGAAACCATCTCAAGTGAAAGTGGATTATTGTGGGATTTAGATTTATGAACAGAGAAGTTGAGAAACGAACCACTCTTTGTACTTCTTTAAGAAGTTCAGCACTAATACAAACATACATACTTATCCTTGTAAGGTTAAAAGGTTAATGGATTCAAACTCAGACAAATAGCTGCTTTTATTTTGTTCAGCTGTAAGTTTGTCTCCATTATGTTGCACTGACTGAGGTCTGGAGCTTGCGCAGAAAAATGCTGAAGGTTGTTTGAGCAAAGTGCCTTCCGTAGTCAACTGAAGGACAGTTTTTGAAAAAACTAGACAGGTAATTATGTATTATTTCTACTGACAATTATGTGTCTTTGAGTCAAACTAAACTTGAGACATTATGTGGGCTGACTTAGCTCTAAAGTGTTAATTAGGCTTACAGAATAAGGAAACTGGCTTTTAATGGGTCTCACTGAGCTGAGAGAATAGGTCTAATCTTTTGCTATTAATATCCTGGTGCAGTATAGACTTTTCTGATTACACATTGTAAAAAGTTGTGAAGAATCAATCATTTAATCACACTTGCATTTTTAAGTGTACTGCAAATCATCTCGCGTCAAATAATTAAAATCTCATGCCTTTAAAAAAAGAATCAGAGCCAGCAATATTCACAGAGACCTAAGTGCTCATTTTGGCAGTTGAAAGTAAGGACACGTTTTTCTTATTATCGTATTCTTGAATTTCTTTAAGTAGTCATAGTTAAACAATGAGTAAATACAGACAAGACATTGCAGTTTAAATGAAAGTGGGTTTAACTTTAAGCAAAGAAAGACTTTCTTGGAGTCCAGAAAGTGGGATTTAGAATAAGTAGTCCTTTGAAAATTCAGAATTTATAATTTCAGATATAAGCTAAAAGATCAAATGAGAAAAAACATTTTGTATGATATGCAGTTTCAGATTATTGGAACAAACACCAGTTTATTGTTGTCGAGTCTAGAAATGGCTGAAGCTGTTGAAGGTATATTTAGGCTTACTGCAACTATACTGTGCAATTAGATTTTATAACTATTTTGATTTGATGCAAATGGAATTATATCTACAGCTTACTGTGCTCAACATCTATTGTATAATCCAATCAAATAAGTTTACTTTAGTGCTGCCGATGAGTCACAGCACTGAACTGAAAGGAAACTTTGTACATTTTTAAACACAATGATGTGACAGTGGAATAAACATTGAGGCGGCCGTGATTTACTCATTTATTCTAAAGGTTAAAGAGTTCAATGTTAATTGCAAAAACAGTCAGTGCTTAGTTTTGGTTGACTTGAGGTTGTGATTAAAATGCAATTTAAAAAAGCATAATAATAACTGATCAGGTGCTTTCCTGAATCATCTTTTAAACTAAAATAAACTATATAACAGCTGCATGAATGTTTATAGAGGGTGTTACACATATATGTGTACATATGCAGGGGCGAGAGGGGAATTTTTTATATCCTCTTGCCCTTGTGGGCTGTCCTTTCTCCTTCAAGCGCGGGTCCTCTACCAGAGGCCTTGGAGCTTGAGGGTCTTGCACACTTCTGGACAGAGATCTCGGATGTCGTTCCTGGGATCTGCTGAAGCCACTCGCCTAGCTTGGAGGTCACTTCCCCCAGTGCTCCAACTACCATGGGGACCACTTTTGCCTTCACCATCAAAATCTTGTTGAGCTCCTTTCTCAGCTCTTGCTGTGTCTCTAGATTCTCATATTTCTTTTTCTTGATATTGTTATCATTTGGTATAGCTGTATCTATCACTATGGCCAGCTTCCTTTCCTCTCATTTTCCACCACTACTCGATTAGTAATCACCAGTTTGTTGGTATCTTGAAGTCCCACAGGATCTTAGCTCTTAGTCATTCTCAACCACATTTGGGGTTGTATCTCATTTTTCTGGTGGCTGAGATATACACTAAGCACTCGGCCAGTTATGGCCCTCTTCCTGATGTACTCATGGATCTTTGGTGTTTTGTCCTGGACAGTGGTTCTGACACTCACTCTGCCACCTTCCTTCCGCTCAGCATACAGTTTTAGGATGCTTGATTTGGGGTCAAACTCACCATACATGGTAAGGAGCTTTCTTGTCCTGATGTCATTGGCTTCCGTCTTTCCTTTGACCACCTTATTATCCCAGCAGGGTATCTGACAAATGGCAGGGGATAGGTCTTAATTGCAAAAAAAGCATCTTGTTCTTCCCATTCACCTGACTCCGCAGGACTGGTCTTACTCTCTGCAGGTTCTGCGTGCATGAGGTTTTCCTGGCGGCATTTTCATGTTTCCCATTTGCCTGTGGGATTCAAAATCAAATCAAATCAAATCACTTTTATTGTCACATCACATGTGCTGGTACACTGGTACAGTACATGCGAGTGAAAGTCTTGTGTGCGAGCTTCACAAGCAACAGAGGTGTGCAAAAAATACAATAACATAAAACAAGCAAAATATAAGAATGGCTAAATCTGAGAGTAATAAATATATGTACAATATAAGAGTGTATGCATTACTGGATGTGTATACTAAATATGTTTTTCTACGTGTGTGTGTGTGTGTGTGTGTGTGTGTGTGTGTGTGTGTATACATATTTTACAAATTAAATAGAGTAAACAATAAATAAAATATATAAAGTATACAGAGGTTGGTAGTTGGATATTGTGCAAAACAAGTGACATTTATATACAGTATGTAGTACATAATGTTGAAGTTCCAGTAGTGAAGGTGAGGTGTCTATGAAGTGTTCAGCAGTCTGATGGCCTGGTGGAAAAAGCTGTCTCTCAGTCTGCTGGTTTGGGACCGGATGCTGCAGAACCTCCTTCCTGATGGAAGCAGTCTGAACAGTTTATGGCTGGGGTGACTGGAGTCCTTGATGATCCTCCCCGCTTTCCTCAGGCAGCGCTTCCTGTAGATGTCTTGGAGGTAGGCAAGCTTACCTCCAATTATCCGTTCAGAGCACCGCACTACTCTCTGGAGAGCTTTGCGGTTGTAAGCGGTGCTGTTGCCATACCAGGTTGTGATGCATCCAGTGAGGATGCTCTCAATGGCACAGTGATAGAAGGTCCTGAGGATGCGGGGGCTCATGCCGAATCTTTTCAGTCTCCTGAGAAAGAAGAGGCGCTGCTGCGCCTTCTTCACTGTTTTGTTTGTGTGTACTGACCACGTAAGATCCTCAGCCAGATGTACACCAAAGAACCGGAAGCTGCTCACTCTCTCCACAGCAGCGCCGTTGATGGTGATGGGGGTGTATACTTCTTTGCACCTCCGGAAGTCCACTATCAACTCCTTTGTCTTTGCGACGTTGAGTGTGAGATGGTTGTATTGACACCAGTGGGTCAGGGCTCTGACCTCCTCCCTGTAAGCCGCCTCATCACCGTTGGTGATAAGATCCACCACTGTAGTGTCGTCCGCAAACTTCACAATGATGTTGGAGTTGTTAGTGGCCGTGCAGTCATAGGTGTAGAGTGGGTACAGGAGAGGGCTCAGTACACACCCCTGTGGAGCACCAGTGTTCAGTGTGATGGGGGATGGGGTGATGCTGCCCAGTCTGACCACTTGGCGTCTGTCAGACAGGAAGCTAAGGATCCAGCTGCAGAGGGAGCTGCTCAGTCCTAGATCCTGCAGTTTCCTGTCCAGCTTCGAGGGAACGATGGTATTGAATGCTGAGCTGTAATCTACAAACAGCATTCTCACATACGTGTCTCTCTTCTCCAGGTGTGACAGGGCAGTATGTAGTGTCAGGGCTATGGCATCATCAGTGGACCTGTTGTGGCGGTACGCAAATTGTAGAGGGTCCAGTGAGTCGGGTAGTGAAGCTGTCCTCCTAGCTGTCCTCAGTGTCTGCAGTGTTGCCTTGTGGTAGTGCAATCCCCTCAGTTCCGACTACCTTCGCTCTCTTTGTTACCATCTGACTACACTTCTCCAGTCTGAATGACATTCTATTGTTGTTATAGTAGATCCCCTCAGTATGGATGAGTGAATCAATGTCTTGTTCACTCCTGGCATACAGCTTGATGCCATCCATGTTGAGGAGGTGGCTAATGTCAGTGTTTGTAGCCAGTCTAATTATATTAATTAATGATAATAAGGAGGTTCAGGCCTGTGCAGAACACCAACAGGATGCATCTTCTTAACTTGCTTGTGACTTGTACCATCGGCTTGAAGTTGGTCTCAGGTCTTGTTTTCCTCATCCACATGAAATTTCCGATGAAGGCTCTTAGGGTCCTGTTAATCTTGGACAGCTCTAGGCATTCCAGGATCTGTGTGTGAATCAATGAGTTATAGGCTTTCTTGTAGTCAATCCAGGTGGTGCACAGGTCGGTCAGTCGGGTCTTACAGTCTCAAGCAACTGCTCTATCTACCAGTAGCTGATGTTTTGCCCCTCTGGGGTTCCTTCCAGTTCTTTTTTGTGACCCATTCATGTATTATGCCATGTGCCTGTTCATCTTAGTTGCTATGATGCCTGACAGGAGCTTCCATGTGGTGCTGAGCCGACTCCCCATGCATGGAATACATGAAATTCATAAAAATTCAATTTACGGAATGTTAGATGTCCAAACAGTAATCTGTTGAGCTGCACAACACTTTACAATTACAATTACCATCTGATCACTGGGGTAACATTCATATTACAATTATTTGTTATTCAAAACAAAGAAACTGTAAAAAACCTTCTAGTTTGAACTTTGTTTTTTACTTTTGAGTAATCCAAACAAACAAACAAACAAACAAACAAACAAACAAACAAACAAACAAACAAACAAACAAACAAACAAACAAACCCTCCTTTCTAAGATGGAAATAATAGACAAATTTAGATATTTTGAAAATTCAAGTGGCTAATAGGATTTTTCAAATAATGGCCCCAGAGGAACAAACATAAAAATTTTGATGTTTTTTTCTGCTATTCAGACTATTCCATAATTGTTTCAGTTATCTGCCACACAGAAACTGAGGGGCACTAAATTAAAATCCTAAGTATCAGGTTAACCTTTACTAGGTTTACATAAACATTGAATGTCCTGTTTATAAGCTATTGAGAACTGGTGAAGAGATATTCTGTGACCTGCAGAATTTCAGCTGTTGCGGAAATGTATATAAAAAAGTTTCACCTTGCTCTTTAAATTAAAGAGCTAATGTGTTGGAGGTTTGAAAAATTAAATGCAAATACTGCCTCAGTAGCAGGGAATCACAAAATACACAATAACTACTATGAATATTTCATAGTTTTTCAACGGTTGAAAAAAAACCCCCCCTTCAACAGTTTCAGTAATAATTGGGGATATACATCAGTGGTTTTAGTCGTTGACAAATAATTTTTTTGCTGCTAATGGAGGCTGTTTTTTCTTCTTCTTCTTTTCTACATTTGAATTTCAGCAGCTTCTAAAGAAGAAAATTCCTTGTAAGTCTGAATACAGAAGTCTTGATTATAACACTTTGGAGACAAGTTTCCACAGTCAAGCCTCCACACTCGACTTATGATGCCCCCGTTCAGTTATCAGATAATTGGTTAGCAAACGAGATAGTTTTTTCTTCAATTTGTCATGCTTCTTTCTGGTCAAAGTCAACTGAACTGTCAGGAACCTATGAGCTCATTTCCATATTGTTTGCAGTTGTATAATGACTCAAAATGATCTTCTAATTAAATCTGAGGAATTCACACTTGAGTGCATACTGTGTGTGTGTGTGTGTGTGTGTGCGTGTGTGCGCGCGCGCGCGTGTGTGCGTGTGTATGTGTGTGTGTGTGTGTGTGTGAAATTCATTCAGTAGTTCTTGATAGTGGAGACAGAAAATAATGTCTGGTACACTCAAGTGAACAACACATCATCAAGTTTACTTTGACACAAAGCACATTTTTTATATGTCACAGGCAGATTAAAGTTACAAGAGTCAGATCATTTGTTGTGTTTTTTTTTTATTCGCTCATTTTGTTTTGAATATCTATTGTATGTGAATACATTAAGAGAAATTTTAGCGGATTGTCGGTAAGCCGTTGCGCCTGTGTCGACATGCACGACATGTCTGTTCTCAAAAAGCGCTTTAACACATTTGACACAAAGAAATTGTGTAGCCTGGCTTTAGTTGTATTGATTCTGTTATTAATGTTTCAACACCCTTGGCATTTCAGATGTGGTTTTCCTACACTTTGTCTTATCCCGCCTGGTTCCTAGCCTGAAACAATCACTTATCAATAAATGCATGGTATGTGTTGGCACATGCTATCAATCAACAAAAGTGGGTGCAGCAAATGTGGCACGGTGCAGCAATATTTGCCATTTTTCCTCTTCTCCCAGGACTTTTATTTTTCCTGTAGAGCCTGAATTGCGTTTATCATTATTCAACTGGCTTTTGTTGTCCCTTTTATGTGAATATCACTTTTTAGTGTAATTGCACTGTAAACTCATCTAGGCAATTTGCTAATTTACTGCACAATGTAAGTGCATTTCTGTAAGCTACTTCGGCTTTACGGAGGCAGATGGTTTCATTTGTATGTAGTCATTAAACCACACATCCTCCTCACCAATCGGTTATTTAAATTTGCATTTAAATGTGTTTGACCTTGAGACTTTGCACACACTGGCTCCTCTCCGTTGCTTCACACCTTTAATTGGCTAATTATTTTGGGTTTTGTGTTCAGCCTGCATCATTATACTTTGTGTGTGTTTTTGCTTTCTCATGTGCTCCTGGTCTGAGCTGATTAGGCAGGATTTTTCCCACTAATTTTGTCTTTACGGATCCTGAATTATCTTCAAATTTGGTCTTAAACTGCCTGTCCGGCCCTACTTTGTTTACCTCGTGAGGTGCTCGCAAGATACACATCATCCAAAATGACCAACTGACCATGAACATTTAGTTTATTGGGATTATACAAATCTGATAAACAGACTCAGAGAAAGTCTTTGCAGGGGTCACAGTAGAAGAGTTTGTGCAGTAGACTTACTGATCTCAACACAAGCACAGTACAGGTGGCAGGTAACAAACTGAGGCAAGCCTGAAAATGCTGTAGGAAATTAAACAAATATTAAAGCATTGCTGCCTGTATTAACATAGGCTTTTGAGGATTTGGGGGCTTTAGAGACTCAGGGGCTGCTATACTGTGCTTGCTCATCAACAATACGATAGTGTTTTAAAATCCCAGACTCTACTCAGCATTAGTCACTGTAATTGACAGTAACTGACACACACTCTATTCATTTTGTAGTGTCACCTATAGCTGATGGATGATGACATTTGTTTTGCGTATTTGACAAAATTGCCTGTGACAAATGTTGCAGGAAGAGCCTGCAATGACGGGAGCTTTCCAAGTTTGCAGAAAAACGAACAAAAGTGCCTTTTAACCTGAAGCACAGCACTAGAGCACTACAGCATATCAGTGTGAATAACGAATGAGAAGGTGTGTAAATATATATATACACACACATACACATACATATCTATATCTATATCGATTATACATATATATGTATATATAGAGGACCCGAGCTTGAACGATAAACCGCCCGCAAGCTGGGTGTTTTTATTTTTTATTTTAATATATATATATGGCACTTACTGTTTAAGGCTAGCTCCCAGGTGAACCATTAATAAATTTGCTAAAAGACAAATGATCCACCTGTCCAGCACCAGGTTACCCTGGCTGAGAGGTAGGAAAAAGTAACAAATAACATTTTAATTTGACACCGCAGCAGGCTGTTCAGTCACCACTGAAGTACTGTGCTGTGGTCAGAAAAATTAGCATGCAGTGACGATCCCAGCAGCCTTATAAGCTTAATGCCAAAGAGCTGTTGCATCACAATAGCGGTGTGTCATTTTCCTCTGTCATCCACCTGGGCACAAACCATGGCCACAGTAAGAACTGTTTATATCCCAGTAAGAAAAGTAGACTGATAGGAAAACCCCTGTTTGCTTAGAAGGTGCATACATGGGTTTGTTTTAGGTAACATAAATATTCTCAGGGGATGGAAATTTGGCTCTTGAGGATCAATGATGAAAGCCTTTGCAATGGCTAAGAACTGTTCAGGAGGAAGGGATCTCTTTCAGATATAGACAAATATCGCTTTTAATGTCAATCATATCAGTCTCTTTCTGTAGATAAGATATAAACACAGATTGCAGGTTTGAGGAGCTTTTAAGTCTCATGCAGGCTTTCAGTGTAACTAAATAGTCTTGATAGGAGGGAATAAAAACTGGTTTCTTTGCCTGTATTTATATGCGAGCAGTGCTCTGAGTAACTAGGGCACTTTGGATTTACAGGTGTTGGCTTGGCTTTTCTGGATAGAAACAATAAAATCCAGATAAGGTTCTTACATGACACAGTTTTCTGAGCAATGGCAATAAAAACTAACACATTTTTATTCAGGGTTTACAATAAAAAGGGTATTGGGTTATCATTGCTACTGTAACCTGGATGTAGGCTCTTTTTGCTGCTTGAGAAAGCTTGTCCTGTACACAAAGGACAGACTTGGCTTTCAAGATAATAATGTGCATCCAGATGTAGCAATTAGATATCTGCAATGAGCAGCCTTTATTGTGGCGAATGGACACATATTAAAAAGTGATGCAGGCCTGAATTTTAAATTAATATCTTCATAACAACTATTGTTTTATTTTCATCTCCTGATTTTTTTTTTGTTTTGTTTTTTGATTGGCTAGTATATTTGGGTTTTTAAGGCTTTATGCAATACAGACAACATTTGTTCATCAAGTTTAAGCTTGCATCTCAGACTGAGCCTCTTTGTCTTGTTTACTCCCAGTGCCTTTCGGTACAAGACCATCTGGTGGGTGTCAGGAAGTGGAAAAAACTAACCAGCTTAAGTTTCAGCGAAACAGGAAGAATTCAGGAAAAATAATTAGTGCTTTCTGAAATTCATTTCTGCAGACAGCCAACTGTCTGTGTTCCAAATCATTCCAAAGTCTTAATTGGTGGTTTTATATCCTGAAATCCAATACATGTGGCGTTTGACCCTCTAAACATATAACGCCAGCATCAGCAAGTCAAACGTTTTTTTTAAAGTTTTTTTTTTAGTTGTTTGCCGCTTTTCTTTTCTTTTCTTTTCTTTTCTTATTATTATTATTATTATTATTATTATTATTATTATTATTATTATTTGTTTTTAAATATTCATCCCATAATATTATTAATTCCAGTTACTTGCTGCCATGTTTAATAATCCCAAATAATGAATGTCTGAGACATCAGATCACCAAATGTTCCAGACTTAGAAGCACTGAAAAGAGAAGGAAATACAAATGAATGATAGATGTAAGACAACAAGATAATCTTAGTCCCATATTCATATTTCATATTACCACAGAGCAATGCTTTGTCCCGTTTTCAGCATAAAGACAGAACAGGGAACGTTTTTGGAACTCTAAATTCTGACAGTATGAGAAAACATTGTCTTCCATCTCATTAATCTATACTGTGTTTTTCTCTTTTTTTTGAGTGGGGGTGGTGTAGCAGTATAGCAATAGAATATCCAGGCCTCCTCTCTGAACTAATAGAAGTCAGTGACCTCATTCTAAGGAGACTATAAAAAACGAAAGATTAACAACATGAAAACATAATGAAATCAGCTTCCAAAAAAGCCACGGCAGCAGAGTAAAAGTCATACAGGAGGTTGGCACTAGTCTGTGTTCTGGTCGCTCATTATGACAGGCATTTCTCTTTTTAAATTAATCTAACTATGTTATGACTGTGAATGAATGGCAGATGTGCAGTATCCAATATTTGCTAATCTGTTAATGTATCATGTCCTTGGAGGACACAAGCTTATGTTATGGTCTCTCTGTGTTCAGCTGTGATATCTTAGCATAATTGCTGAAAGTATCTGATGTGAGACTTTTAGGAAGCCAGGACACTGCTAATTCAGAAATGTCAGCACTATTATTGTGGCTGTCAGTTCCTCTGAGGACATAAAGGTTGTGTTTTTTATGTTTTTGTACTTTCTGTTTTCACTCTGGATTTGGAATGAGTGTATGCAGAGAAAAATTGCCTCGCCACCATAATCGGGTTGAAAATTTATTTAGTGTGGGGTTTTTTTCTTTCTTTTTTTTTTTTTTCTTACTGTAACCACTCCAAAAACTCTCAGGAGCAATGGATGCAGCACCTCTGAGGGCATCCTTGTTCTATCTGGCACCGGGTTTTTTGTAAAGGATCCTTGAGGTTCTGTGGGTTACAGGATAGGACATCCATGGATTGGCTTTACGGCATGCTTGACTGAATTAGAATCTAGGGAGTGTGGAAACTGGGGGAATGCCTAGATCACTTTGTCATGTTCATTGGGGCATTCCTGAGTTTTTGCTGTATGGGAGCTGTATATTGGCCTGCTCAAGCAACCTGCCACTGAGGACTTTTTTTGCCATGGGGTAGTCTGGTTGGCTGTAACAATGTTAACCCGGATGATGCATGGAAAAATGTCATTCACGTGAATGCCAGCACCCATGATTTTCCTAGCAGGACATTGCATTGTAACAAGATAATCTGTGTTTCTCATCTATCAGTACTTTCATTGTTGTTGTTAATCAGTGCTGAAAAGCATGAGAAACTGATATATAACTAAATTAGTTCTGGGCTAAGACACATTGACTCAGATTTCTGTTCTGCATTTCTTACTAGGTGAACAAAACAATTCTTAGTTCTCTTGTTAATAATTATGTCTAATTATTGAAGCACCACTTGGTAACAAATTTACCACAAGTGTCAAAAGGCAATTAATTACAAAGTTTGATAGCTCATACTAAGTTATTACACTACTTAAGTTAACTAAGTTATACATTTACACATGTACAATAATAATAATAATAATAATAATAATAATAATAATAATAATGATAATAATAATGACAATAATAATACATTTTATTTATAGGTGCCTTAAAGACCCTCAAGGTCACCTTACATTAGTAATAAAAAACCCTAAAAACATCAGGTAAATGAAAAATAAAAAAACAAGCATGAAAGTATAAAAGCTAAACAAGGTAAAAATAGACTAAAACGGAATCATGATGAAGGGTATGCAATTTTGAATAGATGGGTTTCAAAGTCATTATAATCATTATATTTTATGCGCAACAGGAGACTGAATTTAAAAAAATAACAACTTAAGTACTGATTAACCTAACACACCATGATGCACGAGTTTACTCCTGTTCATTTTCATTTAAGTGTGAAAGTTGATTTATTTAATATGACCAAAAATAAATGAGGAGTTTGCTGAACAACATTGTTAACATTTAATGAAGCTGTTCCGAGGTCAAAGGTTCTGCTCTTGCAGGACATATTTTTTTGCATTCAGCCTTTTATTTGATGATGAAGAATAAGATTTGGAATTTGTAAAGTAGTTGTAGAATTTTGATCTGAGTGTTAGAGTGCCACTTTTAGCAACTTTATTAGCTTTGGCAATGTTACCTAAATGAACTACAGCAATCCTATCTAATTTTAGTTTTAGCAAAGTGCCCTTAACTCTAACCATAGAAAACCAAAGACAAGAGTAATAAAACTTGCTTTCTGATATTATGATGCCAGAAAATGACTTGAGTGGCAGTGCTCATGACAAATTTCTTTGTGTAAGTGTCAGACATGGCCAAAACTTCAGACCACGCAAAAGTAGTTTGAGAAGAACTTTACTGTAGCAAATTTAAAAGTTTTCATTCTGTTTTAAAGCTACTTTTGATCCAAATTTTCACAGAAAGAAAAGGTGACTTACATTGCCTGTTGAATTATTCAGCGTTACAGTGGATATTGTTGCACACCACATGCATGTCATTGTATCCTTACAGCTTTGATGGATGAGATTCACAAGTTAAAGTCTTATAGATTTTGTAGGGTTCTGCAATGTTATTTTAGCAGTCTCTTCCGGCTTTCCCTGTTTTTTGGAGTAGACGGATGAAGGTACGTATGGGCACAGTGAGGGCAATGGAGTGTGGCTTGCCTCAACCCTGTCACTTTGATAGAGTGAATACATTGTGAGAGATAATGGAAACTTTCTATTCAGCGAGGGCTGGAATAAAGAGAGCCCTCCTAGTCATTCATCAACATTGATTACTGTACAGCCCATGGCCTGGAAAGAGCATGGGAGCACTACTTCTCACAAAGACTCTGCTGAATTGCAGGGAGAAGAATCAGAAAACAACAAAAGTGCAATACTGGCCTTTTAAGATACATCACCTCAATTTGTTTTAAGGTGAAGCTGTACAACATCTGATGCACTGAGATTTGAGGTTATAAAGAAAACTGTACTATGTATGGCATTGCAGAATCAACCTGCAATCATTTTCTTTCTGATATTCATAGTAAAACAGGGTACAGTAGCTTATCTGTTTTTGAAATTTACATGTGCAGTAGAAGATGCCAATATTAATGGTGATACATGAATTGAAATTTAAGCTAAGACACATCCAGATTTGTTTCTTTGTTCCACAGGGACACCATGATCGTCCACGTATGTGATGTTACTTAAGACACAGTAAAGTCATTACATGGACGTGGTTTTATAGCTTTGCCGCTGCCTCTTACTACTCACACTGGCCTAGAGACCAGTCAGCAACCACTCGCCAACTGGGTGGGGATACACATTTTTTTCTCGTGATTGCTTGTCCTTAGGGGGTCTTTGACCAGACCTTAGGCCTATGTGAATTGGGCTTAAAGTTCTCAAGATGGCGAGACGCCCTTAATATGTAATATGCTAATGATAGTAATATGTTTCTATGACTTTTAAGGATGCTTGTCAGAGAGACGTGACTCCATGGTAATTTATAGATTTGCTTGGCAAGTGAAAGGGCACTAGTCTGATTCCAGCTGGAGACACAAGTCCCTTTGGAGTTGTGTCAGAATCTGGCATAAAACTGAAGATAATCCTGTAATGAGCCAGTACCTGGTAGTTGGTGCAGGCCAAAAGTAGCTTAGCCTAGCTTAGCCCCAGTTAGCTCTCCACCAGCCGGCAAATCTGGCTCACTGGGTGACTGTGAGCAGGAAGCATAGTTTGAAACAGAAGCCTCAGGTCCCCTCCCCAACCGAACCAGTGGTGACAGCATGTTCTCATTGGTGTCTGGGCAGTTTCCAAAAATTATGCAGGCTTCATAGATAAGTGTGAAAAGTTCTGGGGAAATCCTGTTGTTGTTAGGAGTGATGACATTCATCCAATGAGCAGCTCTCATTTTTAGAAATCTGGACGAATTTATTAAATACCTAAAAATGTTACTATCCAGAGTTGGGACCAGGAGACAGACTTTCAGTCTTACACACCTTTCTGCATTTTCTCTCTTTCTGTTATCCCCTCAAAAACCCAACCCCGTAGAGGCTGTGCCTGGTCCCAATTACCCATGAAACAAAAAAAAAAGAATAACACTCTCAACTAAACCCAAGATTAAATCAATCAAATTTGTCCTATTAAACAATAGGCCTCTATCTTCTAAGTCCTTGTTAATAACTTATTTAATAATTGATCAACATATTGATTTATTTTGCCTGGCAAAGGCAATGAATATGCAAGTTTAAATGATTGAGCAGCCCCAAATCACAGAGAAGAGAGGCAGCATCATTTATTCGAGCTTATTAATCACTCAGGTCTGCAGAGAATTTTGAAACTCTTAGCCTTATCCATTCTAATTGGAAAAGTAAAAAAAACTGTTTTACTTGTTGTTATCTATTGTCCTTGTTGACAGTAATCAGAATTTCTGTCAGTTCTGATAAAGTAATTATTGTAGATGATTTTATCATCCACGTAGATGCTACAAATGTCAGTCTCGACACCTCATTTAATTTTTAATTAGACGGAAGTGTATTTTCTCAAAATGTAAATTAGCCTATCCCACACTTAAATCACATTGGATCTCGTCCTGACATATGCCACATACTAGAACATTTAACTGTATTTCCCATAAACCCTATTTTGTCTGATCCTTTCTTAATAATAATTTAAATGTACAACAAAAGATTACACAGCATTAGACAATAGATTTCAGTACATTTTTTTGTTATTGTTTTTATCGTTAACTCTGTTTTCCTGGGTCTTTTCATGTGTGTTATGAATAAATCTTCTTTTTTTTCGGTACCGGTACTAGTTTTATTTTGTTGTATTTATCCGCGACACCTTAAAGGCCGGTCTGTGAAAATATTGTCGGGCATAAACCGGTCCGTGGCGCAAAAAAGGTTGGGGACCGCTGCTTTAGATGGCATTACCTAGGCCTTCAGCAACACTGATCAGGATATGTCCTTCTGAGAGCACATCAAACAAATATGTAGAACTGCCTTAATATATTTGCACCCTGCATCCCATGCATTTATTACTTTGCCCTATATTACTGTGCTGTATTGTAATTCATTATTATCAGGTCGCTCTCAAAGGTCTGCGAAAAGCCTTGAGTTTATCCGAAAAGCTGCAGCAAAAGGACTAACTGGAAAAGACCTTATCAGTCCCATATTAGTTTCTCTTCATTGGCTCCTGTAAAATTCAATATTTAATTTAAAATCATTCTCCTCACAGACAACATCTTGAATAATCAGGCCTCATCTTATCTAAGAGTTCATGGTACCTTATTATCCTAACAGATCACTTCACTCTTAGACTGCTGGTTTTACTTTAAACTCTGACTCTCTCTCCTGTAGTGGGTCTTTTGTTCTGTTCCCTCTCCCCAAACTGGTTATGGTGGATGGCTGCCCCTCTGTGGGCCAGGTTTAAGTTTTCCCTTACCACTTTCACCAAGTGCTTGGTCCTAGTGGCTCATGCAATTGCTGATATTTCTTTCCAATATTGAAGAGTCTTTACCAAACAATAAAAGTGCCTTTCAAGTGACTGTTGTTGTGAATTTAATCGTGTTTCTTTGTAATCAGCAAAGATTAAACTTTTTTGACTATTCTTTCACTATAAAAGAATTGTTGGTATATTTCCTTAACATCAATATCTCAATATTCTATTATATCACATAAAGAAATGCGAACAGCTATGTAAAGTCAACTTTTTATGAGAGCTCTATAACCTCCTCAAATTGGCTTATTTTTTTGACTAAAAAGAAAAAACAGAGATATTAACATTTACATTGAAGAAAACACACAAAACTAGAAAATTATATTTGAGAATCTGGAACCAACAACTGTTTGGCATTTCTCTTTGATAAATAACCCAAATTTATTTGACCTGTGTTATTGATTTGTTGCAGCTCTATTTTCAAGGTGATGTGGTGAATGTTTAGAAAGTAACCCCTTTTCTATAAGGCTTGTGCAGTTTAGGAACTTATGTAAAGATGCTCTTGAGTTCCTGCAGCCCACGCACCCAACCCAAAAGTTTTCAGTGTTAGCAGCTGAATGTGAAGTGCTTCAAGCTTCAAGTGACAATCAAAAACGATCCTAAAACGATTTTCCTCTGCTGCTTGATGAAGCCGAGGCAGCAGCAATAATTGCCATTATATTATAAACTGCTCAGTTTGTTTTGACACACTCTAGGGGCGCTTGCTTGTCAGGATTTTTCTGCCTCCTTGTAGCAGGTGCTGTATATTGCCCAACGTATGTTTGAGAATCTTGTGCTCTGCACCTCATTTAGAATCTGATCTGTCAGCATTACTGAGGTGTCATGTTGTATCACATTGCAGGATGGCTAACATGTTACAACTGTTTAACCTAAATGGAGCTTGTTTCCTTATTCAGTCATACGGGCCCAAGAGTGAGAGAACGTGACTGTTGACAAAATATGCATCAGCGCCCCTTCTTCCCTCTGGGTGATGATTTTGAACCCCTATACAGCATGAAAAAAATCATTCCAATCAAAACAAAAAAACGATGTCATACTTTAAGAACATTTTGCGTTCGTATGCTGTCACAAGGATTTAAACTAATTTGCTGTAAGCTACAGTATGAGGAAGGAGTATCTTATTTTTCATAAAGTGATGGTGTACTTGATAACAGTCCTAGTGTGTTCAAATCATTTCACGACTACATTTCACTATAGTTATATGGAGCATAGAAAATCTCTGCTTTGTTATTTCTCTATGGCCAGAGGCCCATAGTGTATTCTGAACAATGCACAGAGCTTTTTTTCTTGCTGGATTTAAAATAAAAAAGAGACACCTTCCATCTTCTATTTTTTTAGTCAGAACGGAAATATTGTTGAATAAGCTGTTACTGTATGTCCATATGAAAGAAAGAGCTGTGTGCTCGCCCTGTTCACATAGAGTCTCAGAATAAAAGTCGATTGAAAATCCTTTCTCCCCTAGTACACAAATGAATCTTATAAAAGCATAACGTCTTTAAAAGATCACACTGATTTGACTTTGGAAGGCAGGATTCTTTTTGATTGACATCTTAATGAAAGCACTAAATAGCAATTCGGCAGCCAGTGCTGTCAGCAGGTAAACAAAGGCGTGAATATTAAAATGAAGAGTGATCTCTGTTACAACAGCTGGCACTTGCATACTGTACATGCTTTGGCCTGATTGGTTTGACTGCTTTGCATAATGCAAGTATTGCAAGGTGGCAATTCCCCCGAGTGAAATTGTTTTGGAGGAGATGGTAGCCAAAGATGCACTATATGCATCAAGGACGGTGCATATGCAAAGATTCAAATGCGGCTTTCTGCAAAGTGTGTGTCAACTCGCTTGCATAAGCAATTCCACCCAGTGAAATGGGAAAAGAAAATTCAAGATAGTGTGAGAGCTATTTATGAATAGTTGTAGCCATATTTGCTCGCCAGAAGTTGTAGTCAGGTTACAGCTTTAGATGTATTTGTAGCACAGAGTTAAGATGTGCGAAGATAACTCAAAATTTCAGTTCAGAATCAGAATAGAGAGAGAGTTTTTCTTCCATCAATGTGTTGATGATGTGATATCAAGACACAGGGTCAGCATGGGATATCTTGTTTCCTTCCCATCTACTCTACAGCTCACACTGTGGTAGAGTTATGAAGTCTTATTTGGCTCCCCAGGATATGGGGATTGATTTGCAGGCAAAAATAACCTAGATTTATATTTGACCTAAAAGGTTGAATACAAGAAGATACATTGATTGTGGCTTATTCTTAGATTTGTGCTTAGACAAATTACAGTTTTAAGCCTAATTTGTATTCACACGATTTGCAAATTATGTTAATCCTCATAATGTGTCATAGTTTTAAATGGCACTGAGAATGAGCATGCATGCAAACAGCCTGCACTGCAGTCAAATTTCAGCAGGAAGTTGTGGGTTTGTTAAACATATTGGATACTGGGTGGGAAGACTAATATGTCCTTCACACAGAGGATTAGACATTATCAGCTTGTGTTTCCCACAGCTTGCCCAGGCCTCTCACTGTACACCTCAGGACTGCATAGTTAAGCAAAGAAGCTTGGAGTCAGGTGTGGTTGCTGGGAGGCCAAGGATGAGAAAATCTAGAAAGGATTTATAGTTTATGCAAATTTTGTGTAAATGTTGTGTGTTCATGTGTATAAAATGAGACAAAACACCTCTCAGATCATAGCTCTTTTTATCGATTAGCTTTTACTTTTGGTCCATCGCTGGTTAATTATTCAAAATGCCTCCTGTATTATGTACATGATGATGACATAGTTTTATTTTTAGTTTGTTTGTTTTTTTTACTGTAATACTTGTGCCACACTCTCTTTTTCCTGCTTGAGCTTAAAATGTTTATACCCAAAGCCAAAAAAGAATACACAAGAGTCAACAAATATCCTATTATTTGGTTGGCTAGGAAACAAGAAGCTGTAATTGATGGAGCAGGTCAGCCTATCCTTGTAGCAAACAGGGTTGGTCTCCAGAGAAAAAGAAAGAAAGAAAGAAAGAAAGAAAGCGAGAGAGAGATGTTAGTGGTATTTATTATCATACCTGGTTGAGTATCATTATTGTCCGTCAGGCTTCACTGATAATTTTCTTTATGCTATCTCTGAACCCACTATCAAACAGCTATTGCTGGACCTGCTTTTTTCCCTGATTTTGTATCTGTATTATTACTTGTAGTAGTGATCAGGTGGATTATAATATAATGATTTGAGTTATTTACTAGTGTTTGCAATATTTGCCTTGTAACATTTTCAAAAAATGATATGGATAATTATTAAATACATGTATTCGTATTTAAAAATTATTTTGAAATGAGTAGTTGGCAGGATAATGGTGAAGGAAGGACATCATAATTGATTGTAGTGTATTCCCAGAATGATTATGTGGGCAACACAGGTCATGAAATGGTAAACTCTACCGCAAGTACAAAAACAAAAGCTTTCGTTTCTGCAGGCATGACAGAAGGTACGCTGCAGCGTTTGCTCCTTTCTAATTAAGTTAGTTTGTTGCACTGGGATCCAGGGCTTGCTTGTCATGACCACCCACTGGAAATTAAACTTGTCATACTTTCTTCAATGCCACATTCACTTGATGAGATAAAGAAATTGAGTGAATGTAGGTCCAAAGACTTACTAGGCTGGATTCGCTTGAACTCTCCCATTATGTGCCAAGTGGGACACAGAGATTTAATCTCCTGTTGACTCGTGGGTTTATCAGCAGCCACATTGCCCTTGGCGAGGCCTCCTGTTGCTCGACTTAAGCACCGCTTGTGGCCATGTTTGTCTTTCTTGAAAAGATATTAGCCTTTATAATTGAAACGGGAGAGTTGGCATCTAGGCCTTGATGTCCCATTTATAGGCCATTTCTTAGCACTCCACCAAGCAAATTAAGTTAATTTTCGGAAAGCAAGACTGCAGCCATGAGCATCATGAGCACTCAGCTTTCAATCTTTGTGTAAATACATAATCAAATTATCATAAAGTGAAAACCTTGCAGAATAAAACAGGCTATTACATGCTAATTTATAATAAAATTGCCCCATAATTTAAATGACTGTGGTTTCATCAATTGCTGAAGCTTGTCACAGTTTAATAAAAACCTCACTGAGATTGCTGCACTGTTTGCGTCAACAGTCATTAGATAAATATGGTCAGTGACAGATCTATTACATCTCAGAAATACCATCTTGAACAGCTTTTCTGTGATCAAGCTTTTCGTACATCTTGTTTTCAGTGGGCACAGTCATTTAATTACAAAAATGATCATCCTTGATTAAAGTATAACTATTATATTAGTCGGTGGTGGCAGAAAACAGATGATATCTATCTTACCTGATTATATGAGGCTTATATAAATGACCTCATTATAATCAGGGAGATTGAACAAACTTTAGATTTGTGCTGAAAGCTTGAAGTTGTCTTTATTAAGTGTGCTGTTTGACCTGAAAATCACCAAAATCATGGTTGGAGGGCTCTCAGAATCCTCTGTATAACATCTTATGCAATTTAAGGGAGGTAGCACAGCTGCGGTAGAGTTTTGGAAGTTTATCAACAGAAGAGAAATTAATCTGAATCTGCTCAGACGAGTAAAGCTGCTCCATTTTTTTTCTTAATATTAAACATTTCAACATGAATTGTGCAATATTAAAAAACATGCACGGTTTAAAAATGATACGGTTTTTCCAATTAACATAAAACATTTTAGTTACTTCAACTTGAATAGTTAAACATTTTATTTTTTAGGGTAGTTGCAGATTTAAACAAAGAAGTGATTTGTTATGCTTCATGAAGTCTGTTGTATATCACAACTATTTCTAGTGTACTTTTTTTCAGAGGTTCAGTGGTTCGATCCCTGGCTTCCCTGGTCCACATGTCCAGGCACATCCATCAGATTGTAAAAGTGCTTAAAGGAATAGTATAGTGTCTCAGAATGTGGCTTGTAGTAAAAAACCCTTTAAGTGCTCAGATGGAGTTGAAAAATGCTGCAGTGTTTTAAGGATGTACATGCTTTGATACAACACTGCCGTTACCTCTTTAAGACAGTGTAATGATGGCTGTTTGCTGCAGGGTTGTGATTTAATTAAAATGTGCTGATGATGTACTCGGTGCTTGCTTGAGTTGCAGTTAAAGTACAATTTTGCTTATAGTGCTTTAACAAATGAGGAAACAATTTTAGAAATGATCCAGTATAGAAAAAATATGCATATATATTTTTTTTACCTAAGTAATCCTGTTGGAATGATTGCATATACCCACAAACACAAATATATACACACGCACATATATATATTTCGTAACACACTGAGGAAAGCGTATAGCATTTTTGTCACGTTCCTCTTGCACAAAGCACAACACGTTTAGTCTAGTAACAAGGTTTCGGTTCGTCATTGAATTGAATTGTATTTATATTTATGGTCAGTTTGGTTGTCACCTACTGAGACAGCTGAGACTTCTGAGATTGAATGTGCAACACACTGCAACACTTTAAACTAAGTCTTCTAACTCGGGCGACAAGACATTATCAAGACACCGAGTCCTGTAAGGACTCCTCTACAAAGGGGTGAATTATATGTTTTTATCTATATTTTTCCAGTGTCCACAACATTTGCCAGAAATAGCATCTGCCTCTGCCATATTAGACATGATGCCAGTGGCTGGCACTTTAGTCGAAATGGCACTAGAGTAGGCCAGGGTATCAATGCAGCTCTTTTTAGACTTGACAGATGGATGTGAGTCATAGGAAAAGATTACCCCAACTATCGGTCGATGAAATAGCAGCCGGATGGGAACTTGTAAAGGATCCCTTTGAGTATGTGGTATAACTGTTATCTTCTTAACTACTTTTTCACTTTGGGATCATTAGGGTGACCATTTCTAGCTGAGAAAAGAGAAGGGAAAATAATGCTGACTGGATACAGTGTTTGCTTTGATGCAAAGCTATTCATTGAGATTATTTTTTTTCTGGAAGAGACATTCAAATAAATGAAATGAATACATTGGATAATACAGCTCAAATTATCAGCATTAAGCTGGTGTATGTCTAAAAATCCTTTTAGCTTACTTATTCAATTAAGGCTGAATTGTCAGGGGCTATGGGGAAATGATAGTCCACTGATGTTGAATAATTAGATTAGGACAATAATAGGATTCAATATATTTCTTTGTCCTCTGTGGCAGATATTTTAATAGGAGTTGAGACCCTACCAGGCCATTAGCCAGATGGGTCAGAGCAACTTAATCTCCAAACAATGTCTTCAATGGAGCAAATGACCTAATTAGCTTCATAATACAGGACATACTGCACAGCGACTTGCAAATGAAAAAATTAAATTGTAGTTCTCTATTAGGTGTAATTATACTTGCATGCTTTGTATGACAGCAGTAAAACAGTCGTGAGAGGCACAGTGACACACCCTGTCAAACCAAATACTCACAGAAGTAATAAAATTCCTTTTAGTTTGAAAAAATATTCTTAATAATATCAATTTTCTTTTTCTTTATTTATTTAGCTGTTGACCCTGACAAACTCTGACAGTCAAGGATAAAACACTCTAAAATAAAAAAGGAAAAAGAAACCCTTTTTCTTTCTAATGTTCTGAAACATTTGAATATAGAAAGCATTATTAAGATGTGATAACCTGCTCAGTTAACCTCCACTTGCTTTTTTTTTTTTTGGAAGTGATTTCAAAATAGTTTCCATAATTCATGTCGTCGTCGTCCCCCCCTGGAGTTCTACTCATCTGGTGGAGTAAGATGGATCATTTGCTCTGAGATGCAAATTTTTATTTACTGAAATTGAGTCTGTTTTGACAATCTGTTCTGTTGAGTCAGGAAATACAGTATAATGGGCTTGACACATGGTGGGCAGCAAAAGACAAATCGCACCACCCCCTCATGATGACCTTAACAATCAGCCACTCTGTAGCAGATTGCAGGTCTAGTCGTGCTTTGTATTGTCTTAGAGAGGAAACAATGCATTTCATTACATTTGTTAAAATGTTTAATACTGCAAGTGTTATTTTTTTATATAACACAACCTTTTATTGGTTACCATGTTTAGTGGTTACCAGATTTTAGATATTGTCAAAACGAACAATTCTTTGTGTGTCTGTTTTTATCTGGCAGAAAGTCACGAGAGCAAACATATGGAGAAATAGACATTAATGTCACACAATTACCTTGCTGCATATAGGAAATGTATGCATTTTAAATCTGTAGAGAACCCAAACATCCTGCTGTCTGGCCTTTTGTACTGAAATAAATTTAGGAGAGAAGACTTGCTCAGCTGTCTCTAAATGCCACAATGCTCTCTATGCTTAAAAAATGTAAACACTGCAAACAGTTACTAATCACTGTTGCTCAAACACAGAGAAACAACTAAAATGTGGAACTTTTTCAACAGATTAGCAAGTAACCATCAGCTGTCTTCCAAATGAGGTAAACTGTAATTTAACTGCAGTTATCCAATTATAACACTGGAGGGACTGCAGCATGCGCCTGCTCTGTAAATCACATAACTATAAAAAATAGCCACTTAGAAAGTGTGTATGTCCATGAGAATGTGTGTATGTCTGCATGTGTGTGTACGTGTGTATGTGTGTTTTTTACCTAATAAAACAGTAGAACACAATAACTGTTATTCTGAGTGACAGTGGCTGTTTTTCCCATTTATGAGCATGGGGGAGTGTGGGAATTATACAACTTTGCACTTTCCTAACACCTATCCACAACTTGATATCACCTCATGCAGTCTGCTGTTACTTATGAATGAATTGTGTTTAACTAGGGAAATGGTGGGTGAATGATTGTGAGATATTTGTGAGGAGGCATCACTGAGTCTTGCGGACAACCCTTCTGTTCACAGAGTAGGTGTCATTTATATTTGAATTGGGAATGGAAAAAGTAGCTAGATAATTATACCAAAGATTAAGTTTAATGCTGAGCATAGATGAGAGGCGAAAAAATGCAAACCATGAAAGATAACTTTTTATTTTTTTAATTGATTTAGTCAGATTTTGCCTTTAGGTAGTTTTAGAAGGTCAAAACTATGCTTGTTTTCAAAGTCAGTTTTTTAATCAGGTGGCTTTTTTCAGTAATAAGAGACTTGGAGTATGTAATTAAAAGAATGCAAGGTCTTCAGCCACTAGGCGAATACAATGAAGCTGAATCATTAAATCACAGGAGCTGCTTTGTATTAAATGAGAGCTTTCATAATAACTAAAATAAAAGAGAGTGTTTTCAAAGAGCGCCTTTTCTTGTTGAAAAATGTTTTTGTTTGTCTCATGAATACCTTGAGAGTCACAAGGTGACGTCGTGTCATAGCGTTTCACTATTGAAAGCACATGCAAGTTGCATTCATTGCCTTTAGGCGTAAATGTAAGTGAATGATTGTCTGTTGTAGGCCTGTGATTAAGTGTTGCGTTTTCCAGTGTTTTGTTCAGTTTGTGCCCAGATGACCGTGTGACCCTGAATAACAATACGGCAGTGAATGAATTATTTATTGTATGTGGTTCACTTTGAAATTTGATTGAACCAGCTATGCGTTATATAGACTACTGACGATTTTGGACAGTGCGTCATTCTTACTGTGAATGATACAGCTTGAAAGTCGATATCCAATTGGACAATGGCTCACGTTTGCTGTGAAATGAAATGGAACTTCTCAGTTGTATGCAAGAAAGCAAGAGCCCCATTAGAGAGGGATTTCTTACATTTTTCCAGTAAGAAGTCCAAAATAGACTTCTTATCTGTTCTCTAATAAGGTAAATTTTCACCAGATCATCATTGATTGTAATCATGTAAAGATACTTTATATTTAATAAAGTATTTCTGGTTATTTTGTTACTATTTTTTTTGCTCAGATATAAGGATCCTTATTTTTTCTTTCATAACCTGTTCTTGTAGGGCTAATGCCATTATTTGTTTTGCAAAAAGCCATTTATGTTTTCCCCCATAAAAGTAAAATTGCCATGATTATCACACATATTTCTGTTGAGATTTCACAGTTTTCTATCAATGTCCCTTTTTTTTCAATTCATCCATGGATCATGAAATGTTTTTTTTTTTACTTGTACATTTTGAAAACAAGATCCATTTGTTTTGACAGATGCTTGTTCTAGGGCAGTGGCCAAAGCTCAGCTTGATTTTCTGGACCATCACGTAAGACTTGTGGTTTATACTTTGTTGTCAGACAAACAAAATTGCACATTTGGCACATTGGGTGACTAATTATCTCTCTCCAAAGGGATGCGATTGTTGAACTTGTTTTAGATTGGAGGGAAGTGCAGGGCATAGATTTTTGTCTGGAAGAGAGCTTTGGCTGTAATTTGGCTGTCATGTAAAGCCCAGATGCAGTTCTAGTGCTGTTTTAAAACTTGGAAGGCTGCTGCAGAAAAATAAATAAATCAAGATGGATTCCAGGGATGTTTGGACGGTAAAATCAGAGGAATAACAGCGGACATATTTTGGGAGATTTGAAAGCTCAGTGGTTTAGTTTTTGTATTTCAGCTGATGTGTTTTTCGGGAGAAGAATTAAGATGGCCAATCAGGAATCGCTAGAGATTTGACAAGTCATGCCCTTCATGCAGAAGCTGTTAATTATGTGTTTAATCATTTAGGATGTCTTTACTTTCCATCTTAATAACTCACCCTTTCCCCTCAAGCACTTAGCAAACGCAGTGGATTAGCAGTCATGTTTGAATGTATATCTCCAAAGGTGACAGCAATGTCATTTTTCAGGAGGAATAAAAATGTGTAGCCTTGCTGATACTTTTTTTTTCAGCGATGAATAATCTTCATTGGTCTCTCAAAAGTAAGATTAATTTAATAAAGGGAGGGGCTAACTTCTTCGCAGTTTATGGTACGAACTAAACTTCAACATCGCCCCAGAGAATATCCACAAATATTGTTGCAGTTATTGTAAGACTGAATTCTCTTCAGCTTTCAAGCTTTGATAATGTTGAATGGTAAAAAGCTTTTTATCCATGCAGATGTTTGCAACAGCAATCAGTAGTTAACAGTGCACACAGCTCTGCTTCAGCAGCTGGCGTTACCTCTGAGGACTGGTTCAATCACAGCAGGTTTTCATGTGTCAAAGAATTTGAATAGTGACCTTTGTGACTCAGTGGCACGCTGTAGATGTGTTCTGCAGGTTGCAACGCTAATCTTGGCTGAAGTCTAAACAGGGAATTTATTAGCACTGCTGCGTACATGCATAACACATTCCCATCAGCCACATTTTAAAAGCTTTTGAGTATTCTGGAGGTGTCGGCAAGGATATTTGGAGGTGAGTTTAATTAGAGCACAACTCCCCTCCGCAGCACTGGCAAAAGAATGCATAATAGCTTGAAGACACAAGAAAGCTGCTTTATAAGCTTGTCATGGTTTTAATTTCTTCACTCTAAGTCTTCAATCTAGTTTGTCTTTAGCAAATCAGTGCTATCATTTACAAGAAAACAATATTGGTTTACTTAAGGTAATGTGTTATCTACAATATGTCTCAGAGTGTGGGTGTCCAAACTAAATAAGTTTCGGTTATGGGCAGGACAAGCATTATGCCAGACATTTGGTAACCTTTTCACTTCAGATTCTAAGTATAACCACAAGAACTTTTTCTTACAAAAAGTAGATGTCTCTGTCTTTCTCTCGCTCTCTCTGTGTCTCGTATGAGTGTAAATGCAGTGCTCAAATATGAGCCAAGGTAATTGATTTTTCTTTTCCGCTGGGAATGAGCAAGCACAGTCTGCAGCACTACAACACAAAGGAGGGGTAATTATTGGTCACGTATATCTTGGCCAAATGTTGGCTCCTCAAACATCACATCAACTAATGGAAGTGGGCCAAAGAACAACTCATTATCATACACAGACCAAAGACATTTCTGCTATGACCTTATAATATCATGACAGCATTACAATTAGTATGAAGATTCAAATAGCAGCAGCACAAATTTAGAAAAACGTTCATTATCCTAACAACGTAACAGTCAGATTAATTACAATATGTATGTCTTGATAACTGGATTGATGCGAAAACAAAGAATATCTCCCCAGTTAAAGACTGTGGATTGAGGAAAAAATGGAGCACACCTGCGAGAAACCGTTTTCACAGTGACATGCTTTTTCACAGATTAGTCGGTGAGGATTAGTAGCAGTGAGCTCTCCCTTTTAATATGGAGATTGTTAGTGAGAATGGCCCATTTCTGCATATTTTACTGAGCTACAGGAGCTACATGTGAAATTGCTCTGACACCATACTGATGTCATGTACCTTTTTGCAACTCCGTTGGACGAACGTTGCCGTGGGATTTTTATGATACACAGCATCAAGGTTTTGTGATTACTTAACCGTTTAAAAAATATTGGTAGCACTTTATTTTTTAGTCCCAAAAAGACGTGACACACGTCCTGAGAGATACATTTCATGAAGCCTTATCAAAACTGGTCACAGTGGCTGTCAAGATGCCATTCGTAAGAAAGAGAAAAAGGGTAAAAAAAAGCTGATGTATGCCAAATTTCACAAGAAGTGGACTGAAATTCAATGGCAGTGTTATGGAGGGATGAATTTGAGTTTGAACGTTTTGGTTAAAATTGTCAAGACTTTTGCATAGCACTGTAGTGATATGCTTTTTCTTAGATCGGTTAAGAAAAAACGTGATTAGCCATAACTTAAATCATTATATAAGGTGAATAGAGAAGTAGAGATGTAATTAATCCCTGCCTTCTTCTATTATTATTTCCCCTGTTTCATGGACCATCCCGAAAGGTATAGCATATGAGAGTGCTATTGTTCTCCATAGAGAACACTCAATATGGAAACATAGCAGAAAGCTAAAGTCTCTCCATCTCTCTACTGATGTGGCGTTCAGGTATGAATCAGACAGCCAGCTGTGATGGCTGATCATGGAATCTGTCAGCCACACAAGTTTTCAGGCAGTCCAGGTTCATTGCCAACCGCTTCCAAGAAAGATTAATACCAGGGCTCTGTTGAAGGATTGCTCTGGTGCAGTCATTGGGCACGGAGATTGAAGCTCACCCATGGCAGAGCAATGGTGACAAGACTCATCGCCAGAGAATTATATATGGAGAGACGGGAGATGGAAACCACAAGTCCCCCTTTCACTCAATTGTGCGTACCGGTGATTTAAATGAGCACCAAATGGAAGCGTTGATTACAGGAAAAAAAAGGATGGACTTTCTTTTTAATCACTGTGCTGCTGTTTGTGTGACAGCAGATTTGATTCTTTTTATTGAATGTTGCTTGATGTGCTGAATAGCACAACATCCCAAAGGTTCACAGACACACCAGCAAAAATAATGGCTTAAACAAACAGTAGAAAAAGCCCAAATTCCCCATGCATTTCACCATTCTGTCCAACAATGCATGATAGTGAACCCTAGTTATATGTGCAGATGGAGAAAAAAGCAACAGGGGCTTGAAAAGATGCATTTCAGCAGAAATTTGGCAGTTTTGCTGATTCTGAATACAAAGATGCTGACCAGAACAGGCTTGTTTACCAATGTGTGGTATGGTTGGAGTGCTGCAATGTCATTGTGGCACAGAGAAATGTCAGTGCTGTGCTAATATTTGGTTATAGTGCATCCATAATTCAGCTTTTGATAAGAAAGCCATTTGTATTCTCACCGGATGCAGAGTTTGAAGAGGGAATTTTATTCAATACCAATTTTTCATGAAAGATAAAAACATGGTCATTCTGTAGATTACAAAGTGAAATATAACACGGTTTCTTCATTAGTCTTATCCTCTAATTGTTTCACATGACTATAAAGAAAAGTGTTGTTTTTTTTTCAATATACAGATGGATTATCTAGACAACAATTTTACTGAAGTGAGCGATTAGCTCTCTAAACAAATCCCTCTATCTATTCCTATCAAGGAGGACTGAAGGTCATCCATCTGTCTGGCTCTATTTTTCCTGTCCTTTGTTGTCGAGTTGCTTTTCCAATATGTGAGGAGAGTCATTCCGTTCAATGCACCGCCTGCCTCGGCGCTACTGCTCGGCACAGTGATAAATCACAACACACAGTAACAGAACTTTATTTGCATTCAGCTTCCATCCACTTTTGAAGCTGCAGATTTGGAATTGAATTTTTTTCCCTCCCCTTCCCGGCTCTTTCTTTCTCTTCAGTAAGAGGCTATGATCTCCGAGGTCTGAGCTATCTACCTTGTTTTTCCAGGGAAACCTGATTTAGCCTGAATCTGTTAAAATACGTAAACATTTCCATACCTGTATAAATGGCACTTGGCAGGTACCATTTTTTGGCTTAATAATAGGAAAGTGTTTTAAGGTAAAAAAAAAAAAGAAAAAGAAAAGCAAAGCACAAAATCAGCAACCGCATGGTCATTTATGTCACCATAAGTTATGGTGATTATGGTTAGAGAAGAGCGTCTGGGGCAGACCCAGAGGATGCAACCCGCCACCAGATTTTGGAAGATAAACAGCAGGGCATGTGGCAGGATGTTGACTGGCTCCCTCCTGGCTTTGCAGGCTGCAAAGGGAATCTATCACGTCAAAAAGGCCATAGCCTCCAGCACACTCCAGATTGCTCCCTCTGCATACATACACACACACACACACACACACACACACACACATTCACATTCACACAAGCGTGCCTGCTCAAGGGCTGGCCTCTTCCACTTGACCGCTCTCGGTGGCAGAGAGGGTATATACTCTCTGTGACAGTGGCACTCTGTTGTCCTCCTGGAGATGGAGCTCAGCCCCTCCATCCTGTCTCGATGCTGAGAGCTGGCCCGCATCGAGCCTCGTGCGCTGCGACCTTCATGTCCTACAAGCAGAGGTGAAAAGCCGAGCGATCCTGGAACAACGCCTTCCATCCAGCCTAATGCTGGACGATGTTTCATCTGTTTGCTCGTTCCGAACGAATTAGAGATAATTTTGTATTCATCTGTGAGTCAAATGAGTCAACAGTGTCGCCGGTGCAGAGCCAGGCTAATCTGCTTTGCTCGCTGCTGTTTGAAAATTACTGACAGAGTGCTGATAAAGCCCAAGCAAATCCAAAGCTCAGGCCACTGTTTCATTGGAAGATTCAACAGATTGTTCCCCCTGGATTGTATTTCAGTGTAAGCCACCAATTGTAAACATGGAGAAACATGGTGATCAGTTAACCTCCAGCCATATTCTTTTTCTTCTACAGCATTTTGCTTATTATTTCTCTAATACCACATTAAGACTCTTTTAAATAAAAACAAAGAATGTATTTACAAACTACTGCTTAACCGTAGCATCTACTCTCACCAGTAGAATTTTATAAAGAGAGAAAATATTAATTGGCCATCTCTGCCGTACAGCAACACAACTGATATTCCTTTTCAAGCTGTAAAAATTTGGAGAGTTTCCCAGTTTTCAGAGAAAAATAAAGGTTCTGAAACAACACACCTCAGTTTTACTTGAAAAATGTGCTTCCTTTTCCTTTTTGTTCCTAATAACATGGACACGAATGATGAAGCAAACAACAGGCTTGCGTAAGAGTGTCTTTTGAAGTGTACACATGTTAACATTGAATTAATAACAATGCAAATATTAATACTTCTGCGGTACTTCTGGAGACGTAGCTCGATAAAAGCCCCTCTGCTGAGTTATTTCGGCTATATTCGTATAAATTCTCATTTGCAGTGTAAAAATCTTGTTATGAGATTGTGCATGTAAAAATGATTCTGCAATTAAACTCGGAGGCTGTGGAGAAATCCCCGTTTTTGTTTGTAACATGCTTACAAACAAGGATGCAACCACACTCGGGTGTGGAGATGGTACATATACTCTCACTGGTGATTTCAAGCTTGTCCACTGAATAATTAAATTATTTAATAAACTGAGAGGATATTGACACATTCTTTGGACCTTTAATTGTTTATTTCTGTTCGTTTCATAGTTGAAATTGTCATGGTCCTGGGTCGTGCGACCCAGTGTTTTGTGTTTTAGCCTATTTTGATGTTTATTCTTTGTTTAGGGTCACTAAGGCAGTCCAGCCATTTGTACATATTACCCGTGTATTAAGTCTCCCTTGCCCTTCGTGTGTTTATGTCTGCGTGTCTTATATTGTCAAGTCCATGCTGTCGGTTATGTCATCTCCCCTGTACTACGTCTCCCCGGTTCATGTGTCTTGTCTAATCTCCATGTTTCCTGTTTTACTTTGAAAGTCTGTATTCACGGTCAGTGTATTCAGTTTCACTCCTTCTGTCCTGTCGTTAAGTTCATGTGTGTCAGCTGTGTTCCCATGTGTGGCCACTTCCCCTGATCATCCCTCATGTGTATTTAGTCTCTGTGTTTCATACAGTCTGTCTCGCGTCGTCTGTGTTACCACCTCCTGTGTTCTGTACCTCCAGCCATAGTCTTTCCTTAGTTTTGTCCAGTTTAGGTTTTCTGTTGAGTACTACACGTATGCTGCCCTCATTCTGTTTTTGTTCTTTTCATCAGCCATAATAAAAGGCTCGTTTTGTTGGAATCCACTCCTGCATCCTCGTTTGTGTTTGCACCTGGGTCCACCACACACCTTTCCGCACGGTCTGCCTCCGCAGACCGTGACAGAAATAGTACACGGAACAAAGGGGGTGGGGGGGAGGAAAAGAAAGAATGGGAACAGAGTGACCCATAACTTTAAATCTACCAGCAGCTTACCAGCATACCAATGTTTTCTCAGTAAGTTTGGCCTAAATGCTTGTACTTGCTCTGGTACCAGAGGTTATTTCTGTTCTAGGTTAAAAGATGTCTGAACCCATCAGGAGAACATGCTAAAGCCTCAGAATTCATATGATTTAAAAAGACTATTCATTTAACACATGCTCCAACAGAGTAGGTGCTAAAAGCAGACCTATAGTTTGAATGACAGACCTAACTGTTCAGTATAATTAACACTCTGAAAATTTTCTTAATGGAATTTCACTGTCTTAACATAGCAGCTGTGGTTATAGGATTTTCGTAAGATTCACGAGTTACTAGGGTCATTAACATCTCCACCTTCACATGGATGGCTCTATGCACTGCTGACCTTAGAGCCATTAAATACATTCAGCATGCCGTGATTAGATCTTGAGTGAAGGCATTATGTGAAGAATTGATTTGATTCTTTGAATAATCACTCTAGCCCCCCTTAAATTTAGTCAATACAGTGGTCAGTAATGAGTAACATGTTAGACTGCATTAGAGGTCCTTTGACACTTCACTGGGTCCTCGATTGCTTCGGGCACTGACATCTATCCTTACTTGGCCTAATGAAGCATTGTGCACCCCTGTGGCAGACTACTTAATCTATCCACCATGCTTGCATTGTTTGAGAAGAAACCCTGTGCTGGAAGGTTGAAGGTGTGAGCTCAACTTCCCATCAGGACCTCACAGAGTCGACACATGGTGCCACCTGGTGAAGTGTTACAGTCAGTTGAGAGCTTAGTTGGGGCTGAATTTTGTTGTTTTAGAACGATTGTTCTAAAATACCGGCATTGTTAAAACAAAAAAGCCTTTGATTGCTGAATTATTTACATGGCTCTGTAAAAACTGTGACTTTGTTGTCTGCTACCTATTGTTTAACTTGTTACTGGACCACTGAAAGCATAAAAATGATGGAAAAAGATTGTCAATTTTACAGAAATGGTTTGGGGTTAGGTTCAATAGAAAAAATCCTTTTTATTCTTCGAAGGTAGTTTAATTTTCAGTCATAAGAGCTAAAGGATGTCATTGGACACCCTCTTCTTCCCAAGGGCTTCCAGTTTTTTACTGCACACAAAAGCATCGGGGATAACATGTCTGTGTGACAGAACCACCCCAAAGATGAATGAAAACTAGCCAAATAAACCACCCAAAAAGACAGTGTTGGCATGAAGTGAGTGCCAGGTGTTATTAAGTATTACATGTTGTGTTTATATGTGTGTGCAAAGTTGGCTTGGTAGGATTTGGGTGCAAATATGCTATTTTATTATGAGTAAATATGGATTTACAAAATAAGCCTGCCCAACTCTTGGAAAAAGTCCAGGGTGATGGCAATTTGTGAAAAAAAAAATGACAAAAAATGTCATTTTTTCCGTACTCATGGATATGAATCCTTACATATTTTTTATGTCAGTGAAAACAAATTTGTAAGAAATATATTTTTGTAGGAAATACCACTGTATTTGAACCCAAACAATAAAACAGGATTTTTTAGTGCCTAAACCTAACCATGTGATATGTGTGTAAGAAATAACATTATGTGAAAATTTTTGATGTATATAACTAGAATTCAACACATCTCAAACTGAATAAAAAGAAAATTTATAATCAGCATCAAATATATATATATATATATATGTGTGTGTGTGTGTGTGTGTGTAAACACAAAGAGGGTGATAGGTTTGTAGCTTAAACCTATTTGCTGGAGCGTTCAAGATAATTTAATTACACAGCAAAGCAAGACACAAGTAGGCAAAGTTCTTTATGTTTCTCGTGCACGGGAGAGAACTGGACAAGCGCTGTTCCTTCGCTTGACCCCAGTTGCTCTCATCCGCTCCCCCCTTAACACTGCTCTTTTATTGAGGTGACATGAATATACATACGTTCATTGACATATGATGTCTACATACAAACAAAGAGTACCTTGCCTGTGCGTTGTGTAAGTGTGTGTGTGTGTGTGTGTGTGTGTGGGGGGGGTCAGAGTGTGACCCCATAAACAACTTCCCTAAACCTACTGGTCTGGAAGTCCAGTAGTTCTTCTAAACAAAAGGAAATTAGATACAGATATAGATACGTTTATCCTACCATAAAACAATAAGACAAGGTACGACCTCTCCCATGCTCCCAGAATGTGGGTGTGAATGCCAGAACACTCTGGAATGCGCACAACATCTCTGCAGACTACTAAGGATCAAACCTCTATCAATCTACAACTAATTATAAAACTCTAAGCATATATAAGTAGATATTTCTAAGCATAAATGATAATCAACAATACAAATCCAACAGAGGGTTAGTAGTTGTTTGGTTGCTGATTACAGCACAGTTACAGCAGAGCAGACATTTTTGTTAATGGCTAACAGTGCATGTTGGATTGTCAAGATCTTTTCTCTTTTTCACACTAGAAGCCAGGAGCATGCATTCAGAAAGAAGTTTGACAGCTTCTTTGTTCCTGAAAGCTGAAGCCTTGACACTGCTGAAAGATGACTGGCTTTTCTTCTTTATGATTATAGAGTTAAAGAGTGCTTCAACCAGATGTCATCACACTGTCCTGTTTATGTTGGCATGTTGAAGGGTGAAACATTGTTATAGAAATACATTACCATCCTTCATTAAACTGAGACCAGTCGCAGGCAGTATTATGTAAATGAACCCTGATATGAGAATCAGTATGCCCAGGACAGAGAGACAGCAGTGCCAAGAAGAGCTGGCTGGGAAGCTCTCACTCAGAGCCAAGAGTCCCTGGCTCCAGCAGTGGAGAACATGTGTTGGTCTCAGTGTTGGAGTTACTTTGCATTTTTGCTCCTGACAGTCTTCATCACCCGTTTGGAAATCGCTGAAGTAATTGGGGAATATGTCAGCAGATAAAAAGCTAGTCATTAACTCTTCTTAGGGAAAGCTTTTTTTGTCCTTATTGTTCTACAAATTCAGTGTAATGGACCATTTTTAAGAACAATCGTAATGTAAATCAATCAAGCAGTGACCATAGCCATCTGTGTATCTCCCTGTTCTTTTATCACATCAGACTAGACTAGCTCGTTACAGTCTGGCATAAATGCAAAGGCACATACATACAGACACAAAAAGGGAGGGTGACACCCAATCATTAGCAGCATATTTTTGTAGAGACTTTCTGTTCAGTTGCTTGAGCTTCTGCAATTAATCTGCACTGCTTGTTATTTCACAAAGAAATGAAAACCTCCATGATAAGTCAGCTCCATGCTCGGCTGAAACAAAGTAAGGGATAAATTAAACAGTTAGAAATAGACGTGTTAGACAGTACAAACAGTCTAATTCAGCATTTTACAGTAACATTAAGTGATCTCTGCATAGTGAGACTAATCCTGTCAGCTCAGGGAGATAGCAATACTTGCGCATTAAATCCAAGTGTCTGCTTACGTCCCCACACAATAAAGATGGCCATCTTCCCAAGTGAGCACCACTAAGCACATTTTTATTATTCCTGCCATAAGGATGAACCTTCATAAGGAGCATCAGCATCTCTGAGTATGTGGCTGCCCAGGGTAGTAAAGCTCCACAGGGCTGAAGGTAATGGCCATATTGCCTGCAGCTCTGCAGAGGGTTGAGTGTTGCCGGAGGCCACTGTCAGGAGAGGAGGGCTGAGCGCAGTATTTGTCATGGCTCCGGCATATGAACCACTGAAATCCCTACCCCAAAAGAGTGCTTTCTCAAGTATCGGTGAAGAAAAATTCTACTGATAATAACTGTTGCTTTATCAAAGCTCTGAAGTCTTCTCTGCGAAATGATGATTAGATGACAGCAGCTGGAGGCATGCTCCGGTTTGAAAATTAGACCTTATCAATTATTCAAAGTTTCACCTGGCTTCTTTCCTCACTTCCTGTCCCTAAGATTCCGTGATGATCTCTTCAATTCTCTTTGGGATGGTCACGGTGTGTCAGAGGCAGCTTGTATAGATGGCCGTGTAAAACAAGAAAAACATTAACTTTGACTGATGTCCCATGTATCCATAATTAAACTGAACATCATCCCTAGGGCTAGATATATATCAGAAAAGATGAGTCAGACTATGGGCCTGTGGAACAGGATGAAATGTTGCCCTTGGCTGTTAGCACTTCATCATGGAGCCACAGATCACAATGTGGAGACCCCATGGCACCACAGACCACCACTGGGCAGTGGACATTACAGCATGGCCTGTGGTTTTGATGTGATATAGAGTTTACCCTTGGGATGTGCTCCACAAACACAAGTGCAATTTTTCTTTTATGGCTGGTCTGTCAGTGATGTATCGTAGATAATTCAAAATGAGTGGAAATGTGTGGCTTTCTTTAATAGCATTTCACAGTGAAGTGTTGGTTTAGTGATGTCTTTTTAAGTGCGCTAGCTCTTTCGGTTTCTTCGGTTCTTGTCTTTTGTTTTTTTTTTTCTCACGCCAATGGCGGTGCAAACTTTGTTCAATATATTTCTATCTGCTATATGTTTACACTTTACAGCCTGTCTTCTCAAACTGAGGACAAGCCAATTGGCTCTTAGAAAAGAAACTGGAAGGAGAAGAAATGGTTTTTGATGGACAAATCACTGAGAGCTCCAGAGGACTGTCTAAGCTCTCTGTGAGGGATTATACAGAGGTTAGTGTAAGAGGTGCTTCTCACTTCAGCTAAGTACTTATGAGCCCAGGCAAATGATGTAAGATATTGTATATAGGGCTATGGTACAATACCGCTGATACTGATAAAGTTAAAAGAGTTGTTCTTTTCAGTTTTTGCATTGTTGTGCAAATTCTCAGAACCACTTGTTAATACAGTCTAAATTAAAATGCCATACGTCTGAAAGCCCAAGGGTTCTACCATTTATAGATATCTGATCCCTTGCATAAGTATTTAGCAGAGCTATCTGGCATTGCAAATGGCAGATAAATCTTAGTTCAAAGAGAAAAAGAAAGGGAAGCTGTGAATTTGGTGCATTTGAGTTATGATGCTCAATGGCAACATATTGGGCAGCTCTGGTTGCTCTTTCTGGAAGGCTCCTGGACCCCTCTGGGAGCACAAATATGATCAGATTTATAGGGCAACAGCTGCCACCCCGCTTTCTTGAAGCCACTTGGCTGCAGGGAGATTTGTTAGTATTCACTCTCATCACTGATAATCTGATACCCATTTCTGACAGAACAGTATAATGATGATAATTCTTAAGAGTGTCAGCTTATCCCTGACTGCTCCAGTAGACCAGTTAATTTAGGATTGTGGCTTTCTACCCTCATACAATGGAAGGGTGTATAGTGAGTGTGTGTATATGTGTGTGCGAGAGAGAGAAAGACCATATGGATGTTTGTGACGAAGCCAGAGGATTTCACCGTTGGGAGGTGCTGAGGTGAGGATCGCACACCGGCACATACAGGCTTTCTGATGCACATTGATCTCTCTGCACGGTACATTGACTCGACGAGCTTGTGTTTTTTTTCAAACTCTCAGTGTATAAATCTGATTTCTGTAAACCTAGTTGGTATTTTGTTTCAGCTAATCCATACACTGATTTGTTTGTGAAAGGTGATCAGTCATTTTGCATCAGGCTTTGGAACAACTTCTGAGGTGATCAGCCATGTCAAATCTTCAATTTTTCCCTGCTGCTATTTTATTTAATACTGTTTCCCTCAGTTTTTGTCATTTATGGCTGCTGCATTGTGAAAATACAAGTATAAATAAGTATAGCAGCAGTACGTGCTATTTCAGCACAAATGTATGTCAGCAGCTCAGAGCACTTATTTGTAAAGTAATGCTTGACTGTGGTTTTCATCAGTTGCTTAAATCTCTCGGGCACTATTTGACCTAGAGTGCTTGTGACTAATCATCAAAAGGTGTAAATGTCTGTTTGATTAGCAGGCAAATAGCTGTTTTTCCTTATCATGGATTGTTTAATCTGAATCGCTTTAGAAGTGCATTCTCACTAGCCCTGTGAGTTATCAGATCCAAGGTTGAAAAAAACTCATTTATTTTAGGCCTACATTACACTGACGTAGCCATGTTAGTAAATATAGAATTCCCTGAGTAGAATATTTGCTACTACCACCAATATCTCCACCCGGGCTCGTCACAATGTAGCCCTCGCAGCGCCGCTCCAACGCTATCCATTGTCAGAGCTAGTTGATTCAGTTGGCTGTAGCTTAGGTGATAGAGCAGGTCACCTACTAATTGAAATCGGTTGGTAGTTTGATCCTTGATCAGTCTGCATGCCAAATATCCTTGGGCAAGATTTTAACCCCAAGATACTTTCTGATGCGACCATCCGAATATGAATGTGTCTGAATGTTAGATAGAAGCACTTAGAAAGAGCATAGAAAAAAGTGTTTGTGTGAATAAGGCAAGGTGTAAAGCGCTTCAAGTGCTCAGTTAAAGTAGAAAAGTGCTATATAAGAACCAGTCCATTTACCATTTGCCAACCAATTTGCTGATTTGCCTTTGGAAACAGTTACCCCATAAAACAATGTCAAGTACTTGGAGAAGGAGGTCCGAGAGTTGTGCCCAACTGGCACCACCAAGTTGTCTGAGCAGTTTGTTTGGCTGATGAGATGGAGGACTTGTTGTAGTAAGTCACTGCTTAGTTCGGGAAAGTCAAGGCTCAATAGTTCCAGTGAAAGAGAACTTCATGCTGAGCTGATGATACAGTACACTGGAACTCCAGCAATTTTTGTGTCTCTGTCTCCTGCCTGCTCCTTCTTGCCAAAATTGGATACTATCCTTCTGTCATGAGTCGTTGGTTCTTTTCAGAGATGTGAAACCTGTTCAGTCTGGCTCCTTCTCATGTGCTGATGAAAGTGAATTGACAGAGTGCCTGCAGAAACAAAATAATTTATCAGTAATGAAAGAGCGTCTGTTAGAGTTTGTATTGTTGATTGTCATTTATGCTTAGAAATATTTAACCATAGATGCTTAGAGGTGTATAATCAATTGTGTAGTGATAAGTTGTGTGATCTTTAACAGGCTACAGAGGCTTGGTGTGTATTCCACACTAGAATGCACACCTATATCCTGGGAGCATGGGAAAGTTCGTACCTTGTCTTAATTGTTTTATGGTAGGATTAACGTAGCTACGTCTGTTCTAGTCTAAGTGCTTTTCTGTTTAGATGAACTGCTGGACTTCCTCACCGGGGGGGGGGGGGTCTAGTCTACCCTCTTCCTGACCAAGGATGTTTGACCCTTTGATCAGCAACACACACACACACACACACACACACACACACAGGCAAGGTACTCTTTGTTTGTATGTAGACGTCGTATGTTAATGAACCTATGCATATTCATGTAACCTCAATAAAAGGACAGTGGTACGGGAGGACGGACGAGAGCGACTGGGGTCAAGCGAAGGGACGGCGCTCTGTCCGGTCTCTCCCGTGCACGAGTAACATGAAGAACTTTGCCTACTTCGTGTCTTGCTTAGCAGTGTAATTATATTGTCTTCAACGTTCCAGCGGATGGGTTCAAGCTACAAACCTATCAGCGTCAGTTTGCCGGGTGGTACGGTAGTTTTGCTTCAAGTTCTGTCTTTAAACTTGTAAACAGACAAGAAGACCAAACAAATGTTATTTCACAATAGCAGTTGGTTGATTTCTGAAAAGTAGGTCTTAGGGGCAGCAAACCATGCTTTCATCTTGCCTTGATGCACACATGTAGTGATAAACTGATCTTACAGTTCAGTAGCCTTCTATCAAGAAGAAAGAAGGATTGATAGGTGCACCTCATAAAATGAGGAGTAAAAGTGTAATAGTTCACAAAAAAGCACTGAGTAAGTCTTGACAGCAAGCAGCCTGAAGTCAGCAACAGGTGAGTGGGAAAACAGGGCTGAGCAAGAGCAAAAGATTGGGCAGAAAAGAGGAAGTAAAAAAAAAAAAAAGTCAGGTAAAGAAAAGCTGCCAAGATGATCTGACAAAGACTAGCTGTCCCTTTGCAGTGATTTTGGAATTTGAAAGCCATAACTTTATACTAGTGAAGTACCGTGGTAAAGGCCACGGTCTTCACTGTATTACAATGTTCTTGTATTTACTGTATAACAATAATGGGCAGTGTAAAATTTTGACATGCACAGAAATTTCATATGAAGTAGTCACCTCTACAGACCAAGAGGAAATAATTTCATAAAATGTTACAGATTGTGCTGGCTTCTGTGACTTTTTATGAGCACCAGTTTAAGAATATAACTGAAATAAGGACATGGGAGGCATGTTAGTCTGATTTGATCATGTTAAAAAACCCAGCTGTAAACACTGGTAGAAAAATATGTTATTTGCCTTTTGAATTGCTCCTTTGGAGTACCCTGAGAGGTTGCAAGTCTATACCAAGATGGTACATAAAATGCTCTGAGATGTGATTTCCTATCCTATTTGGTGGCATTTCTAGTAGTTTCAATCATTTTGAACTTTTATTACACAAACAGAAGCTTTTGTTCACTGCAGAACCTCCTAGAATTATTCAATAATCCTGACACCATTAGGTCCTTTAACTGGCTATATGACTATAAAATAAAATAAACTGCATAAACTCCAAAATACCTGTACGCCAGTGGCACTAGAGTGCTTAAGGTGTAGGCCGGATTAAGTCTGTACTGTATAAGTTTGTACTGTATAAGCATTGCTGTTTGCCCCAATAAAGAAAACAGGAAATAAAACTAACCAATAAATGCAAAAATAAATATCAAAAAATCAAAATATGAACAATGCAGATGGATGGCATGAGCTTGCTCTCATAGAACTGATTTTATTTCCATGTTAGGATTTCAGTTCACCACACATTCAGACAGGCTGACTATGTGATATCATGGTGTGACACAGATGGAGCTCAAGATTTTTTCACACAGTGTGATTTGCAGTAAACATACACAATCAGTTTGGAAGCCCCTTAAGGGAAATTTGGATGGTGTGAGGGGAATCCTTGGGGTGGGAATGATAAAGGAGTGGTAACTGCAGAGCAGGTGACAGAGGAAAACAGCAGGCTGGAATAAATGAACAAAAACAGAGAACCACAACACCTACAGCACTCATTAGGCAGACATTTTTTTTTACTGTAGATCTTAGCCCAGATGCTTATGCTACAATAATTATGTCTGGCCACGCTGCTGGTCTCAGAGATAATGGTACTGTAGGTGTATAGGTAGGAAAGGTGTGATGAGTGCACTTGCTTTACTTCTAAAAGACGAATAATGAAGTAAAGCAAGTGGTCCATGTTTCCCATGGGAAGTGTAGTTTTGTTTCCACACCTGACACTGTGTGATCTGCGTTTTCTGCAGGACCAGAGAACATGATTTATGTGCTCTGCTATTTTTTGTCTGACCTAATTGGACATTATCTGCATCACATCAATGACAGGTGTAAATGTACTCAAGGAATCGGTTACAAGGAGAAGGTAAATATTTTTCCCCAAAGGCTGGGGAAAAAAAGAAAAAAAGAAAATGTCTTCAGGCCTTTCAGTAAAGCTTGAAATATTTTATGTTTGCTAGCCTTGGTTAGCGTTATATTTCCAGACTCTGTCAGCTAAACCACACAGACTCACGAACCAACTGTAAGATGACAGAGACATAGTGTTACAACTGAGTCTCATCCCCGCACCTCCTCGTAAGTTTGTTACTGGATTGTAGCACCTTGGCTGGGGCCGCTTGTGCGCAAATAAACTAATGTTCTGTCACCTGTGTCAACAAATCTTTATAAATGTGTGGTACACTTTTGATGATTCTGCTGCCGTTCTAACCTTCACTTTTACAGCAGTTCATGTGTAAAATTTTGTTTGGGCTGCAATCTATGCTTCAATCTCAGCTCCCCTGTAAAACCAAAGCAATCTCTCTGTGCGGCTGAGTTAAATGATGTTCATTTCCTGACAGATGTGTCGGTAATGTGGCCCAGATACCGGACAGATAGGTATTATGGGCAGATGTATAAACTGTGGCCTTTAAAGTCATGCATAATTTCATTAGGGATATCATCTGTGACCAGCCCATCTTGAATCCATGATTCAGCTCCTGATATGATATTGAATTGAAACTTGCAGCACATACTTATGTTTATCCCCCACTGCTACCATTCAAAAGACTTTTAAAAAAGGCAATTGTGAGAATAGAATTTGCAATTTTGGTAATTATTTTCTCATGGAAATGTGTTTATTTGGGTGGCTTGTACAGTGATAGTGTGAATCGGGCATTGGCTCCATACCTACTCACATCCATTAATTTTACAGATCATCTCTTTTGGCCACAGTCTCAGAAGCGTATTTCACCCTCATTAGCTGCTGAGAGTAGAATAAAATTTTACAGTTTTTTCTTTCCCCCAAAGGATGTGTATGTTCACCATATGGCAAGACACTTGCTACTTGCTACTGAGAAAATTCTGTGCTAATAGTGAGTTGCTAAGTTCAACTGAAAAGAAAGTTGCTCTTTCTTTTTTCCCCCAAAATGACTTTAAAGGTTAATATTAGCTAGGTTAGTCTATGCTTCTTTTATATTAATCAAACAAACAGCTATGTAATGTAATGGAGCAGCACATTTTTCTTGTTTCACCATATTTTCTGAGCGATTCAGTCTGATCAGCAGCAATGCTCGCAGCATTTAGTTAAATCTCTTAGACAGCTGTCTAAGCCTGGTGTCAGATTGATGCCCCGGTTGCAGAAAAAGGAAATGAATTTTTCTTTAAAAGAAGCATATATGCAAACAGTATTCCCGACACATTGTTTTGTCCTCAATGTGTTTAAATATAAAACATTACTGTAGGTTTAGCTGACTCAGACTCCAGACGAATCAACACTCAAGCAAGGTTTTAGGGAAGAACAAATGGGGCTGCAGGTAATACGTGCTGTGTGTCGCTATGTAACAAAAATGGTATTTAAAATTCTCATAATATAAATTTTGATGCCACACAATAGTATAGGAATAGAGGGAGTCATACTATTTGAGATATTTTAGAATATTGCTACAATAGGGTTAATTTCTCTCCTATTAAAATGTATTGAAATTTCAATTTGTATCACAAATAATACTGCTTCCCTTTCTGGAAGAGCACACCGATTGATTTAGGCATAGCTGCTGCTGTATGTCAGTTCTTTTGGTTTTGGTATTTCAGAGTGGCCTTTTAGAAGAATCACCACCATTGAATTTTTTTGTAATGTAATTGGTTTTGTTAATCTGAAACTCTGTGTAAAAGCAAATGAAGTGATGCACTGAGTTAACATTCTATCATTCACTTGACATAGAAACAACAGAAATCTGTATTAATCATCATCAATAATGAAATCTGTGAATTCCTTTGATGTAGCATTTGGTAGCTGCTTTTGTCTCTCCTGTATTTCCAGCTGCAGTGTGTATGGTGCTAGCACATGTTCAGGATGCTGAAATGTGACAGTGATTGCTCTGATGAATCCATGCAGACTGAATCCATTAGGAACATAACAGACTCAGAAAAATGAGCCCATAAGTACTAATTATGTGATACAGATGACATGAATCTCAACCAAGTGGAATTTTTTTGAGGGAATGGTGATCAGTATTGAAACAAAACCATAAGAAATGCGAGACTTTCTCATATCTAATATATGGAGCTATTTTTATGTGACTAAGTTAACATTGTTTTGACCATTTTCTAGGGTCCACTAGTAATGGCACCCTCTTTAAGTAAGAATATTAAACATTTACAGATCATGCATCTACAGATTAGAATTAGATTAGAATTTAATTATATTATATTTGTTTGAATTTAACATAGGTCATGAATTTGAAGAAAGTTTTCCAAATTCTCAAAATTAGCAGAATTTAAGTGACATAAACTGGATAAATTAAAAGGATTTATGCAACAAAAATTGGATAAATGTGCTTACAATGTTGCTTCAGAGGGTGGAAAGAGAAATAATAATTTCCCTTTAATTATCATCCATTCCTACTCAAGAATGGGTGTGCAGAGGCAGCAGTGCCTGGCCACTTTCTCTGCTTCCTGCTCAGTGCCTTCCCAGGTCAGAAAGGACGTGACATTTTTCTAACATAGCCTTAATTTGCCCCATGGGCTTGTCTAGAATACCTCCCTTAGTAAGGATGTAGATAGCATCTTAGTCAGATGCCCGAACCACCATAGCTGGTTTCATTCAATCAAAGCTCCCCCTTGTCTCCGCGTTCTTGACCTTGTCTCTGAACAGCTCATGGACCTATGGTTCATGGTTAAGGTGCCTTAAGGTTTTTTTTTGTCACTGCCGAGAATTATTGATAAAGATTAATCACAGCTCAACTTCTTGAGCTTTGCTTTGCAGGCTCAGCTTCTGCTTTACTATGACCGACTGTATCAACTATCCACATTACTGAAGACACAGTTCCAAACGTGCTGTCGCTGCCATGGACAAAACACGAAGACACTTGAACTCTCTCCCCACGTGCAATGGACAATCCTCTGTTTTCTGGCAAAGCACTGTGGCATCAGAGTTTGAGATGCTGATTTTCATCCCAAGAGTTTGACACTCTGCACCTGTGCATGCTGAAGGTCAGGGTCAGCACCACTGTTCACTGCTGTCTTCAAAAAGCAGGGATGTGAATCCCTTTTTGGGGTTGATTTGTTTGAGTGATTGTTTGTTTGTGTTTTTGTGAGGTTACTAGCTTGGGCACTCTCCAGCTGTCAATAAATCAGCAACAGAATGGGAACCAAAGCACAGGCCAACTGGAATCCAGAAATACAAAGAAAATATAGTTGAATTATTACAGAATGAAGCACCTCTATAAAGAGCAGATGGTACATAGCAACAATACCCCATTGTCCCACTCCCCTCATTACAAAAATGCTGTGAGAGGCACAATTTCCATGTTTGCAAAACTCCAGAAGAAAGGATAACCATGTCCCATGATCTTTACAGCACCTTTGTAAGGAAAATGACATGACCAACTGTTTCATATTTACAACAGAATCTGCATTGCTCCTCCTGAAACTGAGGCTCGACAGTTGGACGGACTCTTCTTCCCAAGACAGAAGTGGGTGATGCAACTAACCATATGTTGGCATCATTGCTTCAAGGGTCAAGGCCTGAATACAATGTGCCCAAGCGTTCTCCCTTTTTCCTCTCTTTGTCCCTGTCTGTTTCAAAAAGGTCCATTGTTGTGACATATGTTTTTCAGAAACATATATCACTGATAAATTTACAGAAGTACACTCATCAGCCACTTCAGTAGTTAAAGCTTGTTAATACTTGAACTCCCTTTTGCCTTCAGCACTGCTTTGATTCTTTGTGGCATCGATTCAACAAGGTGTTTTGAACATTTCTTTGAGATTTTGGTGCATTTTGATATGATCACACAGTTGCTGCAGATTTGTCACCTGTACATACATATGTGGTTAATTGTTCCACCACATACCAAAGGTGTTTTATTAGATTCGGACCTGGTGACTGAGGAGGCCACAAGAGTACAGTGAGCTCACTGTCATGTCTAAGAAACCAGTTTGAGATGATTTGAGTTTTGTGGCATTCGTGTTATCTATCTAGAAGCAGCCATCTGAGGATGGGTATAAAGAGATGGACATGGTCATTGTCAACAACATACTAAAAGTAGGCTGTGGCATTCTAACAATGCACATTTGCTAGTAAGGGGCCCAAAATGTGCCAAGAAAATAGCCCACACATCATCACATCCCCACCACCAGCCTGAACCATTGATAAGAGACAGGATGGGGCCAAGCTTTCATGTTGTTTATGACAAATTCTGAACCCTCCATCCAAATGTCGCAGCAGAAATCAGGGCCCATCAGACCAGACAACATTTTTCCAATCTTGTATTGTCAAATTTTGGTGAGCCATCCACTTTCAGAGTCACTTAAATCACCTTTTTTCCCCCATCCTGATCTTTGGTTTGAACTTTAGCAGGTCGTCTTGACCATGTGTAAATGCACTTAGTTGCCACCATATGAATGGTGATTGAGCTACCTATGAGGTGACCAGTGAGCATATACGACAGACACATCATCCAACGTGCGAACAGCATAGTGAAGGACACTTTCCACCACTCACATGCACTGTTCTCCCTCCTCCCATCTGGCAGATGGTTTTACAGCATCAAAACCGTAACGACCAGATACTGCAAGAGCTTCTTCCCCCAAGCAGTCAGAGCCCTCAACTCAATACCACCAAAGAACTGATATACAAACACACCTTTACAAACACCTTACAATACTCACCCGAAAGACTCAAAAACAACAAAAACTTACACAAATCCACCTGGGAACAATATGCTTATTTGCACACTCAGTCATATAGTTACTGAACACATATCTAAACTATACTACATTTGCAAATTTTGCACCTTGCACATGTCTTTGTCATGTCTCGTCTATAATAACTTGACAATAACTTGAACCTGGTATTCAATACCAACTACACAATCCACTTTGCATTGTCTTTGTCCTGTCGTATGTCCTGTCCTATCGTATAGATAGTATTGTATAGTTTTCATTATACTATTATTTTGGATATCTATATCTATATCTATATATATGTAACAATATGTAAAAAAAAAAAAAAAGCCACCACTAAATATGTAAAAAGCCACCATTTGCCATTTATAACTTAGTTGTAATGTATAGTTTTAATGTTTTAGCTTCAGTATCCAAATGTCCTACATAGATATTGAAGGTCTCAAAAGGTATCAAACTACCCTGAACACCAGTAGAACCTTGCTATTCTAAACTTGGAAGGTTAATCTCTCCCAACAGCCGACTGCAGGTAATCAGTCTCTGGGGAGGAAGGGTATTCTCTCTGTCCATCTCGTGAAAAGTGTGATGGAGGGCTCAGTCAGGGACATCACTTGGCGAACACCCCACATCAGCTCTGCAGAGAATGATACTTCACTAGAGGTGTGTGAACAGCCCCTTCCAACACCAGGCATCCATCACTATAGCCAGCCATTCAGAGACAGTAGACCAAGGTGATTTTATTTTAATTGCGGAGATTTTCGTAAGATGCTTTACAAACAGAAGAGTAAATGCCATTGCATTTCTTTTTTCTTTATGTTATATAGTGAAAAAACATATGACTATTAGCCTACACCCAAAAGTTTTTTGTATTCAAGGACATTCACTGTGGGACTTGACTGTGATGACTGCTGAACTGGCAATGCTGATAAAACTGAAGATCTTGTTTTTCTGTCAACATGGGGACATGAGCAAATCTGATGATTGTTAGTCTATAAAAGGAACGATCAGCAAGACTGTCATATGTATCAGTTATGACAGCGCAAAATTACACACAGCACAAGAGGCAGAGAAGCGAGTGAAAGAGACACTTCTTTGGACGAGGAGGCTGAGATTAGAACAAACTGAAGTTTATGTATTGAGAACGTATTGTGAAAGACTTTCCTGGCAGCAGCAGTCAATAGTCATGTGTTTCCTATTTCCTCTGGAGTAAAGCGCAAAGCTATGAATACATAATTGAACAAAGGGGAAAATAGTCCAGTCCAAAAAGCAACCCCTGCAAGACCCATTAGTATGAGCTGCTTGTACTGAACAAAAAAAAAACCCCAAACAAACTAATTCCACTTTTTCTTCAATGCTTCTGTTTGGGGAATAAAAACTGGCACCAACATGAAATGAGAGTTGTACAACGTTGCCTTTTTTTTACACAATGGATACAATTTTTTAGCACAAAAAGGAACAGCTTCCATATGATTGCAGTAATGAACATACAGAGTTTTATCTTGAACTAGTGTCTTCACCCTTAGACCCCGGCAACTGGTGGATTAGAGAGCTATAATTATCGAACATGGTGTGAGAAAATGGTATTTATTGGCATTATCTCAGTTCATGATGTCAGCCTGACTCGATTAACTCCTGCAGCGAAGAGTGAATGAGGTTATGGGCCTTATCAGGTAGGATTGTGCCTGTGAGCTGTTTGCTGTTTGCCTGTTTGCCTTTGTCAGTCATGAAGACCTTCTTATTGATGGCTGGGGTCTGAGAGGCTAAACCGATATTACAGTTTTTAATAGCAGCCCCGCAGATACTGTGCTCCTCTTACAGCACTGCGAAACCTTTGTTCTTCCTGCCTCCAAGCAAACATGCCTTTAATCAACTTCTAGACCTTGAGCTGAAGAGTAGTTTTAAAGATATGTTAATGAATGAAATGAAGGAGCAGTCAGTATCCACAGGCAAGGGCTGACGGTTCAACACATTGTGGAAGCTGTTTGCAAAGCAGTCATTCGAACAACTCCCTTGTCCTCTTGCGCTCTCAACTTTCTTGTCTTTGGTGGACAAACCAAAAAATTGTGCTGCAATGACAGATGTGGTGCTTGTCCTCAGTTGAAGATATCTGAGACAACTTAGGCAAAAAGAAAAAATTACATGTGACGATTGGGAAATGCTGACTCTGGTTTGAGTCCATTCTTTTGAAAAATCAATGCGATCTAACCCTCTTTACCGTAATGTCACAACATTACATTAAGCAAAGTAACATCAAGGAGGACACGACGATACAAGCGGCATGAATGTTTTAAATAAAAAGTAGGCCTGGCTGGTGGCTAATTAACACAAATATTGTGTCACAGAAATGTAAAATGTGATACCACTGAGGCTTCCTGACAATATGTTAATACAGTGGGGCAAAAAAGTATTTAGTCAGCCACCGATTGTGCAAGTTCCCCCACCTAAAATGAAGACAAAGGTCAGTAATTTGCACCAGAGGTACACTTCAACTGTGAGAGACAGAATGTGAAAAAAAAAATCCATAAATCCACATGGTAGGATTTGTAAAGAATTTATTCGTAAATCAGGGTGGAAAATAAGTATTTGGTCAATAACAAAAATACAACTCAATACTTTGTAACATAACCTTTGTTGGCAATAACAGAGGTCAAACGTTTACTATAGGTCTTTACCAGGTTTGCACACACAGTAGCTGGTATTTTGGCCCATTCCTCCATGCAGATCTTCTCGAGAGCAGTGATGTTTTGGGGCTGTCGCCGAGCAACACGGACTTTCAACTCCCGCCACAGATTTTCTATGGGGTTGAGGTCTGGAGACTGGCTAGGCCACTCCAGGACTTTCAAATGCTTCTTACGGAGCCACTCCTTTGTTGCCCGGGCGGTGTGTTTTGGATCATTGTCATGTTGGAAGACCCAGCCTCGTTTCATCTTCAAAGTTCTCACTGATGGAAGGAGGTTTTGGCTCAAAATCTCACGATACATGGCCCCATTCATTCTGTCCTTAACACGGATCAGTCGTCCTGTCCCCTTGGCAGAAAAACAGCCCCATAGCATGATGTTTCCACCCCCATGCTTCACAGTAGGTATGGTGTTCTTGGGATGCAACTCAGTATTCTTCTTCCTCCAAACACGACGAGTTGAGTTTATACCAAAAAGTTCTACTTTGGTTTCATCTGACCACATGACATTCTCCCAATCCTCTGCTGTATCATCCATGTGCTCTCTGGCAAACTTCAGACGGGCCTGGACATGCACTGGCTTCAGCAGCGGAACACGTCTGGCACTGCGGGATTTGATTCCCTGCCGTTGTAGTGTGTTACTGATGGTGACCTTTGTTACTTTGGTCCCAGCTCTCTGCAGGTCATTCACCAGGTCCCCCCGTGTGGTTCTGGGATCTTTGCTCACCGTTCTCATGATCATTTTGACCCCACGGGATGATCTTGCGTGGAGCCCCAGATCGAGGGAGATTATCAGTGGTCTTGTATGTCTTCCATTTTCTGATGATTGCTCCCACAGTTGATTTTTTCACACCAAGCTGCTTGCCTATTGTAGATTCACTCTTCCCAGTCTGGTGCAGGTCTACAATACTTTTCCTGGTGTCCTTCGAAAGCTCTTTGGTCTTGGCCATGGCGGAGTTTGGAGTCTGACTGTTTGAGGCTGTGGACAGGTGTCTTTTATACAGATGATGAGTTCAAACAGGTGCCATTCATACAGGTAACGAGTGGGGGACAGAAAAGCTTCTTACAGAAGACGTTACAGGTCTGTGAGAGCCAGAGATTTTCCTTGTTTGAGGTGACCAAATACTTATTTTCCACCCTAATTTACGAATAAATTCTTTACAAATCCTACCATGTGGATTCATGGATTTTTTTTTTTCACATTCTGTCTCTCACAGTTGAAGTGTACCTCTGGTGCAAATTACTGACCTCTGTCATCATTTTAAGTGGGGGAACTTGCACAATCGGTGGCTGACTAAATACTTTTTTGCCCCACTGTACGTACTAGAACTGCACCCATTATGAAACCGATCCTTGGATGTCCCCAAAACCACTTTTGTGATACAACAACAGGTGCAATCATGTCCACATCATGACATGCAAGCATACAGGTGAAGGTCAAAGTAATAGCAGCCACACTTTTGGTAGTTTTGTAATGAAGGCATTGAAGACATGGGCAGCGCTTTCTGAATTTCCTTTTCCAAGAAACTAAACACAGTGGACTCAGCTGTTTGATGCCATGCTTATCTTCATACATATGGATCTCTCATCTGCTCCTGTGAGCATTTTCTTTGCCCATCTTAATCACTGTCATCTGCTCTTTTCTGTGATTGGAACAGTTTTGCTCTTGCTCAGAGATTAGAGAATGTTTATGTTAGTGTGCGAATGTGTGGGCTGAATAGATATTTGTCGACAAAATAAATAGGAAATGCCCTCACAGTTAGCCAAAGCAAACGTACATCCATTATTATAGTGATAGGTTATTCAAAAATGTATCCTGCTGCCAAGATGCTTTACAGCTTATTTCAGTCGCTCTAATTTGTGGATGCTGCAGTCTCAGTCTCGGCGAATGTGTGCTGTTTCTCTTTCTTTTAGCGGTGACATGTTGCAGAAAGAACGGATGCCCTCAGAGCACAACTTTGAAGATACCTTGTGATGGCCTGCCCAGGTGCGAGAATAACATTAGACCTGCTGGACAGGTGGCAATGGGAGAGAGAAGGGCTTAGAGGCGCAATAATGAGGGGTATGCCAGTTAGACCCCCATCTGTTGCCATGCACAGAACTCTGATCCATTAAATTGCAGCACATTTAAGTTTTGTAACAGATGAGGAAATGTCTGCTCCTCCAATGTGTGTTTGCAGAGTTTTTATTACCTTGAAATCCTTTTAAGTTATCAGTTAAAGCACATATTTTAATGGGATATTTGCACCGGCAAATTCTTTTCACAAAGAGTACTTTTAAAGACAGAGCTTCTGTGCGTGTTTTTCTCTTTATTTTCAAAAGAACATCATATTATTCAGCCCATGCTGTCCTTCTCTTTACTTATCTCCAGGGAAGCTATTTTTAAAGTGCCCAATCAGCCTGTGCATTCACTAATTAGAATGCAGCAGTACTTTGAGGAAGATTCCTCATAGGCACTGAAATGCGGTTGAGGCGAAGCTAAAGTGTCCTTAAAAACAGCAATAAAAACACATAGTCCTTCGTCTCTAACCTGTTTTCAGAGGGAAAATATTGCCATGTTTACCCGACATATGTAGTACAGAAACACTATAGCTTTATTTATGTAGCTTTATATATCTAATGAGTTTTCAGCAATATATATATCTATTAGTGTTGTCAGCGTTAATCTCGTTAAGGCTATGGCCGTTAGTAACGCCGTTACTTGTAACGCCGTTACTTGTAACGCCGTTATTCCCATCACTGCACTTCACATAGTAAATGTGTCATGAATAAGGCACCATATTAACAATAATGAATATGGATAAGTACTGTCAGTGTAAAATGGTCTTTTCCTTAAAGAAATCTTGTTTTTTTTTTTTTTTTGTCTGGTTCTTTCTCAACCATGTCCCTTCATGGCCATAAATTCAGCAATGAACAAAATGGTTTGCAAAAGTTAAACATGAGGCATATTTTTTGTCTACCTTGTGGCTTTTCTTGGATATTTTGCATTGTTTTAGAGAGGAAAGAGAGAGTCTTTTAGGGATTAAGAGTAAATTATTGCAGCTGGGAACTGAGCTACTGGGAATGACCCTAGCAACAGTGATGTTCGTTACTGCTATGTTTCCAGACCCCGCAGTGTGGCTGTTGTCAAAGGAAAGTGAATTCCTATATACCCTGAATTCAAAACCTGTCTGGGGACTGCACTGAGTGCAGCTCTTGGCTCATTTCCAGCAGACACATTGTCTCATCCTCAGCAAGGCGTGTCTCTGGTCACGGTGGTCATTGCTTCCATCTCTCCCCTCCTTTGTAATCCACAAACTGACTCCAGCAAGATCTGGATGGTTCTTGACTTTACTGGCCAAGATGGAGGTTACTTGTTCACTCTCAAAATAGGGCTGCTTTTGAAACAGTGATATTAATGCGTCATCCTTCTAATTATGAACAGTTACTGTATCACTACCACGGTAACTAGGGCATGAAAAGACATGTAACACAAAGAGATTAAAATCTTTATGTTTCTGACACAATTGTAGCTGATTGCATTCACCTCAATCTACTATTCACGTGAAAAGTTAAAAAAAAGATATTACTATTGCTATTACTTTGGATTAAATATTAAATTTCTTCTATTGTGGTGCTTATTTGTAGTTATGAAAAGGAAATAAAGATTGAAAAAAGGGAGAAAAAACAACTACAATAATATTTTTTTCACTAACTGCCTAAAATTAATTTTGTACTCTTATTAAAGATGAGAATACCCAAATCTTTTTTTTTTTCAGTGCACAGACAGACTTTCTGACCAGCTGGCACTGAACAGTCCTGTCATAAGCCCAAAAAAAAATGAAAGCTTCTTTTGGCCACGCTGATTTACTTTTATCATGGAATGGTTATATAGTAGATTACTGACAGCACTCCACAGGAAGTATTTAGACAAGAACTCAAAATTATACTTAAGATTGTAAGACTAATCAAGACCAAAGGGTGTCATTAAACAGTTATACTGTTATGGTGCCCCCTCCCTTATGAAACCATGTTACCACACCAGCATGTTGTAGGAAAACCAAGCAGTGTGATTCTTTTTAATGTATAGGGTTTTTTTTTTTTTACTTTTTTTTTTTTTAACATTTGTTAAAATAAGAATGGATTTTTTTCTGCTCCATACTGTCCCCTCAATAGCACAAGGGTGGGCAAATGTATTTAGCAGGCCTTGCTACCCACCAATAGCTTATGAAAATATTATGCAGAAATTATAATAATAATAATTCAATTATAATAATATCAAAATAGATGGTTACACCATAACCATGACTAATGGATTTTAGACGGGGGCCACAATAGCTGTTAATTGCATTACTTAAGCCAATGCTGTAAAGCACTGACATGAAAGAAGCTATTAGTTTCATTAGGTTAATTTGTTGTGATGGTATTGAGCCGTTACCATATTTGTAACAAGTAGTAGTCTAATGCAGTTAGATATGTTTGAATTTTGAGACACAAAGCATTCAAAACCACTGACCATCTGAGACATGGAAAAATTTGCCCTAATTTCAAAGCTGTTTGAACCAGGATCACTGTCTGACTGTTGTCTTTTTTTTCTTCTTTTTTTTCCTTTTTTTGTGTCCCGTTTGGATCTTTAGCCATCAGAATTGTTGTCTTAAGGCTAAGAAAGATGCAAAGCGGATTTATTTTACCAAGTGGATCATCATGGCCTTGCCATATTGGTCCATTTGATTGACCTTTATTATAATTATGAATTTATTTTATTTTCAGTTCCTACAAACGGGACAGACATGACTGGGGGATAGGACAGGGAGAAAGAATGAAAGAAAGAGAGGGAGAGAAAGAAAACCAAAGGGGAGAAGAGATGGTGAGAAGGGGGGGAAGAAAGAAAAAAAAACCAAACAACAAAAAAAACCCAAAACACCTGGGTCACCTGTATGGAGAAAAAAAACAGAAGAGAAAGCAAACAACAAAGAGCAACATAATAAAAAAAACGGCACCATCACAATAAACTAGCTAGCAGTAGATATCAGTAGATACTAAGTAATAAACGATATTGTGCAGCACGCAAGATAGAGTCCGCCACTGGCAGGGGAAGTGGTGGTGGGGGGAGATAGGCCTCCAAACCTTGGAGGGCCTGAGATGTCCCCAGAGAGGTGGCGTCTGATACCCAACCTGACATATAGACACAGACATACAGGCACACACAGACACAAACATCCATTCCCACCCTCATGCTCTCATATGCACTTACTCCACACTCAACCGATGTGGAGACAGACATAAAGAGACGCTGTACACACGATCACACTCCCCAAGCGTACTCTACGAACCGGGTCTAGGTACCCTTGCCCCTGGAGGGGGGAACTGCACCCAGACCCAGGTGGTGTTACCCTTTTCCCTGCGGTGGGGAGAAGCAGACCGCCCCGACTCCGCAGCAGCAGGGAGGCCCCACACTCCAGACCGCAGTCGGACGGCCAACTCCTCCTCCTAGCCCCCCCGCTCCAGCAGGTCGCAGAGAATGGGGGTGAGAGAAGACTCCAAACCTCCCTCCACCCGCTCATTGTAGTGTTGATGCATGTGTGTTCTAAGGTGCAATTAAAACCCAGGAGGGCATGGAGCTACCTGCCAGAGAGCAGCAGGTAAGCGCATAGTCCCTCCTGCTAGCCCTCAATGTCTACGTGTATTCAAAATTGAGAGGTGGGCAACGACGCCAGGGGTGAGGTGTACACCCTGATGGTAATTTGGACTCCGTGTATCATGCCCACCCCCAAGATCCTATATGTATGTGTAATGAGAGTGTGAGTAATGTGAATGTCTAAGTTGTGGGATAAAATTGAGGCAGAGGCAGCTAGAAGGGGACAGGGGGGGGGGGGGTAGCCTCCTCTGCACCCTGGTGACATACCCCTACTCCAAGGTCCTGCATGTGTGGGTGGTTGTGGTGGAGCGGGAGGAGGGAGGCAGCTGGAGATGGGGAGGGAAGGAAGGGAGGGGCAGGTGACCCCTCCCTGGGGCCAGCTCCCCCGCTGACCCCAGTAGGCACTCCCACACCCGAGAGCCAAAAGAGCCCCCAACCGGACATGACCGCTACCCCGGGTTGAGCCCCCCATGGAATATGCCTCCAGGGAACCCCCTGACGCCCTAAGCCTGTCCCTACCCCCACACCAACAGTGAAGGCGGGACCAAACTATGACCCCCCACCCCCACTAGGTGATGGAGCTGATCAAAGGAGCCCAGAGCAATTGATCTGATGTGGTGGCAGAGGCTGTATCAAGACTAATGTAATCTAATAGATCATTTCTATATTGGTTAGAATTAAGATTGTTTTTATTTTTCCAGTTCATGAGGACAGTTTTCTTGGCTATGCATAGGGCAGTGAAAACCATATGGGCGATCTAGAAAGAGTGGTCCATGCTTTTATTACTTCACGGCTAGACTACTGCAATTCCCTCTATGCTGGCCTAGATCGTTCCTGTCTACATCGCCTTCAACTGGTGCAGAACGCTGCCGCTCGCCTGTTGACCGGTTCAAAAAAAAGAGACCACATCACTCCGGTTCTCTGCTCTCTCCACTGGCTCCCAGTTGCCTTTAGGATTGATTTTAAAATCTTATTGCTGGCTTTTAAGGTTTTAAATGGCACTGCACCTTCTTACCTGTCAGAACTCCTTAGTACTTATCGCCCCAGGAGATCTTTGAGGTCAGCCGACCTGATGCTTTTAGATGTTCCCAGGTATAAATTAAAGACAAAGGGAGAGAGGGCGTTTGCTGTGGCTGCACCCAGACTGTGGAACAGTTTACCTCCTCACGTCAGACTCTCCAAAAGCCTAGAAACTTTTAAAACCGCTCTTAAAACTCACCTCTTTTCATTGGCTTTTAGAAAGGTTTAATTTATTTGTTTTATATATTTTTATTTTATTTTTATCAGCGAGGTGTTATTACGAAATTGTGTTCTATTGTATTTTTATCTGTATTTACTGTACAGCACTTTGGTCAGCCTTGGTTGTTTTTAAATGTGCTCTATAAATAAACTTGACTTGACTTGACTTGACTTGATATTCTTTTCTGAAGTGACATTATCTAAGCTGCCCAACAAACACACTAAGGGGGAAGTTGGAATGTTACATTTCAGACACTTTGATAAGTCTTCACATATCTCCAAAACTTCTGCACTGGTGGACAGAACCAAAGAGCGTGAATGTAATTGTCTGGTGTATTGCCTTGACAGTGTGAGCAGTTGTTGGAAGATGTAAAGCCCATCTTGAACATCCGATGACCTGTATAGTGCACTCTATGCAGACTGGGATTTTTAATCAATTTAAAGGTTTTTAAGTATACCTGAGACCAGAAGTTTTGGTCTAAACTGACTGATAGATCTGCTTCCCACTTTGCAATAGGAAGGGATATTGATTCATCTAATTTAGAAAGTGTTCTGTATATGACTGTTGTCTTACTAATTGCCCCTTGGGGATAAATAAAGTCTTTCTGATTCTGATTTATTGTTTAATCAATTAGCATTTTTTTTAATTATCAGAAGTAACAAAAAACAGAATTGATCATTTCAAAATAAAAGTTAGATCCATAAGTACCTTTGTTTTTCTTTTAGATCATCAGAGACTTTCTGGAATTATTTCTAAACATTAAGGTTGAAAGGCTTGCAGAGCTGGAGATTGGTAATATTAAGTGCACTAGACAGTAAATACTTGACATTGAAAATATTTTGCATTAACAATAAGCGACTTGGATTAAACCCAAACCATAAGCTAAAATGGAATCACTGGAAAACATGTATGTGTAAGTGTCAGAAAAAAAGTTGAACATATGGATTGCAGATACATTATTAGTTTACTATGCTTTTCTAAACAGCATTGTTTTTTTTGCTAGCTCTTACTTTCCCTTTTCCTGTATTTATTTATTTTTTGTTGTTATTTTTTTATAATTCAGATATAACCTGTTTTTGTTTCTTCCGTCCACCTCCTGGCTCATCTGTAGCTGATCCTGGCTGCAGCCTTTTAATTTCCTTCAGTGGCAGCTATTGTGCATGTGCAATGCAAAGGCACAGCATGCAGATGTAAGATAAAGCAAATGGTGAAGATGTGCCAAAAATAAAAAATTGAGTTTTTTAACATACACTTAGTCTGTCAAAAAATATGTAGTTTCTACTGAGTGATATTTTTTCCAAAACTATAATTATCTTGGTAATTTTTTGTTGAGTTTTCTTTCTTAGTGCTCATTTGTACAGTAGACAGATGTTCAAATGTTTAATTTGATTTGTCTGTGGCATGCGTGTCATCACTGCAACAGCTGCTGATGCCACTTTAAAACAAAGCTGATATATTCAGGGTTTTGAAGGTTTTATTAAACTCCATGCATTTGGTGACCTCTTGATTGGCATTTAATTTAATTAGAGTACACCGTGTCTTTCTTCTGTTTACCTCTACTGATTATGCTGAATGTGATTCCCTTTTCTATTATATTGGTAGTGGCATCATAAGCTTGCAGGCCTGGTGGGAACAAGGAGAATGAGACGTTAACTCCAGCCCATATGAAGAGGTTTTTTTTGGTCTCCATTCATTTCACCTGACTGGCAGCTGGGATTCCCTGTTGATCTATTGTTTGCGGTGTCATAATCTAATAACAATCTGGCTAATAATCTAGCCCTGCATTAGCTAATACATCACACAGATGTATAGCAACATTTGATCATCAGATTGCTTTTCCCATCCTATACATGCTGGAAACCAAATGGTGGCTGTGGACTCGCCATCCTTTTTCCTGCTCACAGTTGTACTGGTGTCAGGGCCATTAACCATTGCAGAAGACATCGTGTCAAGAGGTTTCACAAACTTAACCCACTAAAGACTCCATTGCAAAATGGTCAAGGAGACCCACTGTTGCTTTTGCAGGTCTGAAGGAGACTTAATAACTTCCACAGAGTCAGCACATTGTCTCTGATGAATGACAAGCTGCCTCTGGGGTGTAATGTTCTGGCGCACACATGGCCCCAGGGTCTGCTCTACACTTTCACTAATTTGACTATCCTGCAGCTTATTCAGGTAGAAAGAGTGAGACTGATTGAGGTGGCTCCTCTTTTGCCCCATTTGCCATGGTTTCACCAATTCTGCCTCTCTTAGACAGAACACAGTGGGAGTTCTAGCTTCGAAGAAACCTGCTGTCTCAGGAGAGCGGGATGCAATTTCACTCCTTTCCTTCAGGGTTTCTTGAAATCCCTGAGAGAGACAGACTGCTGGTTTTAGTTACCAAAGCCTTTAGTGAGGACTGGTCCCATAAACTAAGGCTGCATTGGGAAAACAAGTGGGTCTTATATGCTCTGACAAGCAGGGTCACCCCTCAGTATGTTAAATGAAAATTCATTCTTAAATGAAAACTATTTATTAGTTAGTTAGTTAGTTAGTTAGTTAGTTATTTGCTGTCAGTAATATTATTTAAAATATTTGAAATTCTCTAAAGATCAGATTTTCAGAAAACCAAATGATCATAATTTTAATATGAAAATTCAATTTTGAAACAAAAAATGAAGTCTGCTGATGACATTCAAATTTCATCCTATGGTAAAGGAATGAACCTGATGAATGTAGCAGAAAATGCAATAGTAAAAAAGTGAGGGGACCTTGTATTCTTCTGTGCTTGAATTTCATATCCAGTCCTGTGAACTGCTGAACTTACAACTCTTGCTTTGAGCAACTGCTTGGTGATACTATTAGTATCTGGGCTGAGCAGATTACCACTTGCCTTACTTAACTCCCTACTGGGAGACTCTTGGACTATCCACCTGTAGTAGCTGATTAATGACATGTGGCCTCTACTCTTCAAATGCAACTTTGAAGAGCAGAGACCAAGCCCTATTTGAAAAGGAATCCATTAAAAAGCTATAATCCCAAAAGGTAGAGTCACTCATGCCATGGATAGTTGGTATTTTAAAAGGCAGTGAGGGCTTGACAGCTGTTATTTAGAGCAGAGGCTCAGCAGGTTAACCCACAAAAGAAAGGCCTCATTACTGATAAATAAAACACAGTGCTCTACAGTTTCAATAATAACATGAGTAGTAAAATTCCCGGGAAGTGCTGTTGGAGTCTCTGAGCAAAGGTAAATTCACTAAATGTACCAGGCTTTCTCCCCTTGCCAAAGGCAACTCAAAATCATTGACTCGGAAGCACTCTTGGAGTCATGTAAACTCTAGCTTTTTATTTTAATACCCTAAGCATGATAGCTCATGTGCCTTACAGCCAAAATGTGCTAGTTAACAGTCTTTTTTCAGAAAATATGCATGAAAACCTACAAGAGAACTTTACAGTTGTTACCCTTTCCAGTTTGACTTCTTACCATGTTGTTTCCATTGGTTCTATCATAAGGAAGGTTCTGCTAGCCCCAAGGTGAATCGTTTTAACTGAAAAATTAATTCAATTTTTAAATAATTGGAAGTACACATTGAATGGAAAGCCAGTGACAGTTATTGCTATTCTTCATCTTTCATCTTTGCTGCATCTTGTTATCCAGTTTCAAATTGTAATGCTAGTATGAAATAACAAAGTCACTGTTTGACTAAATGTTAGGTTGGATTGTGTTCTTGAACTGCTCAGAGTGTTAAGTGCCTCTCATTGTAACATCTCCAACACATCACCTTGTCACTCTCAACAAGTTTTCAATTCAACTGATCGTAAAGCATAAAAGTCTTTGCAAGCCCAGGTGATTTATGAAGCATCTATTGTATATCAAGGTGGAAAGATTTAAGGAAGACACTTGTGTGAATGTGAGCAAATTCATCAAAGTGGATTATCTTTGCAGCCAGAAGTGCTCTCCAGAGATTGACCTTCTTTAGAATTTCATCAGTGAGACATAGAACACAACTCTGAGTATGTTTTGAAAGATAAGGGGCTGATATACAAGGAGGGTGACCATGTGTGTATGTGCATCTGACATGTAGTTACATATGACACGGAACAATCCTGTTTTGTCAAAGAAAATTTTGATGAATTATGTTTATAGTGTTTACCAACACCAGCGGGGTGTCTCCCATTTTTAGGCATTAGAACATCAAGTCCTCTTCACCGCCTCTCAGCTTAATTTCATGTGCTAAAGTGAAGAAGCTTGACCTAACATTTAAACAAAACATTTAACTTTACACTTGATTTTCACAAATCAGACCCATAACTTATACTCTGAAACAGCCAGCTTATTTAGTAGATGTCACATTTTCACAGTTTTCACGGAGTTTAGGTTTGCATCAAGTGCAATGCTTAATATAAATTTCCTTTTACTCCAAGCAAACTACAAAAACACTATTAATAGTCTTTTTCTTTTTTTGAATTATGCAAAGAAGTAGAAAGATGTAAAATGTAAAGTTAAAAAAAATCTTTCTAAAAAAACAAACCCTAAACCCTCTGTCATGGTGTGCTGTGTGGAAGGCTGGATAGGACGCAAATGTAGGTCTGTCAGAGATGAGACTTAAACTCAAAACACAGCTTTATTCGCTGGAGACACTTTGCATAAGAAATAAACTTTACCAAACTAACCAAAAAACCTCGAACATGAACTCGAAAATAAGCTGGACTCAACAAACTAAAACTAGGAGAACTAAACCAGAAACTAAAAACTAGAATTTCACCAGGAACACAGAGCGAGAAAAGCACGGAGAGGGAGTACATGAAGGTTAACAACACGACAACAAGCAGAGGAAGACTGAGGACTGAAATACACAGGTAGAATCATGAGAGGATGGGGAACAGGAAGAAATACAGCTGGGACAAATCAGACATAATGGGACGAGGGAAGGCAAAACTAGATACGCTGGCGTAGGAGACAGACTATCAGAATAAAACAGGAAATACGCCACGTACGCACAGACACTGACTCAGAGACACAAGCTTAACCCTACAACATAACTGACATGGTAACAGAGGGAACATAGAGTACAGGGACAGGAGTGACATGAGACACAACTGACTGATGACTGAACAAGAGAATAAACACGAGGACAAAGTACTAGAAAGACAAAGCAGCAACCAAAACACGAGTAGACATAAACCAAGATAAAACCAAAGATTGTTGTTATTATTATTATTATTATTATTAACTCATTCACTGCCAATGGCTGGCAGTGAATGAGTTAATAATAATAATAATAATAATAATAAAAAACAAAAATCAAAACACTGGGTCACCAACCCAGGACCGTGACAATGTCTCTGTATGAAGCAGCACTGTTGCCTCACAACAAGGTCCTGAGTTCAATTCTACCATGAGGGTCTTTCTGTGTGGAGTTTGCATGTTCTCCTGGTTTTTTGTGTGGGTTCTCTCCAGGTACTCCAGCTCCCACACTCCAAAGGCATGCAGTTATTGGGTTTAGATTAAGTGGTGTGAGTGTGAATGGTTGTCTGCACAGGGTGTACCCTGCCTCCCGCCCTAAGACAGATGGGATAGGGTCCAGTCTGAATTGAATAAACGTAAGAAAATGGAAGGATGGATTTCCTACTGATCCAATGCCACATCTCTTTTTCCATAAATATGCTCATGAAATATCATTTAAAGGAAGCTTTTGTACCATGAGTCATTCTGCCAATTAAGCAAATGAGCGGAGTTATGATTATGCATATGTAACCATTATGCTGTCTTTTAGTTATTCTGTTAAAGGTGCTCGATTGAAATATTGTCATTTATCAAATAAAATAAGGAAATGTCATTCACTTGTTTTCTGAATTAAACTGGTTATAGGTCTCATTACTGTTCTTTGCAGATTGTCAAATTCATGTTTGTTATCATATTTTCCCTTGTGTGCCATATGAATACCTACAGTGTCACCCACCGTCATGCTAGACTGAAACTAGAGGAGAGTAGTGGAGTGTATGCCTGCCATTATCCTCGGGGTTGGCAGAGAAAGACTTAGGAGGTTTGAGTCTTGGATTGCCTTAAGCAGGGACCCTCATCTGCATGCAGAGGGCTTCTACAAGGCATTGGCACAGCTACATAATGTCAAGCAATTTTGTGTAACTGAAGTATTTGATTTGTGGTAGAGCAGCAAGTATAGAGATGGACACAATCTCAGTTTATATCAAGAACAGCTAAACTAGACTGAAACATAACCTCATGTCATGCATACCATAACTTGCCTAACAGGTAGTAGTGAGTGACAGACTGCTATGTTGACATCTTCGCCTTATTGTGAATGCCACAGAAAAAGGGCTTTTATTACATGACAAACCTTTAACCTAATGTTTTGGCCAGTTAAAAGATTTAAGCTACATCTGAGTTGTTCAGTGTGCAGGCAGGAAGTAAAGGTACAAGACAGAAGTAAGCATTTTACGTCTTTTCATACTAAATTGCAAGTCTTCGTGTTGCTGTACTGCAAACCACTTACAACCTCTACTGAAAAGGCAATTTTGTGTCGAATGGGCCACTGAAATGGTAAATCTTACAATGTTGTGCCTGAAGCAAAAACAAAGATTTGACTTAAGTGCTGCTATGGAAAGAATGAGATAGAAGAAAACAAGAAAAAAATAGAAAAATGTAATAAATATCACAATCCAAGACCAAGGCTGAAGCTGCATGTTTCCCCTATCTGATGCTATGACTCATGTTTTTGCCAACATTAAAGTAGGTATACAGACTAATCCTTCAGAGCTACTATTGGCCAATGGAAGCGTTTCTCTTTCTCTCTTGTATTTTATAATAATATAGTCAGTTAAGTGTAATTTCAAACCTCAAGTCCAATATTTATCAAAGAAGTGATATGACTTACAAATTACATTAGATAGATGCTTCATATGACCTAGTTCTTTGTTATTTTTCCCTGGCGTTTGAGCCTTTATTGGACAGAAATAGTACAGAGTTAAAAACAGAAAGAATGCCAGCAGAGATCAAGGGACGGATGACATGCAGGAAATGGTCCAGAGCAGAATCAAACCAGGCCCTTGCAACCTTTCAGCATATGGGTCTCTTGCTCAGCCAAGTAAACTATAGCAGCACCCTGTCGTTAAACCTTTTAAAAATCCATTCTTACCATTGCATGTGCAGAGGTGGCTTGCTAGCTAAAAGGTTAAAATTAGTGTCAGAACAGGACTGGTGAGCCAAAGCACAAAGAACAGGGGCTTCAGCTTCATAGGCATGCACCTGAAAGCATCGGCCAAAAATGTATAACTAAGCCTATCATTAAACAGCATATGTATCTCTAAGTTTGCATTTGGTTTGATTTATGTAGCATGAAACAGTAACATGGAGTGACAACTATTTTTGAAATTTACTTTATTCATGTACATCAATGAAATTGCTAAAAAAATATAGCAGTTAGCCATATGCCACGCGTGTGTGTTAGCCGTGTGAGTGAGTGTGTACACATTAACGCAGTATTTCATTACCGAAAATGACATTTCTAAAGTTTTTTTCATAGTAACACTACATCTAGTGATGGTCCAGCTTTAACAACAGGTTTTACAGTAATTTATACAGTAAATTGTTTATTTTGTAAAAAAAAAAAAAAAAAAGAAAGAAAGAAAAGAAAAGAAAAAAGAAAAATAATGACAGGAAAAATAAATCAAAATTGAAAGAATATTAGCATTGTAATACATTGTAAAACATGACTTGGATACTCACAGACATAAAAAATTAACAGACACATAATTTTCCTTTTCATTCTTGTAGTGCCTGGTCAGATTTTAAAAGCAACCTAAAAATAAAAAGATTAGTTTAAATATTACATGATGTTACATTTTAATTTTTCAGTACTGTGGTAAATATTGTAGTTGTTTTTTTTGTGTTTTAAACCTGAGTTTATTTGAAAAAGTTCTTTAAAACAATGCTGTTGGGAAATGGCATAAATTATCTGTCAGGTAGTAATATATGCGAATCGTATATATAAAGATAAATAAATAATTTGACTTTCTCTTTTGTGTCTCGGCTTTCTAGAACCTTCACCCTCATCTTCTCATCTTCTGGCTCCGACTTCTACATTTCATTCCTCCTGTTCATTTTATTCTCCATTGCCTTATACTCTTTGTTCTCTCTCCCTTTGTACTTCTGCCTCTTTTCTGTCTCCTGCCGAAGTGTTTTAAAGTATAATTTAGTAAAATGATATAGCCCTTCTTCATTTTATCAGTGTCTGAGTTGACGTGCCACTTTGGATTTAAATTTTCAACAACACATAAACAAAGGCAAAATGTAGTTTTTGCAAACTTTTATTTATAATATTAAGACAGTATAATTCTACTTGGTGTTTAGGTGTTTGTTGTTAAAATAAGCCTAAAGCTTCTATTGTAATTACCAAAGAACATATATCTCTCCATTAATTAGGCCTACATTGATTATGTATTCTTAAGTCTATGTACTAATGCTATAGTAAGTACAATACTAATCTTATTCTGGGAAAAGATGGTAGTACATCCCTTAACTTCCCTTCTATCTTAATCATCTTGTTGTTATTTTCAACATCTTCACGGTTTCACAGTTTTTCCAAAGCTGATGTAGAGATTAATATTTATGTGCAATAACAGATATTTTTTGGACTGACTGTCACTAGAACCTATTTTGTTGGTCCAGTTGAATAAATTAGCTCATTGCCTGCTTTTACATCAGCTGAAAAAAGATGTTTTCGTTTTAACTAAGGTTTCACTTATGAGTTATTTATTTGGGGAAATTTTGATTCTTTGCACATATTTCCAACCAGATGCACTGCATTCACGCTTTGGGGCAAAGCCTGCTCTGCTGTGCTTGTTCTCCATAAGTTTGCGTATTGATTGCACCCAAATTAATCGAAAAAAATATAAACATATCAAAACATCAAAACAAATTTTGCATGCAAGCACCACATTTTGAGTGCTGAGTGTAGTAAAATGTGCTGTCAAATAACCAGAGCCAGTGAACCATCTTATTACAGTATTTTCTACACTCAAAAAAATTATTCATTGGATGAACGTAATTTTATCTTGCCACTTATATTCCATCTAAACAAATCATGTTATATTAATCATTTCTTGGTTGTGTTGTGTCAACACGATATATGTGTGTAGGTTTCACATAACATTAACATTAACATTCAATTAATTTGACTTTTGTTCAATCAACATGTTTGCACCACATTAGTCTAATTAAATTTATTTAAATTCATCTTAGATTGTTTAAACACTTTGGCACATCAAAAGTCAGTCTTGTTACATGAACTAGTAAAATATTTGTTTGTTACACCAATGATAATCTTGTTGAATGAATGAAATGTAACTTATGTTTGTAGTACATGTTGTATTCATATTACATAATGTTCAACAAAAAAATTCAACGGATTTACAGCAACTTCCAATCCACCCATCTTCTTATCTTTATCCGGGCTGCGGAAGTGATAGGGTCACAGGGGCAGGGTACACACTGGACAGGTCGCTAGTCTATCATACAGAGGCAAACAACCATTTTCACTTCAACACATTTGGGTAATTTAGAATAACCAGTTACCCTTACAACTGCATGACTTTTAACTGTGGAGGAAACCAGAGTACGTGGAGAGAACCCACTGCAAACTTCGCCACATTGTGGATTTGAACCCAGGATCTTCTTGCTCTGAGGCAACAGCACGAACTACCATGGCATTAATCTGTCAATACAGACTTAACAAAAGTAGGAAAGCTATGCTTGATGATGCTTTATGTTGTTGTCCTTGACAAGTTAAACCATAAGAAATAGTAACAGCATACACGTGGTGTGGTTGTCTGCCTCTTGTAACCCCAGTGATTTTCCTGTGGTTTGACATCTAATGTGATCTTGTGAATTTAGTGAGTCGACTCAAAAAAATGAAATTGGGTGGTTGTTACTACAATCTAGTAAGGGTGGTTAGTTGCCTGGATCCAGCCACTCTTACTTTATTGTAGCATGTCATCTCAACAAGAACAAATTAAGTTGCTGAATTTCATGCAGATACTAAATGATTTAATTACGTTCACCATAGAAACATGGAGTTATTTAGTTCAAATGACAAGTTTGGATCCTGTGCATGTAACAACCACCCAATTTCATTTTTTGAGTGTAAAGAGGATGTTTGATTTTTATGTTTTTTAATTGGATGAAAGGGCTTTACTTCATACATGTTTGTATAAGCAGTTTGATTAACCTCATCTTTGTGACTGGTGTTCTCTTCAAGTATGTTTGTTATATTTTCTATTAACCTTTATTGGTTGAAATCCCTTTTATAGTTCTAACTCTTTCTTACATCTCTAACTATTACATACATCATCTTTTAGCCCATTTAGAGAATGTAATAGGCCAAAATAAACTTATAAACTACTACTGGATTTTGGTGTAGTGTATTTTTTACTGATGCCCCTATTACTGTGTACCAGGATTGTATGTTGCATTTACTTTTACAATAACAGTGTGACATGGAAAGATGACTGGGTCTTATTCATCATACAGTGGCTACACCTTGACACAGCTGTGTTAAATCAGGTTTTTGCAATTACTCTGGCTTGCCTTCCCCTGCTTGTGTTCCTCTAACTGGAGGGACACTTGCAGGCTTTTGTTACATGAAGTGCTCCAATTGAAACACAGTAGAGACAAGATGAGAAAATTGAAGAAGGAATTGGTTTGGGGTGTCATCAGGTACAATATGTGTGTCTGTAATGCTACCTTTCACAGTGTTCTACCAGTGTGCTTAAATTGTGGTGTTTTTATTGGACCAGCAGTAGAGATGTATGGGGCCGTGTGCTCCCAGGAGAAAAGTAAGCTTGTGTTTCTCTGACTGGAAGTGCTGTTATTAATAGAGGGGTAAAGCAGGAGGCTCTATTATTAGTATAATTTATTGGTTATTATCAATACATAGAGCTGAAGACACTGATCATTGAGTACAGCTCGACACTGGTGATAAACACAAAGTATTCACTGCTAAGAGGATTTTGCAATTACACTTAACTAACTGCACAATGTCATTTTCAATAGGCTGATTGCTGGGGTCACCAATCTTTACTATTATAAGAGCCATTTTTAAACTTTTCTAAACCCTTCAAAATCATTGTGGAGCTGTAAAAACTGTTTGTTTAAACTTGGCATAATGAATGTAAAACAGCTTCTTGGGTATAATTGAGCCTGTCAATATTACTAAAAGGTAAAATTAAAATGCTTTACCACATGTGGCTAGATAAGTTATCATTATTTAATTTTTGATTATAATAATACCTTGTTTTTGTTGAATTCATGGAATCACAGACTAGAACTACAATAACTAATTATTATTTACTTGTTAATTTTATTGTAATGCAATAAAAAATATCTATCACCATGTTTAGGCCTACTTTGATATATGGGTAACTACAAAGCTGTCATGTTTAGGCTGTGTGCAGGTATGGAGGACCCAAAGTGCAGACTCAACTGAGGTGGGAGTGAAAATCAAAAAACAGAACACAGAACACTAACAAAGAAACCAAAAGAACAGATAAATAAAGGCAAAATCAAAGTACAATAATAATGAAAACTCAAAAGTCTGGGTCAACGACCCAGGTCTCCTTACACAAAGCTGTGCAGCCATGCATAGCTGCAGCTGTGAGTCCTACTTGTTTTTGTGCAAATTAATCAAATTAAAAGGATCCTGTTTTGATAATACATTTCATAAAAGGAAGCCCAATAGTTTTGAAAAGACAACAGTAAGTATGATGTAGTTGTTTTTAATTGTATTGTAAGTCCAGCAAAAGATCAAGCATACTAGTAAACTGTACAATTGGCAGTGAGCGTAAACACATTTGTCTTGTTTCCTGCTCTAGTTTCCTCCTTGACTTTTTGTTTTATTTAAATTTAGAATTCAGAGTAGGGGGGCTCTGGACTAGCCATTTATGTGTATTTACCCAGGCTAACCAATGCAACTGAGGTTAAGGATAATTTTCATATTTATCTAGCTTTTTGTTAAAGCCATAAGGAGATGCTGGTAAGAGAGCCACATGTGGTCGGGGAATCATAGGAATCTTGCACTAGTGCATAAAGTGTTACAGATTGTACAGAATGTTTGTTCTGTTGTAGTTTGCCACACTTTGTGCAGGTCTTTTGTAATTAACTCAAAGGTAAACAGTAATCTTTTAATCTAGAGGCTCCTTCTATAAAATGTTGCTATGGTCCTATAGTGATTTTTACAAATACACTTCAGCCCTAAAATTTTCTGAGCATTACATTGCAGTTACATTACATTATGAGGTGTTACATAGTGCAAAATACATAACTCAGTGTGAGGTCCAATTGCATCCATAGTGCAGGTAAATAGTCCAGTGAATTCCCAGAAAGCTAGTGCGCGACATGTTTGCTCCTGCATGCTCCTGCATGCTTTACCCAGGCAATTTCCTACATTTCTCAAGTTATGCACATGCTTGATGTGAACTATCTCCTGTTGGGTGCAAAATGTAAAAAAGGCTTTCTATGGACAAATGTCATGTTTATGTTTATCGAAGCTGATCAGTAACATTTAAATGAGAACATTCGCCATATTTCTTCAAATACGTTTCTGGCACTTTTTAAAAAACAGTTGTTGGTAGACTTGGATGTAGGGACATTATGGGAAAAATGTCCCGGTCCTGGGTCGGTGACCCAGTGTTTTGAGTTTCTTGTATCTCTGAGTTTTTGTATTATGCTCTTAGTTCTTTGTCGCCCCAGTTTATTCTATAGTCTAGTGTCTTAGTTTGGCCTTCTTGTATTCTGTTTAGTTCTCTGAGTATTTAGTAGCTGCCCTCTGTGTCTCTTTGTTGTTGTTCTCTGTGTTTCTTAGTTGCCCTGTCTCCCCTAGTCTAGTTTGGATCTGTGCTACTTCCTGTTTTACTTTGAAGGTCTGTGTCTCATGTGAGTGTATCCTACTTTGCTTCCTTGTCTTGTCAGTTCTGATTTCTCCCAGCTGTGCCCTCTTTCTGTATCTTATTCCCCTCGTTACTTCCCAGTGTATTTAAACCCTGTGTTTCTCTGAGTCAGTGTCGTGTCGTCCCTCATGCTGTGTGTGTTTTATTAGATTCTTCTCAGTTTAGGTTTTGTAGACGTTCTTTGTTCAGCAACAAAAGCTGCCATTTTGAATTCAATCCCATTTCTAGTGAGTTTGCGTTTGGGTCCAATTCCTGCCTGCACACAGCCGAAACGTGACAAAAAAACTGAAGCATCAAATTAATAGAAATTTAATGAGCAATGATTTTGATCATCTTCTGATTGTCCTCTGCTCAAAATGTTCCAGCTCTTTCTCAGTTTAATGCCATTCCAAATTGGATATTGCTGGTCTGTGAAATGTTGGCTGATCAAAAACAAGCATTTTGAAGACCAAAAATTTCAGTTACCTGCCACTGATGTTTGAGGGCCACCCACATGCACAGCTCCCCAGAACAGCTATTAAAACTGCCCTGTGATTCCACTTGTGGCTGTGTGGATGTGAGCTGAATATGATGAAGTACTTCCCTGTCAGAGGGTTACTTACAGCCACGCTGTCCCAGGAGAGTTTGCTGTGTGACACTGGCAGAAGGAAAGCAGTGACCCCAGTGATGGCCAGCTGAGGGACAAAGTCCAGAGCTGACTGTTAGAAGGCAAACCTCTCAGTGGTTGCTTAAGCTAATCACCACAGGGATCAACAACCATCGCTTTGTTAAAGCTTATATTCCCACGTTAGGAAATGAGTTTTAAAGATAAGTGAACAGACTATTTCCTGACACACTGTAAAAGTCACAGAATGCCTCTGGTGGGTGAACTGGCCAAAGTCCCATTGTTCTGCTTTGTTATATCTCTCCTTTTCTTATTGCTTTCCTATGTCATTGTCATTGACATGCTATTATCAGTTCTGGCAAATATTGGACTCATTCAGCTGGTGTGGGATCCCTACTCATCTTGAACATGGTTTCATCAGTTCCTGCTGTTTTTGGCTTGTCTTGTTATGTAAAGCTACTTTAGATAAGCTGTGGTTCCTTTATTTTTGTTTTGTTTTTTTAACATTTTGCAGTCTTAATTTGTTCATCATTAAGTAAGATTATTTTAGGCATGGTGATAAATGAGTGTAAGTACAAACTATGCCTAAATAAGCAACAGTTGTGTATATTTATTAGTACTCTTTTATCTTGAAAGCGGCGTCTTATGTTATTTTAAGGGTTATTTTCTAAACCACTGTTATTTTGGCATTTTGCTATTTGGGACAAAAGGAAAATGCATTTTTAAATCCCACTCAGGAGGCAGTAAAAATGAACTGTACAAAGGAAAACAAGTTAATTATATTATGTGGTTTATTTAACTAATTACAACAAGTACTTAATAATAATCCACAAGGATAATTGTAAAATACTCTAAAACTGCATAAGAAAACGTGTCCATATTTGGATACAGTTAAAAACATGGATGGCTATTGTTGTTATGAAAACAACAACAACCATAGGCCAGCTTAATACCTTGACTTTAATGTTATTACATTTATAGACACACTGTTTTCATCTTTCATTTTTAATTCTCATTTAAGCCATGCAGAATTCATCAGTGACATGTCACTTAGCAACCTAAACCTGGAGGTTTTAAGGGATGCATAGACTAAAACAGTGTTTAGTAGCAACTTCTCTTATATGTTCAACTTGAACTAATTGTCACGGCTGGCGGAGTGAGCCGTGTGGTGTGGAGGAAAGGGAGGACCCAAAATGCAGCAGTGACTGATGATACGAGTGATGTTTATTTACAAAGTGACAATGGCAGAAACAGGCAGTGAGGCATGACAAAACAACTGAAGAAACCTAAACTGGGAGAACTAAATGACAAACCTGAGACCATACAAAAGGGGTGCGGGGCAGAGAGACGCAGAGACAGGAACACCATAGAACGCAGACGAGCCGACAATGAACACAGACCGACACCCACTAAATATACACACACACACAAGGTAATCAGGTAATCACACACAGGAGGGAAGAACAGCTGAACCTAATACACATGAGGACCGGAGGACACAAGCTGAACACAATGACAACAGACACAGACCTTCAAAATAGAATAGGAAATCCAGAACATGAGCCTTCAAAGTAAAGCAGGAACACACAGACTGATTTACAACACAACACGGGGACATGAACAGAGCACCAAGGACAGACACAGGTAGGGCTGAATACACACACCAAACTACAGGTTCAACCCTAAACCAATACAAAATCAGAATAAACACAAAGCACAAAAATGAACTTCAAGGAAACACAAAACGCTGGGCCAAAATGACCCAGGACCATGACAGTACCCCCCCTCCAAGGGCTGACTCCAGACAGCCCAAAACAAAAACAGATGACCAACCCAGGGCGGGCGGCGGGGGCCCAGGACGGAGGGACCAACACCGAACAAAAACAAGCCCCAGCGAACCAAGTGACCTGTCCAAAACAAACACACATGCCGGAGCACAAGGACAAAACACAGTTCAGGAGGCCGGCCCGGAGGCTGACACAGATCCAAAAGCCGACCGAGCGGAAGGCAGCGGTGGCGGAGTGGAGGCAGTTCAGGGGGCCGACCGTGCACACGGCAACGGCGGCGACGGGCAAACAGTTCTGGGGGCCGACCGTGCACACGGCAACGGCGGCGACGGGCAAACAGTTCTGGGGACCGACCGTGCACACGGCAACGGGCAAACAGTTCTGGGGACCGACCGTGCACACGGCAACGGCGGCGACGGGCAAACAGTTCTGGAGGCCGACCACTTGGAAGGTAGTGGTGGCCACCGAGCAGGTCCGGAGGACGGCCACGATGCCAGCGGCGGCGACGAACTCTTTCCGGAGGCCGCCCCCGAAGGCCGTGATGCCATCTTAGAGGCCCGGAAAACGGCCGGCAGAGGCGAGGCAGAACGGGTCGAGCTGGCTCCGACGGCGGTGTGGCAACCGCAGGATCAGACGAAGGCGGAGCCGAGGCCGGACCAGGCGGCGGCGTGGATGACGACACGGAGGCCGGACCAGGCGGCGGCGTGGATGACGACACGGAGGCCGGACCAGGCGTGGATGACGACACGGAGGCCGGACCAGGCGTGGATGATGCAGAGGCCGGACCAGACGAGGATGATGCAGAGGCCGGACCAGACGAGGATGATGCAGAGGCCGGACCAGACGAGGGTGCAGAGGCCGGACCAGACGAGGGTGCAGAGGCCGGACCAGACGAGGATGCAGAGGCTGGACCAGACGAAGATGATGAGGATGCAGAGGCTGGACCGGATGAAGCCAAAGCAAATGCTGAAACCGGACCAGGCGAGGATGAAGCCAAAGCAGATGCTGAAACCGGACCAGGCGAGGCCGAAGACTCTGAGGCCGCAGCAGGCGAGGGTGATGAGACTGCAGCTGGTGATGAGACTGCAGCTGGTGATGAGATTGCAGCTGGTGATGAGATTGCAGCTGATGGCTGGACGGGCTCCTCGGGCCCCCCAGCTGACGAGGCAGAAGGCTGGACGGGCTCCTCGGGCCCCCCAGCAAAAACAGTCTCAGACCCAGTGGGCACTGGAGCCCCTGGCACACACAGAACAGAACCAGCAGGCACACGGGCCTCTGGCAGGAACGCAACAGAACCAGCAGGCACACGGGCCTCTGGCAGGAACGCAACAGAACCAGCAGGCACACGGGCAGGCACACGGGCCTCTGGCAGGAACGCAACAGAACCAGCAGGCACACGGGCAGGCACACGGGCCTCTGGCAGGGACGCAACAGAACCAGCAGGCACGCGGGCCTCTGGCAGGGACGCAACAGAACCAGCAGGCACGGAGACCTCTGGCAGGGACAGAACGGAACCAGCAGGCGCACGGGCCTCTGGCAGAGACAGAACAGAACCAGCAGGCGCGGAGACCTCTGGCAGAGACAGAACGGAACCAGCAGGCGCACGGGCCTCTGGCAGGGACGGAACAGAACCAGCAGGCGCACGGGCCTCTGGCAGGGACAAAACAGACTGCAGCTGCGCGGAGCACCGACCCTGCTCAGGCAGCGACAGCCGGGTGCAGTTCTCAGCTGGGTTCTTAGCCTCCAGGGGTCCAGAGTCAGCTGAGGGCTGTAACTTAACCTCTGGTGAGGCCCTGGAGCAAGTAGCAGTCTCTAAACTAGCCAGCTGTTGAGGAACGATTGCATTTTTAACGTGTTTGTCTCTCTGCAAATAATACGTACTAGAAAAAGAGTCAAAAATGGGAGGCACAAGCGCAGCCTCCCGTACAGAGGGAGTCTGTGAAGACGGAGACGGCATGAATGACTGGGCTAGCGGAGATACCGGAGTCCGAGTTGCTTGTGGCTGTGCAGCTAAACGAGGTAAAGACAGCTCAGCAGGAGAATGAGCAAGCAACACACAGTTCTCCTTGTCGTCTGCTGCACCAAACAAAGTCCCTGGATAAACTGTTCCACAGTCCAAGACAGAAAAAGGGTCCTTCTCACTCACCACGGCCGGCAGTTCTGAAGTTCCAATATCTGGCTGTGGGGTGACGCGCCGACGGCGCGATCGTCGCTTCCTCCCGGGCAAAACCTCCGGCGGGCCGGGCAAAACCTCCGGCGGGCCGGGCAAAACCTCCGGCGGGCCGGGCAAAACCTCCGGCGGGAGAAGCTGACGTGGCTGTTCCGGGGTGGCCGTAATCCGCTGCTGCTGGACAAAGTCTGTGGATTCCCGAGCTCGCACCACCCCCCGGGCTTTATGCAGGTTGCAAATTAAGCCTGAAACTCCCTTAAGCTGGCAGAGGTAGGGATTTTCTTCCAGGATTGCTTCGATGGCTTTTAACCCCACCACTTGTGCCCTTGCGTTGGTGGTGTGGGTTACCCAGTCCATCAGGCGTCGGATGCGTGCGAGGTCGCTCTCTCCAGACAAAGCTGCTGGGTCCATGTTTGGTCGGCTCGTACTGTCACGGCTGGCGGAGTGAGCCGTGTGGTGTGGAGGAAAGGGAGGACCCAAAATGCAGCAGTGACTGATGATACGAGTGATGTTTATTTACAAAGTGACAATGGCAGAAACAGGCAGTGAGGCATGACAAAACAACTGAAGAAACCTAAACTGGGAGAACTAAATGACAAACCTGAGACCATACAAAAGGGGTGCGGGGCAGAGAGACGCAGAGACAGGAACACCATAGAACGCAGACGAGCCGACAATGAACACAGACCGACACCCACTAAATATACACACACACACACAAGGTAATCAGGTAATCACACACAGGAGGGAAGAACAGCTGAACCTAATACACATGAGGACCGGAGGACACAAGCTGAACACAATGACAACAGACACAGACCTTCAAAATAGAATAGGAAATCCAGAACATGAGCCTTCAAAGTAAAGCAGGAACACACAGACTGATTTACAACACAACACGGGGACATGAACAGAGCACCAAGGACAGACACAGGTAGGGCTGAATACACACACCAAACTACAGGTTCAACCCTAAACCAATACAAAATCAGAATAAACACAAAGCACAAAAATGAACTTCAAGGAAACACAAAACGCTGGGCCAAAATGACCCAGGACCATGACAGTACCCCCCCTCCAAGGGCTGACTCCAGACAGCCCAAAACAAAAACAGATGACCAACCCAGGGCGGGCGGCGGGGGCCCAGGACGGAGGGACCAACACCGAACAAAAACAAGCCCCAGCGAACCAAGTGACCTGTCCAAAACAAACACACATGCCGGAGCACAAGGACAAAACACAGTTCAGGAGGCCGGCCCGGAGGCTGACACAGATCCAAAAGCCGACCGAGCGGAAGGCAGCGGTGGCGGAGTGGAGGCAGTTCAGGGGGCCGACCGTGCACACGGCAACGGCGGCGACGGGCAAACAGTTCTGGGGGCCGACCGTGCACACGGCAACGGCGGCGACGGGCAAACAGTTCTGGGGACCGACCGTGCACACGGCAACGGCGGCGATGGGCAAACAGTTCTGGGGACCGACCGTGCACACGGCAACGGGCAAACAGTTCTGGGGACCGACCGTGCACACGGCAACGGCGGCGACGGGCAAACAGTTCTGGAGGCCGACCACTTGGAAGGTAGTGGTGGCCACCGAGCAGGTCCGGAGGACGGCCACGATGCCAGCGGCGGCGACGAACTCTTTCCGGAGGCCGCCCCCGAAGGCCGTGATGCCATCTTAGAGGCCCGGAAAACGGCCGGCAGAGGCGAGGCAGAACGGGTCGAGCTGGCTCCGACGGCGGTGTGGCAACCGCAGGATCAGACGAAGGCGGAGCCGAGGCCGGACCAGGCGGCGGCGTGGATGACGACACGGAGGCCGGACCAGGCGGCGGCGTGGATGACGACACGGAGGCCGGACCAGGCGTGGATGACGACACGGAGGCCGGACCAGGCGTGGATGACGACACGGAGGCCGGACCAGGCGTGGATGACGACACGGAGGCCGGACCAGGCGTGGATGACGACACGGAGGCCGGACCAGGCGTGGATGATGCAGAGGCCGGACCAGACGAGGATGATGCAGAGGCCGGACCAGACGAGGGTGCAGAGGCCGGACCAGACGAGGGTGCAGAGGCTGGACCAGACGAGGATGCAGAGGCTGGACCAGACGAAGATGATGAGGATGCAGAGGCTGGACCGGATGAAGCCAAAGCAAATGCTGAAACCGGACCAGGCGAGGATGAAGCCAAAGCAGATGCTGAAACCGGACCAGGCGAGGCCGAAGACTCTGAGGCCGCAGCAGGCGAGGGTGATGAGACTGCAGCTGGTGATGAGACTGCAGCTGGTGATGAGATTGCAGCTGGTGATGAGATTGCAGCTGGTGATGAGATTGCAGCTGATGGCTGGACGGGCTCCTCGGGCCCCCCAGCTGACGAGGCAGAAGGCTGGACGGGCTCCTCGGGCCCCCCAGCAAAAACAGTCTCAGACCCAGTGGGCACTGGAGCCCCTGGCACACACAGAACAGAACCAGCAGGCACACGGGCCTCTGGCAGGAACGCAACAGAACCAGCAGGCACACGGGCAGGCACACGGGCCTCTGGCAGGAACGCAACAGAACCAGCAGGCACACGGGCCTCTGGCAGGAACGCAACAGAACCAGCAGGCACACGGGCAGGCACACGGGCCTCTGGCAGGAACGCAACAGAACCAGCAGGCACACGGGCAGGCACACGGGCCTCTGGCAGGGACGCAACAGAACCAGCAGGCACGCGGGCCTCTGGCAGGGACGCAACAGAACCAGCAGGCACGGAGACCTCTGGCAGGGACAGAACGGAACCAGCAGGCGCACGGGCCTCTGGCAGAGACAGAACAGAACCAGCAGGCGCGGAGACCTCTGGCAGAGACAGAACGGAACCAGCAGGCGCACGGGCCTCTGGCAGGGACGGAACAGAACCAGCAGGCGCACGGGCCTCTGGCAGGGACAAAACAGACTGCAGCTGCGCGGAGCACCGACCCTGCTCAGGCAGCGACAGCCGGGTGCAGTTCTCAGCTGGGTTCTTAGCCTCCAGGGGTCCAGAGTCAGCTGAGGGCTGTAACTTAACCTCTGGTGAGGCCCTGGAGCAAGTAGCAGTCTCTAAACTAGCCAGCTGTTGAGGAACGATTGCATTTTTAACGTGTTTGTCTCTCTGCAAATAATACGTACTAGAAAAAGAGTCAAAAATGGGAGGCACAAGCGCAGCCTCCCGTACAGAGGGAGTCTGTGAAGACGGAGACGGCATGAATGACTGGGCTAGCGGAGATACCGGAGTCCGAGTTGCTTGTGGCTGTGCAGCTAAACGAGGTAAAGACAGCTCAGCAGGAGAATGAGCAAGCAACACACAGTTCTCCTTGTCGTCTGCTGCACCAAACAAAGTCCCTGGATAAACTGTTCCACAGTCCAAGACAGAAAAAGGGTCCTTCTCACTCACCACGGCCGGCAGTTCTGAAGTTCCAATATCTGGCTGTGGGGTGACGCGCCGACGGCGCGATCGTCGCTTCCTCCCGGGCAAAACCTCCGGCGGGCCGGGCAAAACCTCCGGCGGGCCGGGCAAAACCTCCGGCGGGCCGGGCAAAACCTCCGGCGGGAGAAGCTGACGTGGCTGTTCCGGGGTGGCCGTAATCCGCTGCTGCTGGACAAAGTCTGTGGATTCCCGAGCTCGCACCACCCCCCGGGCTTTATGCAGGTTGCAAATTAAGCCTGAAACTCCCTTAAGCTGGCAGAGGTAGGGATTTTCTTCCAGGATTGCTTCGATGGCTTTTAACCCCACCACTTGTGCCCTTGCGTTGGTGGTGTGGGTTACCCAGTCCATCAGGCGTCGGATGCGTGCGAGGTCGCTCTCTCCAGACAAAGCTGCTGGGTCCATGTTTGGTCGGCTCGTACTGTCACGGCTGGCGGAGTGAGCCGTGTGGTGTGGAGGAAAGGGAGGACCCAAAATGCAGCAGTGACTGATGATACGAGTGATGTTTATTTACAAAGTGACAATGGCAGAAACAGGCAGTGAGGCATGACAAAACAACTGAAGAAACCTAAACTGGGAGAACTAAATGACAAACCTGAGACCATACAAAAGGGGTGCGGGGCAGAGAGACGCAGAGACAGGAACACCATAGAACGCAGACGAGCCGACAATGAACACAGACCGACACCCACTAAATATACACACACACACACAAGGTAATCAGGTAATCACACACAGGAGGGAAGAACAGCTGAACCTAATACACATGAGGACCGGAGGACACAAGCTGAACACAATGACAACAGACACAGACCTTCAAAATAGAATAGGAAATCCAGAACATGAGCCTTCAAAGTAAAGCAGGAACACACAGACTGATTTACAACACAACACGGGGACATGAACAGAGCACCAAGGACAGACACAGGTAGGGCTGAATACACACACCAAACTACAGGTTCAACCCTAAACCAATACAAAATCAGAATAAACACAAAGCACAAAAATGAACTTCAAGGAAACACAAAACGCTGGGCCAAAATGACCCAGGACCATGACACTAATAGCATTTCATCCATTTAGCTTCTTAATTTCTCAAGAGTCCACTAAAACGCAATGTTTTTCCATAATAAATTAATAATAGGATTACTTGCAAATGAAACACAAGGAGCCAGAAACCAAAACAGCAAACACAGGAGCCCAGAAAACAACTCAAAACAACCAAACAAACAAGGTCCACAAAAGGTGCAGGAGGCCATGAAAACAGTTCCGAAAAAAAGTTCAGGGGGCCGGCCTGGAGGTAGACAGCACAAGGTCCAAACCCGGGCAGTTCAGGAGGCCGACCGTGTGAAAAGCAACAGCGGCGAAGGAGGTCCGGAGACCGGCCGCGCGGAAGGCAGCGGCAGCGGCGGCGACGCAGTTCAGGAGGCCATCCACGATGGCAATGAAGTCCAGTCATCAGCCTGGAAGGTGGCTGGCGATGTTGAGGTGCTGGACGTGGACTGGACGGCGCTTGGCAGCGGCAGGACCAGGTGAGGCAGGACCAGGCAACGATGGCGTGGGAGCTGCTGATGGTGGCACTGCAGGTGACGGCGTGGGAGCCGCAGATGGTGGCGCTGCAGGCGACGAAGACTGGACGGGCCCTCGGACCCTCCAGCGGAGACAGAAAGGCAGGAAGGCAGAGGAGCAGGCTCAGCAACAATTGACTCAGCTAAAATAGGTTTTAACCCCTTTTCACCATGATTAACAGTTTTCAAAATCCTAGGTTTAACAGTCTTAGAGTGAGCTGACTTGGGGATGACTGAACCAGACTTGACAAAACCTGAACTGACAGAACCTGAACTGAATGTCTTAGTACTAGTAACATTGCTCACAGTTTTAACAGGGTTCATAGTCTTAAGCTGAGGATTATTGTCCTTGATTCCTCCCTGCTCAGAGGGAGCAAAATGAAAAAAACGTTTCCCAGTCTACGTCATCATCCAAAAGGGAAGTTCCCCACGGATCAGAGGTGAGTTTATTACTCTTAACGTCAGATGGGACGTGAGAATAGGAGAGAAACACAGCTGGGGCAAATCAGGCCTAACGAAACAGGGGAAGCAAAACCAGACACATTAACATAAGACATGCACCTCCAAAGTAAAACAGGAAACATAACACAGACTGAACTACAGACACAGACTCTGACTGGACACAGGGAGACAGCAACTATGGAACAGAACAGAAACCAGAAGACAACTCTGACAAAGAAACCAAAAAACTAGAAATGATAAATGATATAATAAACTCAAAACTCTGGGTCAACGACCCAGGCATCCTAACAATTACCTTATTGTGTGTGTATAACCTCTTTTTAAGTTTTGTGAATATTATACACAGTTATGCTGAGGATTGTCGGCCAGTTTCCACTGGAAATGCCTTTTGGTTAAATTGTCAGCAAGGAATTTGCATTTGCACTGTTAAATTTTTATATAACTTCCATGCACATAAAAAACAGCTGCTTGTTTAAGTGAAAATACACTGATGTTTTTTTTTTTTTGCACTAATAAAGTTGTGGAGTTGTAAAGTATTTTGTCTAGTGTCAATTATATCGTCAGTTATATCATTATTGCAAATTTTCAAATGTATATCGTGATAAATATTTTTGGTCATATCGCCCTGCTCTTCTTGCAATAATTAATCTAATTGATCTAATGATTATATAGACACATATATAGGTGCAACATTGTATTTCATCACGCTGAATGATTTTCAAACCTGCTCACGATTATTCCTGCTTTTGAGAGCGTTGACTCTCCTCATTATGCTATAATAAAGTGTGATTATTAATATAATTACTCAGTTCATTTAGTTATATGAACAGTAGCAGGTGGGCGTTTGCAGTATTTCCACACGCTGTAGCGTTGACCTTGTGCAGTTAACCATGACAAGTGTATTAAATATACTGACATTCTTACAGAAGTGTGTTGTTATGCGCTCTCCTATCGATTTTCAGTGAAAGTCCTCTTAGGAATGTCAAAGTGTTATACTTGTCAGAGAGAATATATTGATATGCTTGCCATGTGCTTGCAAACATTTCCAGTTCACAGCAAGGAGAATCTTATCATGGTGTCTGACTTTGTCAACACTATTAAATTTAGGGAGAGTCTATGATTAATAACTTCCACATAAGGAGAAAATAGGAAGACGCGCAGGCTTGAAGGCTTACAGAAAGATTAATGAGTGTCAAAAACAATGAATTTTCCATTAGATAGTAGATTGTCATACATTACTTGTGTGATCTTCCAGGTTTCCTCATCAGATAAGTTTGTTCAAGGATCATCAAAAAATTATCCATTTTTTATAGATAAAAATTTTGTCCCTTGTGCACAAGTCAGAAATATTACTTTTTCCAAAATACCACAACTAGCAATCTAATCATAGTTTTTATTGAACATTTGACCTGACTATTAAGAGAGAACAAATACGAATGTGCAGAACTTGCCTTGTGAAGGCTGGTTGCAAAGGGGAAAAAAGGACTGATTACAGGACACTCTTTTAATTTCAGCAGCATTATTTAAAACACACATGCACACGCAAGAACACGGGAAGTGTCATGCCTCTCTAAGACCTTTCTCTGCAACTGTGTTATTATTGTTACCAGCGATGGCCAGCTGATATCAAATATCAGCAATGGGGAAAACAAACACGCAGCATTCATGAGCATGTTGAATACTAATGCAACTTTGAGTAGCAGAAAAATGATAAGAAGTGAAAAATTATTCTTCACAACAAGAGAATCAAATGAGGCATGCATAGCGTGAACAATGCCACTGGCACCAGCAGCTGGAAAGGGATAGTGGTCTGTTGGATATTTCCCATAATAGACCAGATGTGTCAGCATACAGTACATTTGTGGACCAGAGAAGAGTGGTAAATTGTATAAGTGAGGCTTTCTTGACAATTTCAGAAGTGCTTTTTTTGAGTTATTTTCTCTGTCCACAAGTAGCAGCGCATTGCATGATCTTTAGTCTGTGAAAATCTGGGAGAAATTTGTAAGTAAAACATTAATTTTCAAACAAAAATAAATCACTAATGCCAAAATAAATAAAAAAATAAGAAAAAAAATAAATTACAAATGCTTAAACGTTTTTGTTTATCCTTCTGTTCTTTCTAATGCAGACTTTGGACTGTGTAAACTGCACCTTAACATCAGGTTCCACAGATTTTTCAGGTTCTAGTTACATTCCCTGAGAAATCAGACTTCAGCTTATAATAGCGTAATAGTTTCAGTTGTTGCCAGGATATCCAGTTCAAAACCGATTTTTGGTGAGGTGGACACTAAGGAAGGAAAAAAGGAATTTTATCAGTTGGTTACGTAGAGAGATTGAGCTGGAAAGAATCTGCTGTGGGTTAGGGTGGTTAAGAATAGAGATAGAGATGTGTGTAAAGAGCATACTGGGTACGTGTAAGCAGTATTTTGAGAATAATGAATGCAGAAAATGGGAGAGCGAGGAGGACAGAATCCAGAGAATTAGTAAGGAGGAAGTAAGAGCAGCTGTGAAGAGGATGAAGACCGAAAGGCAGTTGGTCCAGATGACATACCTGTGGGAGGTACAGTATGTATATGTCTAGGGGAGATGTTTGCGATGATTAAAGCTGGGTGACATACAGCATTATCTTGCTGGCAGCAGTAATCAAGGGAAAGATATGGTCGCCAACAATACTCAGGTAGCCTGTTAAACCATTGTTCAGTTGGTACTAAAGGCCCCAAAATGTCCCAAGGAAATATCCATGACACCAACCACCACCAACCTATACTGTTGACGATTTCATGTTTTCATATACTTTTGGCCAAATTCTGATCCTACCATCTGACTCTCGCAGCCGAAATTAAGACTCATTAAACCCAGCAACATTTTTCCAATCTACTATTGTCTGGTTTTGTGAGCCCGTGTGAATTGTAGCCTCAGCTTCCTGTCCTTAGTAAGTTAAGCTTGGGAGTGGCACCCAATGTGGTCTTCTGCTGTAGCCCATCTGCTTCAAGGTTCAACTTGTTTCCATTCGGTGATGCTTTTCTTGCATACCTTAGTTGTAATGAATTGTCATTTGAATTATTGTTACCTCATCATCTCGTCATCTCAAAGCATTCTAGCAACCCTCCTCTGACTTCCAGCATCAACAAGGCATTTACACCCAGAGAATTGCCACTTAATGGATATTTCCACTTTATTGGACAATTCTCTGTAAACCCTAGTGATATTTGTGTGGAAAAATCCCAGAAGATCATCACTTTCTGAAATACTCAGACAGGCACTTTTGGGGATTACATACTCACCTCTTGTACTCATGTGATGACATCAAATAACTGCTTTGCATAAAATGATTACATTAGTTGGCTTTAACTTGATCCAAAGACCCTTGGTGTTTTACTGTCCTAACAGATGCTGCTGTAAAGCTGTATTTAGTATTTAATCTTGTCATATGCAACACTATTGCCAGAAAAAATAGGCAGTTACAGTTGCCATAACTATATTGGAGTGTTCTGACTTTCGTTTGACTTTAATTCTAAGTAACTACATTACTTGGGACAGGAGCTACAGATGCATGTTTTAATGAAGGATTAATGGTACAAATAAGGTTGTAATAGAGTTAAAACTGATAAAGATGTAATAGTCAAGTCTTTTCTGTTTCTTGGTAATGTATTGGTGATAACACTTGACACATCATCAAGTTATGTAATAAATGAGTACTGAGTATCCTACTCCCATTTCCATATTAACAACATTTAATCTTATACTTCCTGTCACCATGGAGCAAATAATCATTATGCTATCAATTGTATTCCTTCACACTACCTATCTAACTTCCTGTCTCCTTCCTTTACCCCCTCATGCTATCAGTGGCTGGGACAAAAAGCAAAGCTAGAGGTGAGTTATTGCCTCCATTTTCTTGCTACATGATTTATGTTGCACGCAGTTCCCAATAAACAATGTTTGGATCACCCTTTTATCTCCACCAAAAGCCTAGCAAGCATTAACATACGCTGCTCCTCCTGAACCATTCTGGGCATTTTTTTGTTGTCGTTGTTAACCTTTCTTTCTCCAGGAAAGGTTTGTTGAACATCCTTGCTGTTTTCAGATACAACCTTCTTCACGTATGTATAGATTTCACACTGAAGTGCTGCCTGCCTCACCCAGCCATGCTTTCCTGCATTTGGCCTCTGTGCAGCTCATCTGGAGCAGCTGGGGGTGGTTTCCAGTTCAAGGACACCTCATATTTAGGGGGGATCATTTCTTATTTACTCATCCTCGACAGATTTTCTTAGCTGTATTGCACATTCAAACAGGAGATGTTCTGGTAACCAACTTTATTTTTTTTTCACCTCTGACCATCAGTATTTTACACTTTTTCAGATAAATATGTTCACTTCAATGAGTCTTATCTATTGCTTATTAAAATCTGCTTTCAAATGCATTATTAATTTAGATATTTGGTAATTTTAACAATGTTTCTTTAAGTTCAACATACATTTTGTGTTATTGGACTTTTTTGTTTGTTAGTTTGCTAGCATTTTTTTTTCATTATCTAGGTGTTACATAGATATTATTTGCTTTATGTCTACCTTACCATTTTTTATTGGAATCCCTCACTACAATCATACACTCATACATTAATTAGTTCTCAGTCTATTTGTTTTGCTGTTTGTGGTTGTTTTTTCTTTTACATATCCTCAACCAAACTAAATGATTAATTTTTTAATTTTGTTTTTTTCTTAAAATGAATGTTAAGCCCCACACTCCCTCCTGGAAAATACTGTCTTTTCTAATTACCAAGGAGGTTTTTTTTATAATTAACAGAAGATACACATTTAGCCTTTGTACCCGTAGAATGGGACAGGCTTTTTCAGCAGCACCTTTGTAGCTGATTAGTTGTTGATTATATATTATATATGTGTGTGTGTGCGTGTGCGTGTGTGTGTGTGTATGGGTTCATATATATGAACCCATGCATCAGTCTTGAATATTTATTAATGGATTTTGTAATGCTGTAATGCATGCTGATGATTGCTGTGTAATTCATGGAATAACTGTAAGAAGTCAGTATAAAAGATCCTCCTAGCAGGCATCATTATAATGGAAAACATGCCTCTTGGCTTATTTACCGAGACCTTATGAATAGATTTGTTTGCTCTGCGAGGATTCACCTGAGCGTATGAAGCAATGGTTTGGCCAGTGCAAGCAGAGGGAAAAAGAGGATCATTTATTAAAGTGAAAACATTGTATAAAGAGAGAAAACTGAGGATAAACTTTTTCGTGAGAAAACTTTTTATGGTCACCTCAAACTTAGGAAAGAAACTTGTATTGGCCACTATTTTTGGTCAAACAATGAGACTAATGGGACTAAAGTGCTCCAACTCTGCTCCGACAAACACGTATGGCAGCAGTAAAACATGAAGTTGAAATAGCAGAGGTTGTTTTCACAGTTGTGTTATGTAACCTTTATGAAGGGCACATTCAGGCAGGTGGAATGTGAATTTAAAAGCCTTTCAAATACAGTTAATCTAGGAGAGGTTATGTTACATTAAAGAGAAAAGGGCGAGGATAAGGTTTACTGAACATCTAAAAGAGGAAATGTACGTTTCTCAAAGAGCAATCTCAAATGGACTCTAGGAACTAGTCTTACTTTTTCCTGTCATGTGCCTTCTCGACATTTTAGAGGAAATCCATAGTTGGGCTTACTGAGAAAATATTATACTCAAGCTTGTGCTTAACCGAATTAACATTGATTAAAACATTTCATTTGGCAGCCCTCGAGAGTTGGGTTGATTACCATTAGACGCTTTTCTTGTTGTCTTCTTTGTTGTCTTAGTGGTGCTAGTTGTTATCACTTTGTAGCCTGAATATCCTTAATATACTGTCACTTTGGCAGTTTTATTTTTCTGTGTAGTGTAATACTTACACGGACCTTGATTTTACTTAATTTGAGGCACGTTAAGTGTACATATTTTAAGTAACTACTTAAATATGAAATCTCCTGTTTCACGTGGAGACAGTACAGTATTTCTGACACACTTTCTGAAACTGATGTATTACCACTTTCTTCTTTCCTTTTTTTTCGTGCACAGCAGAAAAAAAAACATGGCTAAGAGTTTCCCCCAGCAGGGATATTTATTGCCAGTTCTGTGGATTGTCCACCCCCTACTTTTTCCCCCACCTTCCCCACTGCGGTAAATTATAGGGGAGGACGACGCTCAGTACCACCTCTGTGTCGAGGAAGGTTCACTTTTGCTCAGGTGTTAGTCTGTAACAGGCACAAAATGTTCTTTTTGATGAAGGGTAAAGCTAGCAGACAGCTCACTCTGTCTTGGTTATTTCCTTTCTGAAAGACTTCATCAGCTCAATCAAATGACTGCATCATTTAGGATCACATTATCAGTGCAGACCATGAATACAATACAGCGCTGATAGTCATTTTTTGTGTGCCGGTGGGTTATCTCATCACATGCATTGTGTGTGTCTGAGTTCTTGTTTACAGATGATGGAGCCACTGTAAAAAATCACTGTAATCCTAGTGCAGATAGAGGGTGCATAATATATCTTTGTACAATCTACATAAACAAATTGAATGCAAAGATGACAACTAATTGATTTTACAAAAAGGAAGGAAAAAAAACAAGAGCATTAAGTATGAGCCCAGTTGCACGTGAACGTAGACACCAGATTATTTTATGGAATATACTATACTGTGTGTAAAAAAAAAAAAAAAAAAAAAAAAGATACAAAATGATACATAAAGACTCTAATATTCATTTTGGTTAAATGAATATTAGATGAATGGTTTGGTTAAATTTCCTTTAGCATTTTAAACTAGTTACTTTTGGTAACTATCAAAAAGCATCTGACATAATTCTGGCTGGATATTTGACCAATCCTCTTGGATTAGGTAGAGTTTCTTTCAGTTGGTTGGTTTACTACCATGGAACCAGCTTTTTTTCAGTGTCCACAAATTTTAAATAGGAATAAGTTTGTGGCTTTGAGAAGGCTATTCTAGAAGCCTAATATTAGCCTGCGTTTTGGTTTTGCGTGTGTGATTTGAGATAAAGTTGAACAATTTGGAGGTAGTCCTCATTCTTCATTATTCCATTCACATTTTGTAATGTACCAGTACCACTCGAAGCAAAATATCCCCAGCGCATGATGCTACCACCACCGTGCTTTACAGTTGGCACAGTGTTCTTATTTCTGAAAGCCTCCAAACATTCCTCTTTTGGCCAAATCTCAATCTTTGTATTGTCTCACCATAAAACGTTTCTCCAGAAAGCACTTGGGTTGTACACGTGTGCAGCTGAGAAGGTCAGTTGAGGTTGAAGGTGTCAGTTTTGGAGTAGGGGTTTCTACTTCTTCTTTGTTGGCACCCTCCAAACCCATGGTGATGTAAACCTCGCTTTGCAGCGATGCTGATGTTCCAGGAGTTTTCAGTTCATGGCACACTTGTGCCTTGGTGGTTCCTGCAGTAAACAACCTAACTAATTTCCTCCATTTGAGGATGACTGACTTTGGCAAAGAGGTAACAAATCTAAATGACTTGCATTTACACACATTTGTTTGAACTGTGTGTAAGTCTAAGTTAAAAGTTGTGTATATGCAAGTGGAACTGATGATCTTGAAATCTGCAATTGTTTGAAAATGGCTCCAAGAGACCTTCCTACCTTGTATAAATTTCCCTTCTTAGGTCTTCACTGACTTCCCTGCAGTTCTGAGCATTGGTCTATCTAATGAGTGCGGCCAAATAAATCCTTTATGCTGGAAAGGAGAAATTACCAGGAATCATGATTGCTAATGAGAGGTTAATCATCATTAGAAATCATTAAAAGCTATCCCAAAAGGTTGATTCTGTTCATCTGGACGTAGCGTTTTCAGTGGGAGAAATGAACAGAATCAACCTTTTGGGATTTACTTACCTGGATGATTGAGCATGCATCAAGTACGGACATAAAAGCTATCTATCTGTTACCTACATACCTCACAGACATTAAATACATGACCAGTTTGGCTACATGTAATCAAAATATTTGCTTTTACTATAATTATGTATAGATTTCAGTGTCTAAATGCATTTTATGGTGAAAGGCCTGTATAGTTTCAAATACTGTATTTCTTGCAGTTTCTTTTTTGTGACATTATCTGCAACTAAGTCTATGGTGTACATTTACAGATTAGCTTCAGTTCATTGATCAGATCTAGATTTAGCGCTAATTAGCTGCTGTCCTTAAATAGTTGCTTAAATCTTTAGCTACCGACTGTAGGCAGGTAGCTGTTAAAATAGCACACAATAGCATTTCTTCAGTTCAGTTCCTCAGATCAGTACGTTTATAATAAGCATGGTATGCATTTATGTGGATGTCATACCAAGTTAAATTACACTGTCAGTGTAAGTGATTCTTTTGTGTGAACGATGTGACCTTTTAGTCAGATTTAAATCATATAAAACATGTTTTTGCCCGTGTTCAGGAAAGATCACTCGGCAAACAATCAGATCTCATGGGGTTACTTTAGCAGTAAACTACAGCTTGTCTTATCTTTTCTCATTATCATGTTATTCCATAGCGTTTGTTTTAGGAAAAACAGTTAAAGGTAGGTAATGAATGTGTCTGCAAAGATACTAATATTTAAATCATAGATGTGATGAGCATGGTGTTTACATTACTTCTGTGTTTGCACATTGCATTCATTTAAGTAATCCACACACTACTGTGTTGTGAGGGTGTCTTCTTCAAGCTCGGGTCCTTTGCTAAATGCCTATGTGCAGTATCTTGGCTTTTTGTAGAACTACATTTCCTCACCCCTCAAATGTTATACTGGAAACTGACTAAAGCGAGGGGGAACAAGCCCATAATGGTCTGTGTGAATTTAGCACAAATCAGGCTGAAAATCTTCTTGACATGTTTCACATAGCTGAGAAGGGTTATGATGCATAATTAACTCATACACTATCAGCTTTCTAAGCAATCTAAGCAGTTCTATCATTCAGTTTCCCACAATTGAGCTTGAAGTTACCTCAGTGTGCTTGTGCAAGTATAGAAGCAAACAATAACAAATATGGAACGGACCATAGCGGATATTGTGTGGACAAAATCTCTTTAGACCAGAATAATTGAGCTCTGACAACAACACACTTGCCTGTAAAGCCTCTTTTTTTCTCCCTTTCAAAGATGTGTCATCTTGTTTAAATGGAATTTCCTTGGAATTGTCAATAGAAACCATCCGAGGGACAACCCTGATCTGTTATGTATCTTGTGAAAACCCACACAAAGAGGAGGAAGAACTCATCTGGGGTTTTCATGTATACAATCAGTGTTAGCATTATGCCTCCAGGACTTGTGCTGGGCTGTGCAAGCTCATTCTTATTCCCAGACTGACATATACTGCAGTTCTGTCAAAACTGCTGGCATTACAGAGAGTGTCTTTTGGGGTTGGTGCTTTAATGCACTGGTTGTGCCATAGTGAGACCAGTGTCACTCATCTTTCAATGCCTAGGGTTATTGTTGTGAACTGTTGTATTTTAACCCAGCCCACACTCTTTTCCAATGTAGCTTTGCTGCCAAACTAAACAGCAAATTAAAGAAACAAATTTTTGTTTGAAAACCAAATCAGGTCGTGTTAGAGTGAGAGAAAGAAACGTATGCTTGTTCAACAACACGTCCATCAACAATCCATTAAAATGTTCACATGGACAGATGAAGATGGAAATTTTGATGTGAGTGCTCAAGCAGAAAACTGACCTGCCGCAGGTTAAAATATACTTTATAATTATCATAATAATCCTTTAAAAGTGTGTGTTAATGCACTCAAATAACAAAAAAAAAAAAAGGAAAACAGAATATGGAATATTGATGTGCAGCAAATGTACAGTTATGTAATCTATTTCTAACCAGTAGATTAGCTGCAGGCAGAGCTGCCATTTATAACAGAAGCTGCTCTTGTTTTAAAAATTTTGTCAGATCTCCTCATTATACCGTCATTATTATCATGGTTACATTATTATACTAATTTACACATTGAAATTTAATGAGATGCTTTTCATTTTGCACTACAGACTCTAAATTGACATATTTTAGCGGATTAGTACAGTAGAGATTGCGTTCTTTAATAGATTTCAAACTAACTGGTTTCAGTGCTTCAGAAATAAGGCATCTTTGTCTTCAGTTTCAATAGCCTTTTACCATATAGTTAGCTTTAATAAAATCCACTTCCTTCAGCATGAGGGAGGGCTGTTTTTCATTTTAGAAGGGAGACTACATAAATGCTGTACTAAACAATAATATCAATACCATGTTGGAGAATAATGTGACAGGCAACCATTATCTGGACAGCTTGAGACAGATATCCTCGGGCATGATTATATCTTTTTGAGCTGAGACCATCACTCTTGAATCTAGTCTGGCTCTTTAGTACTACATATGTCTGACAGTGTCCTGTTAATGATGCTGAGTGAAAGTGTAGGGTTCAACAATCTGTTCATTTTTGTGTCATGTCATTTAGTAATTATAAAGTTCAAAAGACAAGAGTGAGGAAGATCAAATAAAGTACACCTGTGCCAGGCCTACTAGGTCTGTCAAGTCTTTTACAATACTGTGCAAACCTTTAGGCCATGGAGGTTGATCATCCACCAAATGTGAAGTGGCATAATCGTGTCTTTTCAGCAACTTGAAGAACAAGGTTTACTGTTGCAGATGGCCTCCACATCTCATTAAGTCCATCTACTTAAAAGAGTAGATCAGAGTAACCTACATGCCTGGTACCTTAGAAACTACTGAGGATGATTGGTACTGGTTCTCTGCACTTTATATGGAGTCAGTTGACAAACAAAAACTAGTCTTTTAAAATTATTCTTTTTTACTCCTGGGTCCAGAGTCATCATTTGTTTGAACCAGTGCAAAACCTTCTTCTGGGGGCTCAAGAAGAGGGTTTACTCAAGAGGCACAGTGACAAGTTTGCAACTGAAAGGCATGCAGCTTCATTTTTAGTGTTTGTCCTTATTGCAAATGTATTTGTAAGAGTTCAGTTTTTCAGACAGAATAAAATTAACCACAGAACTTTCCACTCTGATCTTTGCTTTCCTGCGATCCTATCCTTACTCTCATTTGCCCAGCTTAGTGCCGTTGTTCAACCGAGATCAGGCACAGCATAGTTTAAACTACATATTAACAAGAAAATCATCGACCAAGCATCCAGTGACGGTCAGAGTTAAAACTTCCTTTTAGCAGGAAGAACCCGGAAGTAGAACCAGCCTCAGGTTGAATTGACCAGTTGGGTTTGGAAGAAAGCAGAGAGAGAAAAGATGAGCACCCTAGGATAAGATTCTCTCTGGAGTTTTCTTTAGACCCTGGTCTCCCTAATGGAAACACAGATAGTTAAGGGTCATTCATCCTGAGTCAGTCCTAAGCACAAGTTTTATTCTTTGAAATGCAAAGTTTTAAACCTAAAGTTATAAACCTAAATGTTTTGTCTTCCATTCAACATTTGGAAACTCTAGGAACCACAAGGTAGCCAGATCTGGTCTGAAAGAGAAATGTTTCATTGGGATAGACAATACGAAAGAGGTTTTCCAATATGATTGAGATATATATATATATATATATATATATATATATATATATGTATGTGTGTGTGTGTGTGTGTGTGTATGTGTATATATATATATATATATATATATATATATATATATATATATATATATATATATATATTAGGGGTGCAACGATATTCGTATCGATATTGAACCGTTCGATACAGTGCTTTCGGTTCGGTACGCATATGTATCGAACAATACAACATTTGTAATTTATTTTATCAACTTTCCTTCCGACGATGCTGTCTGTGTTGAGCGCTCAGTGAATCTGCGTTCAACTACTCCGCCTAGGCTGCACTGTCGAGCGCAGATCCACTGAGCGCTCAACACAGACAGCATAGTCAGAAGGAAGAGCGCAGGGCAAGCTAGCAAGACACATGGACCTCCCCCACCCTCATTCAGATCTGGCGTTTGGAATTATTTTGGTTTTCATGTGACGTATGACCCTGAAGGTAAGCGAGTCATGGACTAAAGTAAAACAGTATGTTGGATGTGCCATGCAATGCTCAATTACATGGGTGGGAGCTAGTGTGTTAGCGCAGTTAGCTCGTTAACGTGTTGGCTGTCTAGACCCACACACGGGGCGATCGGCGGTAGCTCGTTAACGGAGATTTGCCGTGTTGTGGCGTTAAGGTCATTTCAACGAGATTAACCTGAAAGCACTAGTGGGAACACAACGAATATGACTGCACATTTACGCCGACATCATCCTAGTGCAAAGACAAGTGGAAGCAGAAAAAAAACAAGCAAGCATGCTGCTAACTTTAGCCGAGTCATTTAGACAGCTGTTTAATATGCTGCTGAGAATATAGCCCAGAGGAAGCGGATAGTATAGCTTTTATTTTGGAAAGAGCCATTTCTCTGTAATAAACTCTCTTTTCCAAAGATGAGTGATTCCTCAATCAGATACAGGGCTCGCAATATCGCTAGCCCAACGTCCTGGGGCTAGCGATTTTTTTCAGTCGGGCTACCAAAATCTATCTCTGCCCTGCCCGTCGGGCTATTGTAGGAAGGAAAAATATATGTCAATGCTTTTGCATTCTTTCAGAAATGTAGCTGGGTAATTATGTCATTGGCATCTGTGAGCCACTGTCAATATGTGACATATTGAAGTCGCGTTTGAATTTGCGCTTGTTTTTTTGCTTTCACTTTGCAATCGTGCGAACTGTGTATAGAGAGCGACAGCACTGATCTGTGAGTGATGATAATTTGCGCACCAATTCCTCTGACATCGTCTTATTAATCGTTAGCTTACTATGCAAACATGACAAGTGAAATCTCCCACAGCAAGCTTAAACATGTGAGAGGTTGATTGCGCAGAGAATCGCTGAGCTTATGTGAGTGCGTGTGTAAAAGCAGCAGGATATATATATTTTAGTTCTGCTGAGCCAAATAAGACAGGTCAGGGTGAAGAAGTGACAGCCAAAGAAAAGCTTACCACAAAACGGAAAAGTTATGACAAATCAGACTATAAGGCAAAAAGAAAGTGCAGCTTTATGGTTTCATGGACAAAATAATTTCTGTGGCTGCAATATGACGAGCTATATAACCAGGGCTGCACATAAGTGGTCCGCAGGTGCGCATTCGCTGTCAAAATAAAAAACACGCACAAGGGTTAGGGTTAAATTTAAAAACTGTACTTTTGAGTTAAAATATAAATTTATAATTTTAATAAATGAAAAATTAAAAAGGCATGAACATTTTTTTTGTATCGAAAAAATATCGAACCGTGACACCAAAGTATCGAACCGAACCGAACCGTGAATTTTGTGTATCGTTGCACCCCTAATATATATATATATATATATATATATATATATATATATATATATATATATATATATATATGTATATATATATATATGTATATATATATATATATGTATATATATATGTATATATATATAAAAACACCCAGCACGCCCCTGCGGGCGGTTTATCCTTCAAGCTCGGGTCCTCTACCAGAGGCCTGGGAGCTTGAGGGTCCTGTGCAGTATCTTAGCTGTTCCCAGGACTGCGCTCTTCTGGACAGAGATCTCCGATGTTATTCCCGGGATCTGCTGGAGCCACTCGCCTAGCTTGGGAGTCACCGCACCTAGTGCTCCGATTACCACGGGGACCACCATTACCTTCACCCTCCACATCCTCTCGAGCTCTTCTCTGAGCCCTTGGTATTTCTCCAGCTTCTCGTGTTCCTTCTTCCTGATATTGCTGTCATTCGGAACCGCTACATCGATCACTACGGCCGTCTTCTTCTGTTTGTCTACCACCACTATGTCCGGTTGGTTAGCCACCACCATTTTGTCCGTCTGTATCTGGAAGTCCCACAGGATCTTAGCTCGGTCATTCTCCACCACCCTTGGGGGCATCTCCCATTTTGACCTCGGGACTTCCAGGTTATACTCGGCACAGATGTTCCTGTACACTATGCTGGCCACTTGGTTATGGCGTTCCATGTATGCCTTGCCTGCTAGCATCTTGCACCCTGCTGTTATGTATATATATATATATATATATATATATATATATATATATATATATATATATATATATATATATATATATATATATACATACATATGCATATATATATATATATAAACATACATATGCATATATATATATATATTAGGGGTGCAACGATACACAAAATTCACGGTTCGGTTCGGTTCGATACTTTGGTGTCACGGTTCGATATTTTTTCGATACAAAAAAAATGTTCATTTGTCATTTATTAAAATTATAAATATATATTTTAACTCAAAAGTACAGTTTTTAAATTTAACCCTAACCCTTGTGCGTGTTTTTTATTTTGACAGCGAATGCGCACCTGCGGACCACTTATGTGCAGCCCTGGTTATTTAGCTCGTCATATTGCAGCCACAGAAATTATTTTGTCCATGAAACCATAAAGCTGCACTTTCTTTTTGCCTTATAGTCTGATTTGTCATAACTTTTCCGTTTTGTGGTAAGCTTTTCTTTGGCTGTCACTTCTTCACCCTGACCTGTCTTATTTGGCTCAGCAGAACTAAAATATATATATCTGTCTGTGAAGGTTCTCAGTCATCCAGGTCATCGTAGTCAAATATATATCCTGCTGCTTTTACACACGCACTCACATAAGCTCAGCGATTCTCTGCGCGATCAACCTCTCACATGTTTAAGCTGCGGGAGATTTCACTTGTCATGTTTGCATAGTAAGCTAACGATTAATAAGACGATGTCAGAGGAATTGGTGCGCAAATTATCATCACTCACAGATCAGTGCTGTCGCTCTCTATACACAGTTCGCGCGATTGCAAAGTGAAAGCAAAAAAACAAGCGCAAATTCAAACGCGATTTTAATATGTCACATATTGACAGTGGCTCACCGATGCCAATGACATAATAACCCAGCTACATTTCCGAAAGAATGCAAAAGCATTGACATATATTTTTCCTTCCTACAATAGCCCGACGGGCAGGGCAGAGATAGATTTTGGTACCCCGACTGAAAAAATCGCTAGCCCCAGGACGTTGGGCTAGCGATATTGCGAGCCCTGTATCTGATTGAGGAATCACTCATCTTTGGAAAAGAGAGTTTATTACAGAGAAATGTCTCTTTCCAAAATAAAAGCTATACTATCCGCTTCCTCTGGGCTATATTCTCAGCAGCATATTAAACAGCTGTCTAAATGACTCGGCTAAAGTTAGCAGCATGCTTGCTTGTTTTTTTTCTGCTTCCACTTGTCTTTGCACTAGGATGATGTCGGCGTAAATGTGCAGTCATATTCGTTGTGTTCCCACTAGTGCTTTCAGGTTAATCTCGTTGAAATGACCTTAACGCCACAACACGGCAAATCTCCGTTAACGAGCTACCGCCGATCGCTCCGTGCATGGGGCTAGACGGCCAACACGTTAACGAGCTAACTGCGCTAACACACTAGTTCCCACCCATGTAATTGAGCATTGCATGGCACATCCAACATACTGTTTTACTTTAGTCCATGACTCGCTTACCTTCAGGGTCATACGTCACATGAAAACCAAAATAATTCCAAACGCCAGATCTGAATGAGAGTGGGGGAGGTCCATGTAAGGAGAGCTTAACTTCTGTCTCGCTAGCTTGCCCTGCGCTCTTCCTTCTGACGATGCTGTCTGTGTTGAGCGCTCAGTGAATCTGCGTTCGACTACTCCGCCTAGGCTGCACTGTCGACCCTAGGCAGAGTAGTCGAACGCAGATTCACTGAGCGCTCAACACAGACAGCATCGTCAGAAGGAAAGTTGATAAAATAAATTACAAATTTTGTATTGTTCGATACATATGCGTACCGAACCGAAAGCACTGTATCGAACGGTTCAATATCGATACGAATATCGTTGCACCCCTAATATATATATATATACATACATATGCATATATATTTGGTTGAGAGGAGATTTCGGAAGTGATGTTAAAGTATGACACTGATTTAACAGTCTGAGCTTGTATGGCAGGACACCTCAGAGCCTAGGTGTCCTAACAGGGAAATCCAGTCATCTTTCATCTTGAGCCTGGACTTAGCAAGTGCCAAGAGCAGTGCCTGTGCTACTAAAGCTGCACTCTGACTCATAAGAGGCCAAAAGTTCAGAGAATGTAGCTTGGGCAAGACCTTGATGCAGAAGTTAGGAACAAAATCTTATCATCAATCAAAAAAAGAGAAAGAAAGAAAGGAAAAAGAAGGGAATGGCTGCCAAAATGTCTGAAACAGCATAATTTTATTTAGCATTTACACACTGTTAGTTAAAACCTTCAGTTCCCATTTAGCCTTTTCATGCTTTCAGTCCTGAAAATAGCATTTCTTTCTGACTTAATTGCAGCATTAAATACATTTTCAAATAAAACACACACTGTTATGAAAGATCTTAAAGACTGTAAAGATGAGAGTGAGACAGGTCCTGTAGTTATGCTGTAATGTACCCTACCTGCACAGGAATCAAGGTCACTAAAAGAAAACATTTTCATTTCTATTTTTGCTACTCTCAGAGACACCTTTCATCTGTACCTTCTCTCAAATTAAATGATTCATAACTTTGAGTGGAATTTTTTAGAGGTCTTTTTCAAATGTGTTTCCTTGATGTTTCGTGAAAAACACACATCTTAACTGAATATCTGTTTTTGTCATCACCAAGAATTGCCATGAAAGGATTTTCTCCATAATCATTGAGATAAAAGCAAGGTTAGTAAGGAGGTTTGAATCAAGGCTGGGTGTCTTTAAAGGAGCCAGACTGGATTGTAAAATATGTGACAAAACCATTAGTCACTGAGTTATTTACAACAAAGAATATAGTTGGTGAAATCACCTCTGTGACCTCTTTGAAGAATTTAGTAGGTAAAATTTCAGGTTCACTGCTGTGACGGGGTATTTATGACAGCATGTATTAATTTATGATGAGGTTGAAAAGATTTTCCAAAGCAAGTTAAAGAGAACCTTATAGGATGTTACTATCACAATGTTTTTCTAAACCTTCACACTGACCCGGGAGCTGCCTGTATTTGTCTTGTGCAAGAGACAGCAAGCTGTTATTTTTTTGTTCTTTCCACCACCAAATACACCCCACAAGAGGTCTTCACAGCTTTTAATTAAATGGAATATTTTTACACTGCGGATATGAAACTTCCTTTTCTCTCTCAACGTGGCGGCATATAGGCCACGCAGTTTAGACTTAGGCAATTAATTACAATTTTGTCAAGTGACAAGCATTAATTACTATGTTCCCAAGAGTATATTGTCTAGTTAAATAACATGTAAGCTTACAATGAGATTTAGGTTTTATTTAACATCTGTCTATTTATCTATCTGATTATCTGTCTATCCATCCAACATCATTTAATTTGACCTTTTGAATAGCAGCAAACAAATGTTTCCATTTTTGTTTTATAGCAATTTTATAATTATAATATGTTGATGTCTGAGTTATCAAACACTTAAAATATAGATATATGCATAATTAGATCATCTACAGCATACATTCAGTTCTCACCATAAATCCATGTGATTTGTAGACAAACTCTTACATAGCATTTTGTTACCGGCATCACTCTGCGAAGTTACTGTGTCTCATTAGTATGCAGTGGGGTGCTCAGAACCTCTAAAACCTCTATTTGCAAAGAAGTTCTTGTAAAATCAAGCACCAGAGGTGAACTTATGGCTTGATAACTGCCGTTCATATGAAAATGAATACTTGTTTTCATTTCTTAATGAATGGAGGCATTTTTGCCACTGTTTTTTTTTTCCCTGAGTTATTTGTTTTCTTTTTATCCTGCCTGCAGTTTATAGTTTATTCTGCAGTGGTGTGCTTGACTGCTCTCCAGCCATTCATCAAGGCACTGCTTTCCATTATTTGGTGCAGTCAGCTGAAACTGAGAAAGGCTTTTGGGGTGGTACGGCTCATTCTTCCTCCACCAACTCTCTGTTCTCCCAGACAGAGACGTTTCTGGGCTTTTTCACCTTATGGCCTGGATCAGTGGTCGTTAGACGAATCAGTGAAATTATATATGCAACACTGTTCTCCAATGGTTTGGTTTTCTGACCTAGTTTCTAAGCACGGCATGATTTTCCATGAGTATTATATCAAAACAGTAAAACGAAATCTACAGAAATAGTGATAAAGGGCTCAATTTACATTCATCAGTGAACCGTCTTAATCCTCTATTTAAGTATAGTCACAAAGACTATCTTTCTCATATTCACATTTTCTAGATACCCACCAGATCACAAGACTTGCAGAATCAATAACCTAAGTATCATATTCTTGGCTTCTAATATTGTCAGACTGAGATTCCATCAGGCTATGGTCTGGTCTGAGCTGCATTCTGATAACAGCATGAAAAGAGACTGGCTGAGATGAAATGAAATAGTTTATTGCTAATGTACACTCAACAGCCAGCCATTCTGCACATCTGTATTCATATTTGTACTCTACACCTGCTGTACAGACCTCATCCCTCATAGAGATGAGAAGTACTTGCATCCAGCCTGTGTTTCAGCAGACATCTGTTCCTTTGGTTCCGCTTTAAAATCTAATCATCAAATATTTGTGTTTACAATGAAGACGCTATCCTCTCTCCCCATTTACATTTCTACCTAATTTTAGCTGTGCAGGTAAATATTTGATTCATGAGGCAGTGTCACTTGATTCTGCATGAAAGTTAATGCCATGGTTGAGAGATGTGTCAGCAGCATTCTGACTGTGTGAAGCACAGCAAACAACTTGACTAATCTTGTGTTTGCTGACATTGTGAGTGATGATCAGTGTCCTGGTGGCCCACCTGAATGTGGACCATAAGCTCTTGGCTCAGGGTGATATTCCCGGTTTCAGCTTTTTCTGGCCTCTTCGCTTCAGCACAAAAAAAAAAAAAAAAAAAAAAAAATATATATATATATATATATATATATATATATATATATATATATATATATATATATATATATATATATATATATATATATATATATATATATATATAGCAGATCCACATGATCACTAAAATATATATATATATATAAAGCTATATTGCAAAATGGGAAAGGGCTACCAAGGGACCAACTGTAGTTTAAGAGGTAGGCCCATAAGCAGACTGATGCCTTAGAGATATTTTTAATTAAAGCAAGGTCACTATGGCAAAACAATAAAATCTTGGACTTTAATATAATAAATTTTGAGTGAAATGGGTTCACTCAGTTAAGGTTTCATTATTTTATGTTTTTAATCTTAACCTCCCTTTCTGCAGAGCTGTAGGGAGGCTGGATTGGAAAGCGGGGGAGCGAGAAGCACCCATGACATCAGATATTGACTTTAGCACTCCATGGTATTCTCACATAAAGAAGCAGAGTATCCAGTTTGAAAAAGCAAACATTAATGGTATTCATGTATCACAGGGCAGCAGTTAGTTTCATCAAGACATCTTGGGTCACTCAATCCTCACCTATTCACTGTCACGGCAGGCAGGTTGCATCCTGTCTGCTGTGAATATGTGCAAGCTGTCAACCTTCAGCTGTAACTGCCTGAAAATAACTACCCCCCTCTTTTTCAGTATAATACACCTAACCACTGAGAAAAGGATATAGCAATGCCCAGTATTGAAGTTCTTTAGCCTGCAGAAGTGAAAAACGTTGTGTATAAGGGTGGCCTATCCTCCCCCAAAACATCTTGCAAAAGTGCAGGCTTATTCCTCATTTCATCACTGCACTTCACGGAGTCGTCTTGGCTCATCAGTAGAGCAGACAACCTTAATACCTCTATTACTTCTACAGTTTGTTTTCATTCACTGGGAAATACAGCCATGACTCAACACAAACTACACATCCTTGCTTACTTTTTTCAATATTTTTTCTTTCATTCATTTGGAGACAGATAATACTTGACAGACAGACAGACTACTGGACTTTTTAAAATTTGACTCCAATAAACCTGTACCTTTGAAAAAATCTTATGAAAGCTTCTGCTGTTTAAAAATAATTCTGTCTTTATTTCACTTCCCACTTCATATAGTCATTTTTCTAAATAACTAAATGCTCTGAAGCTACAGTTTTTAAAGGACTCCAATATTTATATCACTCTGTTTCTTATTTCCATCAAAGAAAAGCGAATACAGCCTTTGTGCTTGTAACAGTGTTTATCTACAAAGCATAATCTGATACTATGAAGATTCACGTCGATGTAGCTTGTACTTTTTTCCCAGTGTGTGCCTGTGTTCTTCTTAGGGAGATGTTCGATTAGGCATCTGTCTGTCCACTTCAACAGTGCAGTAGTCATTAGAAAAGACCCTGCACACCGATCATTTTACCTCTGCTCAAGTGGAAGAAGGTCACCAGACTTTATTACCTTAAGTACAAAATGCACATCGCATTTTTCATTGTGCCATGTATTTTATGCCTTGTTCCACTCATTCTTTAACTTTAGCAGATGCTATTAAAATGATGGGATTTTAGTAGAAGGCAAAGCAGTATTATCACTGTCATCACACCATGAGAGTATGGCTGAGACAGTATGCCTCAACATACCAGGATCCTGAAACTGAAACAGCTAAATGCAGTTCAGCCATTACTTATTTATTTAGACCTGTGTTTTATCAGCTGTAATGTGCTAAAATTCTTCAGAAATAGCCTATTGCAGGCTTTAACAGATATTAAATGAACAGTATCTAAATTCTTGCATGTTTTTGAAGACGGTTATAATAAGGTAATTACAAGAATGCTTAATTATTCTCCCTACCTTACCTTTAAAATCCTTCATGGATACATGTTGTTACACACACCTCTGTGCACCTGTAGTATGCTGCTGAACCATGCTTCTTTAAAGGTTAGTGTACATGGTTGCACAGGACAGTGTAGTATCCTTTTAGCGGTTTGTGATTCATTGACTTTCTAGAATATTGTTTGCCACTGTTCTGTAGAATTAAAGCCAGCCGCCCTCCACTCACAATCTCAAAAAAGAAAAAAAGAAGAAGAAGAAGAAGAAGAAGAAATGAAATACACTCTGTAGCTGGCACTGGGGATTATGTTTCCTCAGAAAGGACAGCATTTTCTCACTCTAGACTCCTACAGAATGTCAAGACAGTGGAATTTCATGAATTTATTAAGTAAAGATCAGTTAGCTCCAGTGCACCTGAACCATGAAAACACCACCAAAAACAGCATAGCCATACCTCTGAATATGTGAAAAGCCTTTATTGGCTTGACAGGCATAATTAAAATAAATTTTAGGGTTTTTTTTTACTCAAACTGGGGTAAAACCTGAGGGACTGACAGTGATATTTATTACTGTTTGGGTTTTTACCTATTTTTATAGCATTCTCTGTGAATAGTGAACAGTATACTCTGGAGACATGCAGCAAAGATACCGAAGAGATTATATGAAGAAAAAAAAAAGCTAAGCAGAAACTGACAACAACACCTCCACATGGTACCCCCCACACAATGTATTTGCATCAGCATTTCCTACCCAGCTGCATTTGAATTATTGTGATGATGGCATTTTTAAGTCACATTTCATTAGTAATTTGAGCAATAATAATAATAATGATGAGATTAAATGATGCGGCAATACACAGTAATAATAGATGATAAAAGCCAATAATAAATGATAAATCTGTACAAATATCAAAGAAAGCGTTTAAAAATGCATTTTGAGAAGTGTTACTGATTGAGCAGTGAGCAGGTAGTTGATCAATAAAGCCACTGCCACAATATTAAAATCAGCAAATGTGTGCTATTGCGTTGGTCCCTTTCTTGTTGTTAAAACAACTGGTTCTCCTATCGGAATGGACACAAGAGCTGTGGGGGTATCATGTGGTCTCAGCACTGGAATATTGGTAGCAGGACCTTTAGATCCAGTCGATTAGAGGGTGGAGCACTGCTGGTGGAGACTGATGTGCCATTGCTTTTTCTGCAACAGACTTTATGCAGGATGCGTCAAGTTAACATCCGCATGAATCCAAGCAACTAAGGTTTTCTATAACAACATTGCATTGCAACAGCATTATCAGTGTTATTCACCTCACCTGTCAGTGATTTTACTGCCGTGGCTGATGTATATGGTGTATATGTAATGTGTGTAATTTGGAATATTTTCCTATTACTATTTATAGTCAGCCTCACCTTCACCTCTTTCTGACAATGGTCTCCATCAGGACAATCGAGGTCAAGGAAGGTCCACAGACCTATGGCTGTCCCAGCCTCTTCTGCTCCCATGTGTGAGCTGGACTAATGAGGCAGACAGCTGCTCCCGTAGTTGAAATGTCCCTGTGGTGAACTGTACCTGGGAGAGACAATGTCACCTTCAAATTCAGGCATATTACTGTACTAATGGAAACCAAAGCAGACGTGTAAAATCAAGAGAAAAAAATGTGCAAAGATTAGCTTTTAGACAGTGAAATGTATCCAGGAAAAGGCGGTACATTAGTTTCAAGCATGAACTCGAAAGCTTTATTGCTTTAACACAATTTATCCTTTAAGGGTATAGCCTGCTCAGGCTCATATTAGCCTACACTTTGTCTTATCACAATTCCCTACGAAGGAGTATTGTTTTAGACATCTGTTTCTGAAGCTTGGCAGAGTTCAATAAAACACAGGCGGGATAGAAATGCGTCTGCAATGTAATTAGGGGACTATGCTGAGACGACAAGTACAAATGTGGAATAAGAAGGTAAAATCCAGCAAGGCTGAGTGATTAGGCCTCATTTGGATGTCTTCTACACACTGACGAGCGGCTGTTTCAGGGCACGGCAGTCACTCGGATCGAAGGCCCACGGTGTCTAGGATTATGTGTCAATTTACCACCCAGCTGCAGCTATACACTCTACAGCAGAACATGACTACCTCTAATTAGGCCATGCTACCAATTAGAGCCCAGCAATAAGGAAGCAAGGAAAGCACTTTGGGAGATTAAAACCTACCATTGTTTCCACGATAAAAAATCACTGTCTTCTACAGCTGTCAAAGGCTGGGGACCATGACAACCAGGCTCCCATTAAGCTATCTTTGGTTTACTGTGATGTAATGAAGACGTTAATGGAACTGGGCAATATAACAGAACATTAAGTTTGCAAGGTGTCAAGCCTGAAATGGTACATTAATGTGATTCTGTGAAAGGACAGTAAAAACTAGCCCAATACAGCAATCTATTCATGTCACAACCATGACCTCAAACTGTGTTTTATAATCCTACAGGTATCCTGGGTCAGATCCCCATAACTCAGAATGTGACGGTGGTGGAGGGGGCCATAGCCAACATGACCTGTCGTGTGGATTACAATGATAACACTTCCCTCCAGTGGTCAAACCCTGCACAACAAACTCTCTTCTTTGGGGACAAAAAAGGTAAGTAATACTTACAGGGAAAATGCTTGTGATGATTAGATAATGAGATAAAGACATCTTAGGCAGATTATATTACAAGAGTCTTATTCATTAATTTTTTTTAATTTGGAGCATTCAAAATTGCCCCTGCCTGCAAGCACGCTGTTTGACTGAACACGGGGAAAAAATGATACGAAAGAAATAAATGCATCACTCGTAATGTTGAAGGAGACTATTAATGAATGTGTATCTCCATTGATGTCCCAGGGCACAAACTAAGCAGAAATAGACTGCTTTTGAATTGCACTTTTGTAATCATGAAACACTGACAGTGTTGTTTACAGCACAGTAATGCCTGTGGATTGTAAGATGATTGGGCTTAATTAGTATTTTAGTTGCCCTACATTTGTATAGCTGTTTGTATGTCACTCTGGAAAGGAAGTACAGTGTTGCAACCTTGTGAAACACGGCCTCAGCCAGAATGAATTATAATGTGCTCTCACCAGCCAAATCCAATTTAAAGGTGACAAAAAGTCCAGAGTTGATAAATTGGAATTGGGGTGAAAGGGAGTAACATTGGACTGGTATGGAAGGGCTGGGGTGTTCATCTTTCAGTGTTTCTCACAGCATATTACCCATTTCATTTATGGTGTAGCTGCTAATACAATATCATTGGTTCAGTGATTGAAGATGAACTTTCCCTTTGAATAACAATTGATAAGAGGCAGAGATGCCAGAGTGAACCAGCAGAATGAGAGTCACAGTCTGGATTGAAGAAATACTTTCTCCCTCACAAGTGATTGGATTTAGTAATGAGGTCTAAGGTGTTTTATTAGATGAAATTACTTCCAAATACAATTAAATGAAAGTTAACTGAATCTTAAACAGATGCTCTTATGTGAATGGTGTAAATGTGACCAAAGGATCCGGTCTTTGAGCCAAACTGTATTTTTGGAGAGAATAATAGTTGTGGTATTTTAACATGTCAAAGATAAAAGCCTTTAAAAATCATTTGGAATGGATTTTAAATGTTTCTGATTACGTCACTTTGATATTTTCCATCACATAATGCAAATGTTTTTTCCCTCCCTAGATTACACAGTGTGACTGGCTGCATCATTAACAGTTAAGGGCAACAGCTGGCTGATAATATACATTAGCTAGTGCTGTAGCTCATGCTTATAAAACATCTTACAATGTAGAAATTCATAATATTTGATGGGGCGTTAGTTTAGGCCCAGTGGCCATGCATGCCAGTCGGCTATTAAGCCTGTGGAAATGGGAAACTGCAATTTCTGATAAAAACATTTTAAACACAATGGCATAGTGACACGACAACAATGATATTTTTGTTTTCTTACCTTGAGGCAACTGTTGTTGTCTTTTGGTGCTATATCAATAAAATTATATTTTCACGTTTGACTTGTATTTCCATTGCAACTTGACTTTTATTAGACTTGTTAGACACCTATAGTTTCAAATGAACCAGATCATACCTGAAAAAGACTTTATTATCAAGCGATGTGACGTGATGAATCAACTTCTTTTTTTAATTTAACATAAATGAAACCAGCTGGCTATAATATGTTCCTATCTCCTGTGAGTGCAGAGCTGCATCTACTTGTAAATCTGCAATGCTGTTGCTTTAAGCATGTAAGGAGAGCTTGGGGAGCACAATACGTGTGAGCCATTTTGCCCTTCTTGGGTAACAATTTATATTGGATGACAGAATCCTTTTCCTGAGCAATAAGGATGACAAAATGAATATAGTCCATTCAGCAGAGGTTGCCAGGGCTAAGTGTGGGAACACTTCCTCTTCATCTCCTACAGCCAAATGAAAAGCCTTATTGGCACAACAAATACGATGCCTGTGAGGCTATCAGGACAAACTGGAGGCGTGGAATGACACAGGCTTCATATGACGAACAGGGTGGGACACCTGGGAAGAAATCTCTGCTGTGCCAAATCACCAGTTAATTGCTTGGCAGAGGGCTGCAACTGTCCTTCTTCTGCCGTTTGTTGTGCCTTGTTGTAGAGCCAATGAAAAATGTTAAATTCAACCTTATGCTACCTTTCAGTCCAACAACTAGCTACAGACTGGTTGAGCTTGAGGCAAGCTGTTCTCTCCCTCTCATGAACAGCTGCTTGTGGACTGCTGTCACGGAGTAATTTAGATTTTTGTAGCCCTTCTTGTTTCTAGTGTTTAGATTTATGGCTTTATTTTTTTCCTGATGTTCTGATAGATATCTCCTTTCCTTTGTGCTTGTTGTCTCTGTGTGCTGTCCACCTCTGCATACTATAATCCTCTTGGGAATCCATGACAACATGGCCATATGTAACCATTTGAAGCTCATGCAAGTTCCCTTTATTCTCTCTTCACAGAGAGGATGGGGGGAGTTTGTCATTGTGCATGTGTAATCCAAAGGCGATTCAGCTTTCACCGCTTTTATGTGTGATTCTGGATGCATAACACATAGAAGTAATGATGCTATGAGGCATATTTTTTGAAATCTACTCTTGGTCATTCCCTCAAGCTTGGTATTAAAGATAAGGGCATGTGTCTGGATGTGTTTGGAGTTTGATCTAAAATTGTGCGAGAGGAAAAGGAGTATTAAAATGACCTTTTAAATTCCTTTGAGAAGTTATAGCAGAGTAAAGTGAAACAACTAAAAAAAACCTGACATTCCATATTCAATTGAGTTTTACAGCTTCTGGGTAAAGTAAGACAAAATCTGATCTTTGCCCGAGCTATAATTTGTTCCATTTTAATTCAGGTCTGACAAATTAGATTTTTTTAAAACTGCATTACAGCCAAGGACAAAGGGATTTCTGTGTCTTTCAAAAACACTGAATATCATAAATCTACTCCAGTTTAACAGAACTATATGTAGTGTGTGCAATGTCTTTGGAATTATTATTGACACTGTTTGTTTCAGTTACATCAGTTATGGCCAGGAAAAATACTTCACTTAAAAAAACACATCTTCCAAGGCACAGCTTTCTGATTAGCCACTCCTATGGTAAAGGTAAGTTATTTGTAACTGTTCACCCTTGCCAACATGGTTTACTGTTATTAGACGACAAGCAGACGTGAGCAAGCTGTATTTGGTGTTATAATACAATGGATCACATTAAAGGATGCACTCTTGTGCTTCAGTTTTGTGCATCATTTTTAGATCTTTTGGCTGATAATTGGGTTTTATGTTACTAGAATGAAAAACTTGATAGCATGCCAAAAAATAGCAAAGATTTGGAACAATAAACACCTATGATCACTACTGTACTGTATTAAACTCTGTCTAGTTGCTAGTTAATGCTTTACTCTGGGATTTTACAAGAAACCTTCCACTTCTTACACAAAAAATAGTTTTTCTTATCCAGTTAAATGAACATAGTCTTTTCACATTACAGATCGGCAGTACTCATAACCCTAACGCCAACATTAACATTATCATTTTATTATTAGCTATGGCCACTAGCCGCTACCCTAACAGTGGGCAAAAATAATAACTGTTTTAATGATGGCACTAATTATGCACAGTTTTTCCCCAGAGTGTCTGTAACTCATAGAGGCCTGGCAGTTTTACAACTGCCTTGCCAAAGGGGTTTGAAAGAAACCATCAGGGGCTGTTGGTATAGGAGACCATCAGACAAAGTGCAACCACAACTTTGATCTCTGGAACTGTGGTTGCACTTTGTATAATTTTTCTTTGTTGTAACATCTCACACAACTTTCACATTTTGATTTGCATGATTACAAAAATGTCAGTCACAAAAAGCATTTAATAATCAACTATTGTTAATTATTTCATGGTGAGTATTGTACTTAATCCCAAGAATACTCCAGTTGACCTTTGGCTGATTTAATAACAACATGCAGCAAAGGAAGGATCACAACAGTGCATAATTAGATTATAAACCCACTGGGATTCCTTAAATGAAACACAATTCCAGCAGTGCATCATGCAAAAACTAAAACTTCTCTACACAGCGATGGTGTGACAAACCTACAAAAAGGATAAAAGATTAAACAAGGCCTAGGTTGCAGGTAGGAACGAGACAGTGCAATTGGTCACAACTAAAGCGATATGTATTATGGGCGAGAGAGCCGATGATATCTCATCCTGTCCCATAACAGGCTCAGTGAAACCTTGAGATTGTTAACCTTGCTAGATTTCCACATCCGATCCATATGTGTTGGATTGTCTCTGCATATTTGTCTAAAGCTGAACACAGCCCTCTTCTTATTTCATGCCAGCTGGCTCTTTGGCATGCGCCTCCTCATCCATTATGAGCATCTGAGTCTTGGTTGATTGTTGCCACCTCACAGGCTTCAGACAACACTAAGGCAAAGACCAGCATTCAGACAAACCACAGACCTGAGACAAGGGAGACAGATAGGCTTAATAGCTAGGCCAATGCATCCTTCATTTATTAGGCTGATTAGTGGTTACTGAAAGCAAACAGCTCTGTGGTGAGTTGCCACAATGAAAAAAAATTGATTTAGACCATATGTCTTTTGTAGAATTATCCCTTTCATATGCTGCTGGAGTTTAAAATTACTATTCCTGAGCAGGGCAAATGAGAACAGAGCTGTCTTTTACTGTCTTCATTATGATTAACTTCACTTTTGGCTTCTGTGAGAAAAGGATAAATGTAAGCAGCAGGGTTGTAAAGAATGGTAATGACATCTGTGAGGCATGCAGAATGGAAACAGAATATTTTGTCAGATATGGGAAATATGAATAATGCAATTAATGGAAAGCTGCTGCAGGTTGCATGTCAAAGGCAGATAGCAAATTGCTAATTTGATCTACAGCGCGTGGAGCAATGTAGAGCAATATACGGCATATACATGCCATAGCAGATTGTTAAAGACTTCTCCCCATTTCAGTTCCATCTCTCAGAAGTTCATGGTTCTTCATTCATGACATTTAATTGGGGCATTCAGTCTGGATCATAAAGGTCACAAAGCAAAATTGATCTTAATTGGCTTGTAGTGATCAAAATGCTGTTATGTGCTAAATGAATGCTCTAATGTGAGCATTAAAACATTCATTAGCTTGAGAGAATGAAGGATAATTACCAAGGATGCAATTACTGGAGTGAGCACCAATGAAAGCCCATTTAAGCCTCCTTTCTAGAAAACACATATTTGATGGTGTGTCTGTTATCAGCAACTGAGTGACACTTACCTTTAAAATTCCAGTTGAACTACATATTATTATTAGTCTCATTATTGCTATTACAATTATTATGACTGTAGTTCTGTATACTTCATTCATAGACTTAAATTATAAGATAAAATAAAGGACATAAACATACAAACAAAAAACATTTAAGTAAGATGTAAAAGATCAAAACATAGCACGATGTTAACTTCATAAATGTAAATGTCACATAATATTTTTCCTAATCTTCTTGGGGAACTAATTTTTACATGTGACGAGGCATAGATTTGCTGTTCCCAGTGTAATTGGCAGCAAACATTTAAAAAGTGCCTCATGGCCTCAACTAATGTATTTCTTTGGGGACTAATGGGCTTTTAAGTGTACTCCTTTACCTCTAGCTTCACTGAAATGTGAATCTACCATTAGGGTACTCTACACTAAGCTAAGATCACTTCTGTGCACAGCTACTCTTCTATGCACTAAATGATGATCTGTGCCACACTGCACTCTAATGTATAAAAGCTACTTTCAGGTGCTCCCTTATTCACAAGGGGTCACCACAGCAGATGGTGCCACATGTTTGATTTGGTACACCTGATGCAACCTCAAAGGGATTTGAGCCTCCCCCTGGTCTCAGTCCAGTGAACTTTCATTTGTTAGCTAAATATGTAAACCACTGTACTATGAAACCTCTCATGTATAACTTATAAGTATTTAGTGTAATTATCTGTTGTATTTAAAGGCCCTTAGAAGTTTAAGGTCCAACTGAAAGAAGTGAAAAGACTACATTGTAAACTATTACAATTATATAATCCTGCTTGGTACTTGTTTTGGTCAGGATTTAATCTGGAGAAACTGACAGCATAGATGGAGGAAATTCCACAGTGTACGATCAAGTTAAAGCTAGTTAGTTGAGAAATGGACAAAAATATATTAAATCTCATTATTCACTGCATGAAGAAGGTACGCAACATAGCTGCTGGAAAAATTCCTCCCTCTTTGCTTAGCTCCCTCAAGTGCCGGAAATTAGTCCAATTTGAGCAGCATCTGCTCTGTGGGATCTTTGAAAGCACGGGCAATGACAATGGCCCTTTGGAACAAGGCTCTTTCCTTTTCTTAATTGCAGCCACATGTGTTGTGGGAAAGAGCCCCCTGCCTGCACCACTATAGACCTGGAAGACATCCAGATTCGCCCACACAGTCACCGAGCGTGCACAGATAGCAGCAAACACACTCTAATTGCAAAGAGTGGAGCCCCTGGCTGGAGAACGGGTAGGGGTTAGTTGCCAGGATCCTGTGTTCTCGCTTAAGGAGAGCTAGTGCTTTCACATTTCAGTAATAGCTCAAAGTGGTTACAGGCCATTCAAAAAAGGCCAAATGGGGAAACAGTACACATGTAACATATTTTGGCTGAACCCAGGAGCCATCAGCTTCCAAGACTAATGAGTAGATGTGGAATCTCATTTAAAATCAGAACTGTCGGTGGATACTTAATTGTTTTGAATTAAAAACATTTTAACACCCCTCAGTGTTGTGGAAACGTGAACGCCATGTGATGATTGCTCTTCGAGGCACTTTTATTTTTAAGGTCATTGCTATTCTAACCAGACCGCCTGTTCTTCTTATGTGTGTCAAAACTGGGCATCAGGTTATAGTTTCACGTGTTAAAACCATTTTTGGAACATATTACCTGCAGGTGATATTCAGTAAAGTATGCCTAGATTGTTAAAAGTAAATATCAAAAACTTTGGTTATGCCCATTGACCTCACTTTGGTCTTCCACTGGTATGGTTGGTAGTGCGAAGGACTGTCAGGGAAATGAGCCAAACATTACTTTGCATCAAAAGGGCAAAGCAACAGCGTTCCCTGCCCTGAGGGAGAACTTGGGTGTCAATTTTACTGATTTGAGACAGCCTTGGTAAGGCCTCCATCGCAGAAGACGTACGGCTGCCATGCTATTAAGCTGCCATCCTGCAAGGCTGGAGCATACACAAGGTCAGGGTGCAGATTTATGTTTGTGCCTTAGCAGAATGAACAGCGCAAGAGCTGTCTAGGGTTTGGGGGAAATGAACCTTTTCATCACATTGATTTCCTAAAGCACCTGGAAAAAAGCTTTGTCAGCCGTTGGCATTTGGGTCTGATTGTGACAGATCTGGCCACATTCTAGGCCTCCAGCCTGGATTGGATTCTGGTAGTATGGTTTCCTGGCCATATGCCGTTTGAGTAATAGATAACCCCTGTCTTTGGGTTATTCAAACCTTTGTACATCTCATTCTATCAATATGTCATTGACCCATGTGTTGTGTAGTACCAGTGAATGTCTAACAAAAATGCATCAGTCATGACCATCTTTTATTCAACTATAAGTTGTTTGGCAGCTTTTGCGTGGGTTCAGCCTATCAGAACAAGTAATTCGGCTACTGACATTTAGATATATTTCAATTCCGAATATGGTGTTGTGCAGAAGATACAGAAAATGAGCTGTATCCAACTTGGTCCTTTAAATGTCATTTGAAATTATCACTGGTCTGTACTGTACTTCGGTCACTGTTTGGTATTTAAACTGATAGCCTATCTATTTAGTAGCAGACTTTGTTAAGAGGTTGGTTTTATTTCCACTACGTAATTTTTGCGAATAGCAGTCTTAAATTTAATTGTCAGAATCCAACAAAATTGTGGTTTACCAAAGAAATATAAAGAAAGTCCCCCTTGGAGTATAATAGAAATGATTGTTACTGCATTTGTTGAAAATATGTGTAAATAAGCCACTGTGGAGTTCTAAGGGTGCTAATGGTGCAGATTGGAAGGAGGCTAACTAATCACCATGGAGAATCAGCACTTTTAATTATTCTTGTCGCCCGTGAAGAAACATAATTTCAAACTAATCGTAGCTGCTGTGGTAAACCACACATTATTCTGTATTTAAACACCCAGATTGTGTGCTAGACGTAATTTTAACCAAAAAACACCAGCTTTCTCTGACCAGTTCCCTTTTACATAACAACAGCAGACCATTTATCGTCATCTCAGAGATGTTTAAGGAGCGGGGGGGTTAAGAAGAAAAGTTGGCCTGTTTCTCCTGACTTTCTTCAGTGCGTTGCAGAGATAGAGGGATATGGGCCAGGGGAAGACTAGCACTGTATGTCATCTTGTTGAAAGCTTTGATCCTCCCAGCCCATACTGCCATATCTTTCAAGTTCCTGTACAGTGTTTGCTTAGACCCCATAACCTCTCCAATGTATCCATCCACCAAAGGGTTTGCTGTTTTCTGCCAGAGCCTCTGGGCATTTTCAGGCTCTGTAGTGAGGATGCTTAACTACAAAGAACATCAGGCAGCTTTGTTTCAGGATGCTGTTTGCTACAGTAAGACTATCAAATGTTTGTATTAAGCCCTGTAGCACATAATAAGCTTGCTGTCTGATGGCACAGACAGCAAGCTATTAAATTTTAATTCTTGCTTGAAGATTGTTTTTATTTACACAAGTCCTTATTCTTGGATTACAAAAAGTCTCTAGTAAGAAACTTCTTAGGGGCATCAATGTCTTTTTTTTCCCTCTTTCGTTTTTTTAGCTTGTGTGATTACACGATAATGATCATCAAATTATATGCTGTAATTGAAGCTGAAGAACAGCATTGTTGATAATGAACTATGCCTGTGTAAACCTAATAACCACTTCACCCAATCTAATTTAATTGTGTATCACATGTATGCTGTGTATGTTTATCACTAAAATCAAATGGAAATAACACTGGTGATTAATGATTTTTATATAGATTTGCTCTTTATCTGATAGGGCAGCACATTACATTGGTCACAATGATTAAATCCTAATCAGCACCTATTCCTGCTGCATTTTGCCAGGTTTTGCCTGTGTAGTACAATTCAATAGAGTTCAAATTGCTTCAAATGAAAAAGGGTGCAGGGAAAGCGCTGGCCAAGCCTCGGGGGACTGAGGATTAAGAATGTGCAATTTATTCAATGAAGGGCACTTTCCTTCCTGGCCTCTGTGGTTGGTCGCTTGTCGGAGCAGGTGATTTTGAATTTGAAATTGTATAGAAGATGACATGAACAAGATCACCTTTTTAACTATAGATATGTTTCTATGGGTTGGTCAGGGTGCGATCTACCCATTGCTTTTGTCACTGCTCATGTGTACAACACAGTCCTATCAGTGCAAAGATTTGAAAACATGTCCATGTCAGTATTAAAATTTTGCCTTTTGCACTGTAACTGTTGCACGTCTCTGAGCACAAGCAGAGGCAGCTGCTAAAAGTGTAAATGATTACCCTCCAAAATATTTTAATCTCAGATTGTATTTTTTTTCTATCGCTACGCTTCAGTGCGTCCCATGGATGCCTACTGTATTCTCGTTGAATGTGAATAAGCCTGTCAGCCTAGAATGGAAATCAAAAGAAAATGTTTCAAACCACTGGCCACAGTATGTGTTTGCAGCATTTGACAACTATTAGAAATAACTGAAAGCACAGTGTATTCTGCCTTGTTCTGGTAAAGGTCATCTGAATTTCATAGTACCTCTACACGTTTGCTGCCCTCACTGAAATTCAGTGCGCATTTGCTCATTAGTTAACTGTACGTCTTCTTTCCTCTGCCCTCTATGACTCTTTGTGTCCTCCTTTCTTGCATAGCTCTGAGGGATCACAGAATTGAACTAGTTCGAGCCTCATCGCAGGAGCTCACCATCCGAATCAATGACGTCAGCCTGTCAGACGAGGGACTGTACACTTGCTCGCTCTTCACGATGCCTGTCAGGACCACCAAGGCCTTTCTCACTGTTCTGGGTGAGCATGTGCATTTTGGTGAAGTCTCCATAGGTGAATTACTTCTCAGAAAATAAACACCTGCACATGCTTTTAGGTTCTGACATTAAAAAACTGCATGACTGTAACATTGTCTGCTAGATGAAAAATAGTAATAATAAAGTTAAACTATCTTGTAAAGAAAGATTGATATCTGAAATAAATTATTTTTGTTGCTGTTAGAAGAAATCCACCTAGAATTCCCACTGAGATATTACTCAATGTGCATACAGTATTTTTTTAGTTGTTAGATTGTAGATTTACATTTCTGTGCACTGCAGGAGTGCCAGGACGACCAGAGATCACAGGCTTTACCAAGCCAGCAATGGAGGGGGACGTAGTCACTCTCACGTGCACCACATCAGGCAGCAAACCAGCTGCTACCATCCGATGGTTCCGAAATGACAAGGAGGTCCAAGGTAAGTGTGTGGAGTGGATTTAAGAAGCCATTGTATTCTCATTGTACTCTCTGTCCATTTCTATCTGTTAGTAGGTGTCCTTACCGTCAACTCACTCCGGTGCTATATTTCTTTATGCTAAAATATTCATGCATTTTTCCCGTGGCTGTATTGCAATAGTTCTGTGAGTTGCATGGTGCATTATCAGCAATGCTATTGTACTTGGAAGCTGTTCACTAGCTAACTTTTATTGATTCTAATTAAAAGTTAACTGTAAATAAAAAAAAATCTCTGCATTCAGTGTTCATTGTCATACAAATGAAATTAAAGATGCATTCAGTCAGTCAATTCATAAAAAGCAACAGCATCCAATACAACAGTTCTTAAAAAATATAAAAATGTCAAATCTAACGTTTCTTCTTGGGCTTCAGTAAACAAAATTCCCGAAAATGCCGTTTCCTTTGAAATAAAACAGAAAAAGAAAATTTTAGAAACCCATATGTTTGTGTTTTGCTGAATATTTTATACAGTATATCTAACATATTTTCACAAGCTTTTAAATTTCTTCTTTTGATTGAGTGACTCCTCCATAAACTGTACAATTACTGTATATTTTGATTTTAAGACAAAGAAGTTATAATTGACTGAATTGATCTATTGCATTTCAGCTTTTTCAGTCTTTTGCTAATTGATTGGCAAGGAAAATCAGTAAAGAAGGGCACAAGAATGTGTAACAATACAAACCTGGAAAGAGCAGATACCTAATTTAATCCAACTACCCCACTGAAACAGTGCAATATCAGATGGTAAACCATGATGTGCAGTGATTACAATAAACCAGCAGAAGTTTTCAGTGGTTCCACAGAATCATACAAGCTTTCACTTTCTTGTACACTGCTTTCCAAACTCTTTGAAACTCTGCACTTTATGTTGTATAGCTTTTATCACCTTCTTATTTCTGGTTTTAAGAAGCACAGGGAAGACAAAAACATTAAGAAATAGGAGTGGAATGTTTTTCCTCAATTTGATGGCTGAGATATGCTGTTTGGAGCTCTTTAATGTAATGGAGCCTGCTGTGGAGGCTCAGTGTGACAGTTGCTCTTTATTGAAGATTTGCACCAGAGAGCTTTTTCTTGGTGGTTCTGTCTGTGTCTGGCCAACATGGCATGCTGATTGAAGGGAGAGGGGCTGGGATATGAAGTTTTCTTGTTGAAATGACATGCACGTAGACTCCTGAAAGGCTAGTGGAGAGCTGGCACACAGCATCACAACCAGACTTGCTGTCCGTCTCAAGATGCAGTGAGAGATGAGATGATATTTTTGTGCTTTATGTTTTAGAATGCAATTAAATCCTTAAAGCCTTAAAGCATATAATCTTAGGATATATGGACATGTGCACATAAGCCGAGTATAAAAATGCAATCGAGCAGAGTTCAAAGAGTGATGCATGCAAATATCAGGATAATACCTTTTGCTGTGATATAAAAATTTAATACCTTATTGTTCACCGGGGTTTCACAAGCAAGCATAAAGTGAAGATAAAATGAAAAAAATCCCATTATTTATATGTGATATAGAAAATGGCATTTAAATATGTAGAAATTGCGCGTCTCTAAAAAAGATCCTGTGCCCCCAGTCTGCCCCAAACTGGTATGTTGTATACAAATGTGCTTTTATTAGTTTTACTGGCATACAGTGGATTTTATTAAGTCGCTTGGGCAAACACATCAGGAGCGTTGCATCTCCAAGTCAAAGAAAAAAAAAGAACATAGCAGAGACTGGAGGGCTTGACTTAAAAACTTCATTTCCATGTCAAAGTGTCAAAGACAGGGAATGTCAATCAGTGCTCTGGATCCAAGTCTTTTGTAGGTGTGGCTTTAAAGCTTTCTTTAGCGAGTATGTTGTGGGAGCAGCATGTTTTGCCATTGGTTCTTCTGTGGAAGATCATTGCCGCCAGTGTCTGCTGTCAGTCAAATCTATCCCCACTGGGGGACCAGTCTACAAAGCTCTAAGACGACAGAAGGTGTAATAGCAAAAACATGTCATATTTATTTCATGCTCTGATGATTTGTTTTTCGACAATTTATATTAGAGGCACACAGCATTACAAACCTCAAAATGCAACTGTCATCCAGTGTCAAATAATTTGTTTACAGAGTATAGAGTCATACAAGTTACTTGTGTCGCTGAATGACAGCTAGACTTCAAATTGTAATCTATTGAGAAAAAAACCCACCCACTGTTACTCTCTTTGCATACATAAAGTTATCCTTTTTCCACAGCGGTTTGAGATAAATTGAAATTTTCTATTTGGCATATTAGACACTTAAATTGTCCAGCTATCCTACAGTACAGTTCGACAATACATTTCTGTCCTCTATTTTAAATTAGTGCTCACTTCTTGTTGAGCAAGTTTTACTCATTTCTTATCCATATACCTTTCTTAGTATATAAACAGTGTCTGCAGCAGCGGTTACTGTAGGAAAGAGCAGGGATTGCAATTTCTAGCCTTCTTGTGGTATCAGGGATATATTTGTATAATTGTGCTATCGTCTTACTGACAAAAGCTGACATCCCAGTAGTACACAGTGAAATGTATATCTATCATATCAGTTTCACCTTTAGTCATTTATTTATTCATTTTGTCCCCTTTCCTCTACTTTCCCCATTCCTCTCACAATTATCTCACAAGAGCTCTGACAAGGAAGCAGTTACCATTTTTTTAATACCTGTGGCCATCAAGGCTGTGTGTCGCTTCATATACTGAAATATGTTTCCTATATAGCCAGTGTCTCACTGCCTAAAGTAAGATACGTTTTAAGAAAAGTGTTTAGAGTTATTTTCAGTGCTTTTCCTTAAGTCCAACATTAGACCTGACTGCTTTTTTACTCATTACCAGTGTTGGTCAAGTTAATTACTAATTACTGATTGCTTCTCCAAAAGATTAGTCCTCTTACTTTACTGATTACTTATTTTCAAAAGTAATTAATTACTTAGTTACTTTTCAAAAACATGATATACAGCCTGAATACGTAATAAAGCAATAGACCTTTCAGCCCAATTCTATTTTTTATGGATAATCCATCATATAAAATTGAATCGAATGAAAAGCCTCTTTTAATTTTATGCACATTGCATTAAGCAAAAATATAATTATATGCAACAGTCTTTGACTTGAAGAAATTCTTTAACATTTAAACCTATTTTCTGCATATTCCAGCATATAAAATAAAATAATGTTTTGTGTTCACACTCACTCTTTCAAATAGACCCAAGTAAAACACAGCAAAAAACAAATAAAATCCTGTCGCTCTTAAAGCTATTTTCACCTGTTTAGCAGGAGTGGGGCCGATGGAGGTTTGCAGCGGTCATGTCAGTGGAGAATTCCGGGGGTTTCTCTGTGAATTTCACATTCCCGTGGCGGCTTGCTAGGTGCTTGCTCAGATTTGAAGTTTACTTTTTAACGTCACATGTGCTTACGTCACTGTCATGAGACTCTCTCACAAACAAAATCACAACGGTTTAGTAACGCAGTAATGCAGTGTGCTTACGGGAAAGTAACAGTAATCTAATTACTTTTTGAAGTAGTAATCCCTTACATTACTCATTACTCGAAAAAGTAATCAGATTACTTGTAATGTGTTGCTGCCCATCTCTGCTCGTCAGAATGTAAAAGGATATAGTACGTATACCTACCCATCTAAAGAGAGATGACTTGAGAACAGGCTACATTTTTTTTTGCCCCAATTTTAATATTAATTGGTGTTTTTACATTTTTAATCACTTATGATATTAGATTAGATTAAAATCTCATTTAAAGACAGAGCTCCTTAGCTAATTATCCCAGTTGTGTGGTGGAACCAAAATACAGCATAACACCCTCACATTCCCAGTCACTCAGAATTTACACTCTGAGCTAGAGGATCACTGGCTGTCAGCCGGCTGCAGTGCCCTTCCCAGCCAATTTCCAGCTACTGTCTCACTCCTCCTCTTGTAAGACTACCTATATTCTGTCTATATGTTCTGTGCTATTCACTAAATAGCTGAATGCATCAATATATAAACTACCTAATAATATTTTTAGCGCATGTCTTGCACACAGTGTGACAAAATAATCTGTAAAAGGAATGTAATTAGTAAAAGTATTAAAAGTAAAACCAACAATCACTACAGACTGATTTGTGGCCAGTATTTGTTATTTGTGCATTTTAACTATAAATTTTATAACTTAATTTCACCCTAACTCAGCATTCATCATCTTCAATGATGAATGCCGATGCTTCACTGGCTGATGAGCTGAACACGTTTTATGCTCACTTCGACGCCGCAGCAATTAAAACAACAAATGGCTGCGCGCGCTCGGAGTGCACCAGTGAAGAAAATGCATTCGTCATCACAGAGCATGCCGTGAGGAACACCTTCAGGAGGGTGAACACCAGGAAGGCAGCAGGACCAGATGCAATCCCTGGCCGGGTCCTTAGAGCCTGCGCTGATCAACTAGCACCGGTGTTCACGGAGATCTTCAACCTCTCCCTGGCCCAAGCTGTGATTCCCACGTGCTTCAAACAGTCCATTATTGTCCCTGTTCCAAAGAAACAACAGCCCGCTTGCCACAATGACTACCGTCCAGTAGCACTGACTTCAATTGTGATGAAGTGTTTTGAAAGACTGATGAGAGATCACATCACTTCTTCACTTCCTCCCACCATCGACTCACTTCAGTTTGCTTACCGGACTAATCGTTCCACAGACGATGCCATATCTCACCTGCTCCACACATCCCTGAGTCACCTGGACACTGGCAGAGGGAATTATGTTAGGATGCTGTTCGTGGACTACAGTTCAGCATTCAACACAATAATTCCCTCTAAGCTTTTCACCAAGTTGACGGATCTAGGACTCAGCTCATCACTGTGTCAGTGGATCCTCAACTTCCTCACAGACAGACCCCAATCAGTGAGGGTAGGAAAACAAGTCTCCCCCTCCATCTCACTCAGCACTGGAGTGCCTCAGGGCTGTGTTTTAAGCCCCCTGCTGTACTCACTGTACACTTATGACTGTGTAGCCACATCCGACACCACCTCCATTGTCAAGTTTGCTGACGACACTGCTGTTGTGGGCCTGATCTCCGACAACATCGAGACGGCCTACCTGGAGGAGATTAGGAACCTGGAGACCTGGTGCCAGGAGAATAACCTCCTCCTAAACGTCAGCAAGACTAAGGAGCTGATCGTGGACTTCACTACAAAGCAGGCGAGGAATTACAAACCCCTCATCATCAGTGGCACGCCAGTGGAGAGAGTGGACAGTTTCCGATACCTGGGTGTCCACATCACTCAGGACCTGTCATGGTCCTGTCACATCAACACCCTGGTTAAGAAAGCCCGTCAGCGTCTCTTCTTCCTCAGAAGACTTAGAGACTTCCATCTGCCACTGAAGGTGCTCAAGAACTTCTACTCCTGCACCATCGAGAGCGTCCTGATGTCAAACATCTGCACCTGGTTTGGGAACAGCACCAAGCAGGACAGACGAGATCTGCAAAGGGTGGTGCGCTCGGCAGAACGCATCATTCAATCAGAGCTCCCTGACCTGCTGTCCATCTACACCAAGCGGTGCAAGTCCAAAGCTAGGAAGATTATGATGGACCTCTCCCATCCCAACAATGGACTCTTCTCACTGTTGAGGTCTGGGAAGCGCTTCCGCTCCCTTAAGGCCAAAACAGAGAGAATGAGGAGGAGCTTCTTCCCCCAGGCTATTCGGGCCCTGAACCAGGTGTAGGACTGGACTCTCCCAAACACGTCACTATAAGACTGGACTCTCACACACGTCACCACACGCACCACCACACATTTCCTATAATCCTATAATTCCTATAATTTATAATCCTTATCTTTATAATCTCTTCTGCTATTTGCACATTCTTTACTGTAAATTCCTAAGTTAATTTGTAAATTTTTGTAGTAAATTGTAAATATTGTAAAACTTTTCTTCTGTCATTTAATGGTCGGGCATTGTACAGCTACAAGCATTTCACCCCCATGTCATACTGTGTATGGTTGTGTGTGTGTGACAAATAAAATTTGAATTTGAATTTGAATTTGGTTAGATGTACAGATGGATGGATGAATGCTCATGTTTGGCCAATTGTTGATTGATCTTTGATCCAGTAGTGCAGCCACATTATACACTTATTTACACCGAGATAATCCAGTACAGAACAGACTCAGCTGTCATGGAGCACTACTTGTGTAGACTACACCTAAGACAGGAAGTTCAGTGACACCAACGCACACCTACTCCAATTTAGAATCACCAGTTGACCTAACATGCTTGTCTTTGGACTGCAAGAGGAAGCCAGAGCATGATAACGGAATCAACACAGGCACAGGGAGAACATCCAAACTCCACACAGAGTTTGTAAGGTGAAATTACATTACAAACACGTAATCAATCAGTGGGTATTAAACTGTGTAGTGTCAATGAATATAATGTATACGAAAAAAAGGACATGTTACTTCTGGTTGGTGGGCACACATGGCTTCTCTACATTTCCATTGTTGGGGCTTATTTACTGCTATCCTAAGCTTGAGCAAAATGGGTAACTCAGGTAGCAAGCATTTGGCTCTGGAGGAATGTCACAGTTTATCTGTTCTAGGCAAGGTCAAAGTTTAAATTCTTCCTTTATTTAAAGGTTTACTAAAGTTTGTCTAAGTCTATATATTGGCCCCAGGCCTGTGTGTCATGGGAGACACCACCAAGAACATTTCCCAACAACCCACTACTGAGGATCACTAGACCACACAAGCCTTTCTGCTACAACAAGGCTCGGATCCAAGAAAGTACTTGGATCGGGAATAGCCACTTGGGTGGAGGCCCCAGGGACAATGTGAGACGTGCAGAAGGGATTAGAACTCCCAGCTAGCCTGAGACTCACTAGCTCCCTCCGAAGGAACTGGAGGGAGTTGCTGGAGAGACAAGAATACCTGGTCATCTCAGGCCTCTATTACAGCTGTGACAGTGAAGTGAAAGAAGTATTTTGGAGAATGAATGAGAATGAAGAAAGGAAAACACCAAAATAAAATGATGACTCCAAAAGCCCCCCAAAAAAGCTGAATTTGAGTTAGTACTATAAATTACTTCATTAGCAATTAAATAGAGAAAAGTAGTCACAGAGTAAAAGACAAAATCAGTCCAAGTTCAAGGTTCATCTGCCTTTAATTTTCCAAGATATACCTCAGCAAATCAGTTAAGGTCAGAGAAAAACACCAGAATCCTGTCACCGACACACTTTCTTGTTAAAACAGACACTGAGGTGGTGCTTACAGGAGTGCCTCCAGTTGCCTGAATACAGCTTTACTGGCCTCTTGGGGTACTTGTTCAAAGCAAGCACAATTGGGCACATTCCCATTCTTACGAAAGCTACCTTAGCGTGTTCTCTGGCAATGCTAGCAGCCGCCTTAAAAGAGACTGACAGTTCCTCTGTTGCAACCCTGATGCTGTAGGCGACTTGACGAATGAGAGAAAAAGCTGGAGAGATTTGCGCTTAATACCACAGAGGCGCTTCCCTTTCCCCTCCTGTACTCCAGGGCAAAATCCAAGGCATCTGACTCTCAAATGTAAGGCCTCCGACTTTCCTCTTTGCTCAAATCCTATGTGATGCTTGGATTTATTTTTTTTTTCAAAATCTTGACATTTATGATGCACTCTGTTGCTCTGTGCTTTGCATTCTTATTCTTAGCGTTATTAATTTCAGTTTTGAAGTTTGACTTTTTAACATTTGTAGGCTACTCTGCAGTACATTAGGATTTTGTCAGACCATTTCATGAAAAATGGAGTAGTGTGGCACAAACAGAATAGATTAACCCAAAATGATGATGCTACGGGTAATCTGGGTTTCACTGAAAGGAGCTTTTAGTGTTTAATAGACCAATATCAGTGTGTAGGTGTGTGTTTCTGAAGGAGCTGAGTGAGCACACACATATGTATTGATTGACTCTGGTTTGCTGTGGATGGCAGGCAGTCCAGGGGGAGATGGTTGGAAGTATGTAATGTGAGGAGGATGCAAGGAGGTAGGGGTGAGTGGGGGAGCATCTCCAAAGAAAAGTCCTTCTGAGGCCATTGTCAACTAATGTCTTGTTTAGATCCAATAGCCTTGTACAGCAGATTCTAGGTGCCACACTAAGTGCTGACAAGAGAGTAGCCACAAACGGCAATGAAAGGCTTTCAATTACAAGTTAAAAGGCATAGCTTAATGAGGACAACATCACAGGGCAGGGGAAAAATGAAAACAAATTGAGATAAGTTGAAGGCGAATGTTTTGGTATGACAAAAGACAAAAAAGAAAGAAAGAAAGAAGAAGTGTCACTAAAACTATGTAAATCTATCACATACTACTGAAGGGGGGAGCATGCCTGTTTGTGTTGGCTGGGATGTCTGAGAGATGGTCCTAGAGGAGCAAACACACCCAACCAACCGAGTCAACTCTCATATTGCTCTCCCTTCACTATTCACTCTACTTTGACTTGACTTTCAAAGGCTAAGGATTCTTTCCCTCAAAGGAGATGCAGAGAAAAACAACAACAACAACACTGCAGCTGTCTATGTCAGAAGAGCAACATCTTGAAATAAATTTCTTTCTTTTTTTTTCACAGTTTTTCAGATTTACAAGATGATTTTTGTTTTGCTCTGCTTCTTTCTCCAAAATAATTTTCCTGTAAAAGTCTTGCTCAAAAGCTAGAACTGCTCCCCAAAACTATAAATAATTCACAAGTACATTTCACCCTGGTTCATATTCTGATTCCCCACAGGCACTAAGGAGGTGAACGCTACAGGAAAGTCATTCACAGTGAGGAGTAGCCTTCAGTTCCAGGTGGACAAGCGGGATGACGGCGTTGCCTACACCTGCAGTGTGGAGCATGTGTCTTTGTCCAAACCCTACATGACAACCGAGGTCCTGGAGGTCCACTGTGAGTGGGGTCATAGCCTGTAAAACTGGGTAGATTAGCATTGCTTAGATTAGCGAAATACATGGATTGAGATTACAGTTATGTGTCCAGGTTTAGTCTTGCATTTGTTCTGGATTAATATGGGATTATCTTGCAGGTAAGGGATTAGTGCCTAAACAGAATAGTGATATGGGCTATAGCTAAGAGCTGCTCAGTAGGCACAGAGCTAACTACTGTTGCATTTTGTGTTAGAACCACTTTTTTGTGTTTCTTTTTTTGTCTCCTCTTTGCAGATGCTCCCCATCTGGAGATCACACATTCACTCATCATCCCACAGGAAGGCCAATACTTCAAACTGGAGTGTGTTTCCATAGGCAACCCAATGTAAGTTGAAAAGCATTTACAACTTCAATTTCATATCAGCACAAATAGTGCAAATTGCACCTAAATGTAATTTGTTTTGTGCCTTGAGATGACTTGTGAAAATGAGTTGAAGTGAAATCAAATTCATTATGGTTTGTTATTGTTTTTGTTTTTTTTATCACAGCAGTTTATTCAGTTGCAGTTAAATACATTTTCTCAAATTCTTTCCCAGACCTGAGCCAGTGGAGTGGTCTAAAGATGGAGGAGAGCTGCCAGACATTGAGCGTATGATTGTGGAGGGAAGGGAACTTACCATCACTACGCTAAACAAGACAGACAATGGCACATACCGGTGTGAGGCCAGCAACCATCTGGGGTCCAGTAGTGCTGAATACATACTGTTTGTATATGGTGGGTACTTCAGTAAGGGCTTTTTTTGTTATGCTTTATCATTTCCCTTTGTTGCTGCTTACAAAGCTTTGCAGGCAGTTGTGTTCAAACTCAAAGGCAGATGGTGTTCATCACAAAAATACAAACCCAGTCCATGTCAAAAAAGCGAGAGTCAACTGGTAACTGTAACTGTTGAAAACAACCTGTTTTAAATATGAACGATTTTTCAATACAGGGAAATCAATAAATTGATCATCTTTGCAATATCAGATAATCAGTTGTTCAAAGTGGAGACACTTTAGGTAAGGAGTTTATGGGAAGGTAACTTCACTTCAATCATTTAACAGTCATTGATTAATAATTTATGAATTTCAGCTATCAAGGTCTCCACACCCACACATCTCTTTGAACGATAAGCAGATAGACTTAATGAATGGATATTTGGATAAGCATAAATGGGTAAACATGTTTCAGATCTTTTTCATCAAAAATAAATAAATAAATAAAAATCAGATTTCCCTGAATAATGTTTGGCATTAATTTGAATGCCATCTAGATTAAATTGGTTTTAATATTTCAGACACTTTAACCACACGTTTTAACTACTATTACTACTGCAACATATGTTGGCGATATAATGGCTGGCAAATATACAGTTTTAACATTCAACACAGCCATTGGGTTCAATGATTTCAGTGTATTCTAACATGGCCATTAAGTCTACAACCATGAATAAAATGACTCACCAAAGTTGCTCAGCTAAGATGTCTGTATATTTCATTAGAAAACTGATGGTAGCTCACAACAGAGAAGGAAATTTAATTATGTTAAAACACACTGATGTATAAGGTCAACACGACACTTTACATTCTGCTTCCATCTGGATCATCAGTTGTCATTCGCAGATGACACACCGTCTTCAAATGACAACCTGCACATCCTCATCAGCATGTTGGCTTTTTAGTTTGTGAGACAGCTCTAAAGTGAGACATGTGTTTGTAGTAAATGAGATAAAATATTTATTATTATATAAGAAAAAAAACTTGCTATATGGGGGTTTTATATTTCTGCCAATTAGCAATAAAAGATGGTGCAGAAGAGAGTAGATTGTGACTTGCAACAGCTAAACGGTATTATTTGACACAAAGGTGGCATAATAAGAATGATAAGTTAAGTCTGTTTAAATATCATCAATTTGCAGTTCAAATATATATTTTCTTTATAAGAATAATACATATCGTGCAGCACAGAGATCTGTAGTCATGCAGTTTTCCACTCCATGTACTCAAGAATCCACTTTCAAATTTCGCCTTGGCACTATGCAGGATAACACAGTTTACCTCACTACTTATCACGGCGTGGGTTTAGCTTCTGGACTCTTCCTGTGAGGAAACAGAAAAAAAGTGTTAAGGATGCAGAATTTAGCTTCCAAGTACAGCCTGGAGGAGAGATAAGTTAATCCTGAGACAGTGAAGGGGTTGAGAGAATAAAGACGACATGGTCCAGAAAATGGTTCGTTAAGGCCTCTGCAGCGCATGTTTGTAACATTTATCAAATACGGCCAAAAATAAAAAAATAAAAAAGGCAGAAACAAGAGCAGAATATTGCAATTCAACATGGATTTATTTGTTTCCACTTTTGCCAGCTAAACAGTGCCACTGGAGATTGTAGTTTGTTTGTGAACGACTTATCGCAGCACAGACTTATTCAACTCCCGAGCAGTTAGTGGATGTACGGCAGCTTTTCTGTGTGATTTTTAAAAGCAAAGGCTTTGGGGAAAAAGAAAGCTCTTCATTGGGAAATATGAAAAGAAAAGGATGACACATTGGTCTTTTCAGCTTTTGTTATCTTGTTCTCTCCTTTCAGCATGTTCATTGAACAGGGGTAGGCAGTGATGCCAGCCTAGTGTAGATCACTGTATCACCCTGTCATATCTAGACACCATGTGCTGATCTAAGGTTTCCTTCCTCGCATAAGATGTTTTTTTTATTTATTTCAAACCAGAAAAAAGAGAAATTTGTTGAACTAACCCAGGTGTTTAGAATTATACATACCCAGAGGGTTTCTAGCTTTTGTAATACTGGCTTAGGAAATAACAGATGCGATAACCCTCAGCATCCATCTTTTACTAAATACAAAGGTTCTGGTAGGGAGGATTGAGAAATTGAGTTGAGCAGGTAAAAAGATGCGTGAGACGGGCTCATTTCCACCGATGATGACAGTCATTTTTCAGGGCTACAATGTGTCTGGCTGGATACTTACCAGGTCTCTTTGGATCGTCTCAGCCTCTAAACCTAATTTGCTAATGACAAGAGAGATGAGAAGCCATAAATGTCATCGGTCTGAAGCAATATATCACAGACTGCAATTATATCCTTTAATATACTGCATTAAATAAAGAAAAAGAAACACTGTATTAGATGACAGAGCGGTAGTAACAGATACTAGTTTAATTAAATAGAGTCTGCATACATCTGTGAAGCTGCAGACTCACTCATGCCTGTTTCTCTCACATTTCATTGTGATTGATTGTACATTTTCACCTCAACAAGCATGACACATTGTAAGTTTCACTTTTCCTGTGTGTGCTCTATTTACCAGCCAATCATCAGTTGCTTGAAATTTTAACAGATGTAAAAGTCCTTCGACTCCTTCATGCGTGACTCATCTTTTACGGGGTGATACTGCTGAAAGACTTTACTGATTCAGAGCTTGATTCATTGTGCAGCCCTTGTATTTTAACGTCAGTTCATTGTTTTCTTCTTCTTCTTCTTTTCGCTTGTATTTACTAAGGTGAAGTAAAGTCATGAATTAAGCTGCACCAGCCACACACAGTAAATCACCGGGGCTGTGTGACTGTCCTGTCAGTTTCTCACACCGATGCCTGTGCTCCTCAGAGTGGTTTGTTTTCGCTTCCAGTTGTTCCTATTTTTGCTTAGCAGACGTCATCGCCTTCGTGCCTCCCTCTCTAGCCTCAATCCTTGCAGTCTTCTAATGCCTACATTGCCACATTAAGCATAGGCAGTCACAGCTGCGTTCACTTGCACCCGCTGCGTGGCCCCGCCTCCCCCGTGCTCCACGCACTCACAAACGTGACAATGAACACACGGCTGATGATTGATGAGCTCAAAACCAGGCTTTGAGCTAGAAAGTAACATTGTTTCATTTGATGAATTCAGTATCCTTTTCACTTTCTATTTGTTTGTTTTTTTCTAACAACGCTGTTACATATGGATCATTTTTGTTACTGCATGTGATTAATTCTGTTATTGATAGCTGATGTTATGCAGATATTGTAAAAATAACAAACCCCATTGTGGAGTTACTGCTGGTAAACCACTGCATACATAAAAGTCCAAACAGGAAACATGACAGTGTTCATACTTTTGTTCTTGGGCTGAAAATGAACACATGCAATTATCTTAATGATAATTAATAACAATGTTCAGCAAAACCACATGCTTCATGTCACTATTTCACTCTGTCTCTCCTAATGGAATTACTGTTGCAGTGTTTGTGTATTATGACTTTGACATACTGAAGCACAAGAGCTGTCTGCAGGTAAAACATGGCTGCATTAAAAGAAAAAACAAGTTTGTTGGATGAGAAACTGCAAACATTACTTAGACTTAGGCTGTGCTTTGTTTTGGTAATAACTCGCATTAAAGGTGCCGATTAAATTTCTTGTAAACAAACAAAGGTTATATTATGTTCCTGCAAAAACACATCGTTTTTAACTTTGACTAATATTTTCTTCCTTGTAAAATATTTGCTCCATATTTATCCCCTGGCAGGACCTTTGCAAACGCAATTTTTGGTCAGTGGAACAGCTTAAAACTGGCAAGAATGTGTAATGACAGCATGTGCTAAAAAAGGAGGGATAAGGAGCCTTATATAGTAACCAGAATATTAATCACACAGCCACACACACACAAACACAATGTGTGTGTATGATTTAAAACATTTAGGTGATGTTTGAACGTTTAAAGCAGATTCAAGTTCCCTCAGTATTAACACAATGGCACGCAGTACAAAAGAATTTGTTTTTCCATGTATCTCTACTGCTCTATGCATTCAGATGGTTTGGGTTTTTGGCACAGGTTTTGACATATTTGTCTCTCAAATATTCTGCATATGCCTGCCATAAAGAGTCCTGGGTAGTAGAATTTTATTTGTAATGTATAAGCAGGAAAAAAAGAGCAATATGCTCCAATGTAGACGAATTATTAAACAGGTACCAGTTAACTTAAAATACCCAAACCATCTGAATACTTGTGGAGGTTAGTGAGATAGTATTTGACCAATTAAGAAACTACGCACTAACTCTATACGTATACAACCTTCTTGTGCTGCTCTCTAAATCAACATTTATAGCAAGTCCAGTTAGGCATGTATTTGGCTCATGTGACAGCAAGCTGTGCATACCTGCACACTGTCAAGTAAACCAGAACCATGGAAATCTCTTTGTGTTTTCCTTTGAACTTTGTGGTCACCTTTTTTATCACGGTGTTGTTCCCCTCGTCTTCCCTTACTGCTGTCACTGTCTTCAACCATGGCAACAGCCAAAGACTTTCCAGGGCCTACAACAGGTAAATATCCCAGTAGATGATCATTTCAAGCCAGATTTAGAGTGTGTGATCTGGATCTGGCTCTGGGTCAAGACACATCACGGCCTCACCCAGCATGAGCCAAATCATCACCATGCATGGATGCTCGCTCAGTCGTTTTCTCTCCAGCCATGTCACAGGCTGCATAAGTCATCACACAATATGTTTCTATTTTGCTTTGTCTTTGCCACTGAAATAGATGGTTCTCAAAGGACCTCTGCTGAAGATTGTATTTGTGACAGTATCTATGTATATGATCCTGTGGTTACAGTAAACCAAAGTCAAAAATTATCTTTCAAATATCTGATCACAGAGCTCTTGAAAAGTATTTGTTCACCATTATTTGTAGATTTGATCTAAGTGCAGAATTTCTGTTTGCAGGAATTTAGTTATTTTTCTTTGTAAGACATTTTGAGTGGGATTGTGTCTAATTAATGCAACATGATTAAAACAACTTATCTCTCTTAATGTAACTGAACATCAGATCAGGCAAAATATGACCGACGAAATTACTCTTGTCCCTGTGTGCTCTTGAAATGACCTTTTGTTGTTGAATGTAGCAACTTACATCCTATCTTATCTTTTATGCTGCTTTATTTTAGTTTGTTCCAGAGCAGTAACTACTGTATCTACACAATCAGTACCAAATTCTGTTAAAAATGCACCAGCCAAGTGTGATATAAAAGATTCCTTATGCTCCTTGCTGACAGTGCTGTACAGATCATTCTATCCATTAACATGCAACCAAATTCAGTTAATTCAGATCAAAAAAAAAAAAAGAAAATTCAGAGTTTGCAGTGCCTGCTTGTGAGTTGATGAAACAATCGTGGTGGTCTATTCTGCATGGAGTTTAATAAACTGCATGTTGCACAGCTTCATCCCTCTTTTTTTTTGAACGTCCCGCACGCTGGGATTTTAAAAATGAGGGTTGCATTCGTTACCAGCAGAGTATAACAAGGTTTGTAGAAACATCGCCGCAATCATTTCCCAGGGTCACTTTGGAAAACCGAGCACAAGCCATAACCATTCATCAGCCTGAGATAATGAGAGCACACAAGGTGCACAGTAAAGACACAGCCACTCACAGTTTATCACAGGACCGGCACAAAGGCATGCTCCTGCCTGGGAAACCCTCTGTCTGCTTTCTGCCCAGAGGATGCACAGTGTTAAATAATGCTTATTTAAAAACCTAGTCCTGAGCATTATGAAAGTAGTGCTAGGAAAACAGAAACATGAAAGACAGAAAAAAGGAGGATAATGCCAAGCTTTTTAATTGTATAGAGATTTGTGGTATTTCCTAAGATTACTTTTTTTCTTTTTTTAACAACTGTTCAGGTACTTCAAAGCAGTCGTTTCAGGTTGTTCTAAATCTGACAGAAGCTCATCTGCTACTCTTGTGCTTTGTTCACAAGTGTAAAAGCAACATCTGGATTTTTTCAGGTTATTTGCAGCAAAATACCTTTAATGCTGTTTAATAAACACCTACAGCTGCATTGACAGTAGAAGCTTCCAGTTGTTAAGTTATCATTCCTCCACTTTTTCTCATCTCCTCTCTCTATCTGTTGTGTTTCAGATCCTAATGCTTTAGGACAGCATGGACCTGACCACGCTTTAATCGGCGGAGTTGTTGCAGTCGTGGTCTTCATCACCTTGTGTTTGATAATAGTCCTTGGACGATATCTGGCCAGACATAAAGGTAAAAGAGGTCTCCTGAACTGCTCTGAATATCACTTTGCTTGTTTGCAGTAAATGAATATGTCTTGCACTCTCTAGCTGGTGGATAACTTGCTTTTTATGTCTGCAGGGACATATCTAACACACGAGGCCAAAGGAGCAGAGGACGCCCCTGACGCTGACACAGCCATCATCAATGCTGAAGGAAACCATGTGCATGCAGAAGAAAAGAAAGAGTACTTTATTTAGACTTCTTTTTCCTCACTTCTTTCATTTCATGACAACCTTTGACAGCAGACGTGCAATTTTAAGCTGTCTCAGACTCACTGCATTGTCTTTTTTAATTCATTGTTCTGTCTTTTTTAGAAAGCAATCATGCTTAGATATGCTTGTTTTCAAAGCATTCACTAACAAAATAGCCTTCGTCTTTTGTAATATAATCCATGTACAATTGGATTATGTCCTTTTCAGTTTTTCTGTGCCTAAATGCTGTACATTCTTCTGCATTTCTTTCATTGCCTGTATTTTTCTCTACTCTTTCTTACGTTACCTGTTATACAACCTTTTGCAGATTTTTAAAATTCAGAAGTAACAACAGTAATTTTGTTCTCCAACTCAACTCTCAGCATTTGAAAAGGTTTTTCTGTAGGAGCAAAATATGTTAAATACATCAGTTTTTAAGGATTACATGATTGGCTTGGATGTTTCCCGGAGCTAACCCTCCTCAGACATGCCGCACACGTTTAGAGCATCTTAAAACAGATCAGATACTTTAACAAACACAAAGCAGAAGCACAATCTGAGTGATTGTCTCGAGATGAAATAATCGCCCTCTTAGCATTGTCTGTATATTCCTGCACTGATTTTTTTTTTTCCCTTTTTGTTACACTGTTGATTTATAACCAACAAAGAACAAGTTAGAAAATTAAAGCACAAAGTCTGAGGACTATTACAGAGGGGAAAAAACATCAACTGCTTTTTGTCTCAGGATTCAATATGAGTCTAGATGGAGAGATGGTGTCAGACATGTGAAGAAGACTTCAGTTCAATCGCAGTTATTGTTGTGGATGAAAAACGTTTCCTTTTTGTTGGCGATTTGTTGTAATATCCAAACTGAATGAGTGGAACCTTGTGTCAGTTCATTATTTATGTTGAGTTTTATTGAACAACTATGCTAAATGTGTGGATATTGCTGTAAAATACTTTGCTAACGTGAATATTAGTGACCAATATTGTTGAATCTTGGGATCCCTGACACATTGCAGTTTGTATATTAGCATATACAGCATTTAACGGTACTTCACAGATCTTTCATGTTTTTCCATTTCTTTCCAATTTTGTTTTGCCCGAAGGCATGTAAATAATATGTAAGTATTCAATTTTAGTAAAAGGAAGAAAAACTCTGGTTATAGCCTTTAATTTCAGGTCATATGAGTTCCAGTCACTTCGAGGACAGCGTTTTCACATTTTTGAAGATTTCTTCAAACAGGGATTCTAATGAAATGCTTAAAATGTTACAAAAAAAAATCTGGGTAAAAATATATGTATTTATTATTATTATGGCTGATTGACTTTCTTATATGATACTATATTGATTGATATTATTGCTGTTATTATGAAGTAGTTGTCTGACATTAACTTTTCCATTTTTATTTCTGTAAGTTCTCATAAAAGAACAATACAAGGATCACCGTTATGGCCTTTGAGTTTGCTGCAAACAGTACTAATGACATGTTTAGGCATTGGTGAATCAAACATCCCCTCACTGTATATAATCACTGTATCAAAGACATTGAACCACATTGCCAATGCTCATACATGTTATTTTGTTAGTTCAGTATGATGCTATAAATAACTCATTTTGTACAGATTTAAATTGCTGTAATTAATTTGCTTTTTATGGGGGATGTGTGAGGTTTGCTTTTTTTCACAGTATTGAATATTCATTTTTCAACTATGCCACTGTAAAATGAAAAAAAAAAAGATGCGAAAAAAGAGAGATGAAGTGCGGATTAAAAAATGAACAACTTGAAAGATGTCCTTTTGTTGTTACTAAATTTGCACCTTGAAGCGCCTTGCCGTGATGAGTTGGAGCGCTATTACCTGCACTCAGTGAATCAGTCCACGTAGCTGCCGCTGAGCGAGAGAAGCATATGTGGTAGGCAGTGCTGTGACTTAAGTTGCACTATAATTGATATTCTATACTACTATAGTAACTGTTAAGTATTACTTGCCTTTAGTGTTAATAATATATGCAAAGTGTCTGACTTGTAGAAAGATTAAAAGTCCATGAAGCTCCTCGGGAAGATTGCCCGAGGCATTTAGCTTCAACTCATGATTTGTGCATTAATACAGGGCGACAAAAGGAACACTTAAGTCTTCCCAAATTCCTCCGTGTCTCAGTGGACCTGAGTTTGTTATGCTTCAAGTGGCTTCAGGAAGCTACTCGCAGACACCCACACAGCAGGCTGCTGTTGCCCTTGTTTTAACAAATTAGACAAGAAGTAGGTTGGGTTCGGTCAAGGATGCTGAAATGCAGGTGATTGCTTTAAAAGTGAAGAAAAATTCTAATACTTGAGATGAAACTTTATTTAAGCCAGTAGCCAGAGAAAAACGAAATAAATATTCTTTTTTTTCCTAGTTTTAAGAAGCTGTTACAGTTGAGACAATTGTAGAGTTAAAGCATGTGCCGCAGATGTTGTGTTTACTTTTGTGAAACATAGAAGAGTCGTATAAATCACAGATATATTAACTGATTGATTGATGTGCGTTACCGCCATTCATGTTCACTTAATTACTGGAAACAGTCATTTCTGTGGGATAAATATTTACTATGATATACATGAAACCAAATGATATGCCTTTGAAATACCCTGAATATAAGCAACATATATTATTACATATATCCATATTATTTATTTAAATATGGCTCAATGTATATCTGCAGATGAGAATTAAAAATTCAGCACCCTACCAAATCTACACTGAAACAAATTTTCATTTTCATAGCCTACATTTAGTAATATATAACAGACAGCGTGCCGTAGCAATTTAGAAAAATACAAGAAGACACCTTTAATGGTCCATTATCACTGCTTCAGTGACACAGATGTACTCTTGAAATGTGAGGACGAGACGATAGCCTTGCACAGATTACTGAGCTCATATTAAATGTCTCAGCATCCTTAAAGGGAGATCTCGTTCCAGGACACAGGACCCAAGTCATTACGATCCTCTATTCTTTAGCTCCCATTGACCTTGAGCATAATGTTGCTTCCCAGCAGACTAATGTTGCTATTATCAACACACTGTCCGACCAACCATCTGCCTGCTTCACACAACGCCCGGCTCCCCCTCTCCTCGCACACAGACGGTTCCCAATGCTCACTTCATAATCATTACCACCAAAAGCCCAGCCAGTTCAAATAAACATCAGCTCCCACTATTGCACCCCTTCACATTATTAAAAGCTCAGTGCTTCATTAAGCTATGTAAACTGAGATAGACTGTCTTGAATAATGCCTGGCAGAAAATAATGCTAAAAATCCATCATCATTTAGTAACTGGATATCAAGAAGGCAAACATTTATGTGTAATAGTAAATTGTGAGTTGGGAAATGGATTTTCGCTTTACCCTTGAAATGCGAGACCCATACCCTGGGCAATGTAACAATCACAGCATGACCTCTGAGGAGGCCTTGTAAGTCTTACTAAACTGAAGAAACTGATCCCCACTGTACCCTGTAGGCAGGGTCCATATCAGCTCACAATATTCACATATTCACAAAATTCTTCAGGGACAAACGGATATCTTAAAAACACAACACTTAAACACATTGGGCCTACATACTGATTTTAAATGTCAAAAGTTATTCCTTTAGTTAATAGTCATTACAAGTTTCATTTGTGCATTTGTGTGTTATTCATGAGTGTTAAGCTTCTCTTTTTTTTTTCGAGTTTTATTATCAAGGCTCTGGAAGAAAAGTAAAGTTTTTACAAAAACATGAGCCCCGCTGCTGTCAACATATTTTTTTGTTGTTGTTTTTTTCCTTTTCATTACACAATTCTGCTGTAGATTAGTGACAACTGGCAGAACCATTGAAACAAGGGGCATAAAAAGCCCTCCAACCATAGCACAAATAATGGTCCTTCTCTTGGATTAACAGTACAACGTTTTATGCAAAAATAACAGTTCTTTCACTTGTTTTCACTATCCAAGCATGTAAATTGCCTTGTGTAATTCACAGGGCGATTTGCGTAGGAAGCAAAAGGATAAAAGGATTTCAAAGATGGGGTGTGGTGCAGTATGCTTAACAGAGGTGATGGAGAAGTGTTTGTCCTCTGGATCATGTTTTTAATTACAGATTTAAAAGGTATTAGTGATTCTGCAAAGTAGCCTGCTGATTCATGCAAACATTTAGTCAGTGCTGTACTTACAGATACTTTAACTGTGACAGCTCTCATATTGCTTTGTAGGACAAACGGTGTGGAAGAGTTAGCTTATAATTGTTGCCCTGCAGCTAAAGGTTTGGTATAAAAGATGAAAAGCAGGATATTTTTCAATATTCTGCTTTTTATTTTCAGTCCTTTGAATAGAAACTCTGTTATCACTGGCCATAGAAGCCTGGGATTGCATTGTTTGTGCAAATGGATTTTGTCTTTGATTGACAGCTCACTCTAATGGAGAATCGGGAAGAATCATAATAGCATGTTTACAGCACTGCTGCTACCTTGGAAAATGGCCCATTGCAGAAAATTCTCACAACGATACAAACTGTAGTTACCGGTAATCTCCTAGAACATTATGGATTTGTCAAAATACCCACAGCTAGATTATTTTAAGGTTTTCTCACATATCTATAAACAGGTTTGTGTTGTTTTTGTAAATATAAAGGGAGTACAGGTTGAGCACAGCTGAGGCTTCCTGTAGCCCCATTTCACTTAACGTTTACACCTCATGAGTATCTGTACTGCATCGGAGAGCTATGGGATATTATCTTGAGATGTGTTATGCCTAATCATATTTGATGAGATTAAACAGATCACTCACGCTTCTAGTTGTGACAGGGCCGAGTGGAAGTTAGAAGGAGTCAAATGATCTGGAACAAAGAACATGAGCTTGTGTATCCCCCCAGATGCATCACCATGCCATTAGTCTAGATGAATGTGTACAGTCAGACACAATTCCCTTGTTTGCTGCATGAGGGCTTCCACTTTGTGAGGCAGTAGCTCTGCTGTGCGAATCAGGCCACATGCAGGTCCATGGATTGATGACTGAAACAGGGCTACCCACTGTATTTTAAACTCATTCATCCACACTGACTCACATTCTCTGTGGTGCATCTTTAAATAGCCTTCCCTGGGATTGTCTGCCTGCCAGTTGATTAATTCTATATTGCATGTGCATGTGTGTGTGCGTGAGTGTGTGCGTTTGGTTTAATTACAACAAACTTTTCTGAATTGTTTAGGTGAAATTTAAATCATGCAGGCACCCGAGAATACACAAGCCAGCCTTGTTCTGGTTAGTCTTTTGGGGCGGGGGTAGGAGAGGGTTGAAAGAGGAGAGTTGTTGAGTGTTTGGTGGTGGGGTGTAGTACTGTACCTGTGGCATAAGGTATGCAATAAATAGCTTGCCATCTGTTTGGATTTGAACACTTGAGATTCTTCCAAGAAACTCACCAGAGACTTAATTAAAGTTGGAATATTAGGAGCGTGAGACTGACGTTCCACTAATAAAATGACAGCTAGAGGAAATTCTTGAATTAGTTTAAAACAGATATTCTTTTTTTTTTTCTTCAAAATAAAAAAAGAAAACTGTGACTGTAAGGGAAGCGTTTCACCTTGTAAATTATTCCAATCGTTTTGATGATTTTTTATGATTCTAATCTCCATTTATTAAGGACATCTGCTCTTTCCAGCAAATAGGCACATTTAATGAAGACACAGGAAATGATGTATGTTCATACAAGTAATATGTTGAATACGGAAGAGCTGCGCTGTTGGTTAAATGAGTGATTAGCCAGTTAATCGGTGGATAAAGAACAATATTTGTCATGGAAAGATGATGTGCTTTAAGTTTATTGTCTCTTAAAAAAGGGGCTACTGCTAAATAAATCAAAATAAATATTCGATATGCTTCTGAAGGCAAATAAATATTTTATCAAAAGCAACAGTGAATAACTTTTCTGAAAACTACACATAAACTATCCAGAACCATTCTCATAACCTTGTGTTGCTCAAACAATGGTTGCACCTCTGTCATTGCATACGTACTTGTATTTGTTCAAATCACTCCCATGACAAGAAAATAACTGTTAATTTTTCAGCAATTTGTTTGGGCAGGAAAATCCAAAAGCAATGCATAGTCTTTAATTTCATCAAGAGTATGGTCCTCCATACAAGAGAAGTGGGGTTTTATAAATGAAAAAATGAGAAATGTTCATATTTTTCAACTACCTAATTAAAGAACATATTGGCTATTATAAATTTTCATCTGTATATTGCATATTCTAAATTTCTTGTGCAAATTGCAACCCTTTTCTAGTAAACACATGATATTAATCAATACACTATAACATACTGCAGTTCTTACAAACTGTGGTACCTGCTGACTGCCAGCTGTCTGGATGTAGGTGGACATGAGATGTTGGCATCAGCCTCAAGGTCCTCCTCTCCCTTCCCCAGTTGTTCTTTTTTCGGTTTAAGCAATAATACAATAGGACATCAGATTGGATGATTTATTTTTATTTTACACTTAGCTTTCTATTTTTAAGTCGGGATTTTAATTAACCATGTTGTAATGATGGCAGAACGCGGAGCACATTAAGTTGTGAATGATCTTCAGAGAGTGTGAAATTGGGTGGTTAAGTCAGAAAAGCTTTAATTGTACAGATAGCGATTTAGAGTGGAGACTATTTTAACTGAAGTACTGTATCTATTGTTTATTTAGAAGCTGTGCAGCCGTACAGAATGCCATTAGTTTTTTCTGACTAATGACCCAGCAATCAATTTTACATTTTTAATTTTAGGTTGTTTTTTAGGATGCACAAAATCACGGTTATCAATTTGCTCCTTGTTGTCAAATCCACCAGCACAATAAAACTTTCGAAAGTTTCCTACAAGGAATACATTCGTATGAAAAAGAAAGTGCACAATTTTTAAACTCTTATGTATCGGGATGTTAAATAAATAAATAAATAAATCATCTGGTCTTTACCAGGTTAAGCATAACTTTACTGTTTTCATAGGAATGAAGAGGTTAAGTACTGATCATCAGCAAGTGTGACCACTTCTATAATAGCAGAAGTTTTAGCACTTTGCTGGGATGGGTTATAAGACCATTTCGACACTATTTAAGGTCCATCATTCTACAGTAATAAAAAATAATTCACAACTAGAAAACATTCAAGACAGTTGCCAGTCTTCCCAAGACTGGATGCTCATCCCAATGTGAGACAATGCAATAAACAGGATACTGCAATCCCCAATAAATCCCCAGTAGCTACATTTCAGACTGTACAGGCCCCAATTAGCATGTCAAAGTTCATGATACTAAGGTTAGAAAAAGGCTGTAAGTATGGCTTGTTTAGAACAGTTGGCTGGAGAAAGAGGGACATGGGAACATGACTTTGGTTTGCAAATTACCATCTGAACAAGACTTGTAGGGCAAGGTCGTCTGAACTGTGACCAAAGTAGAGATTTTGGCCATAATGCACAGCTCCACATTTGAAAAGAGCAATACACAGAATATTAGCATTAACACTTCATACAAACTATCAACCACAGTAGTATACGACTGACTTGGGTGTGTTTTGCAGCCAAAGGACCTGGGCACCTTGCAATCATTGAGTCAATCATGAATTCTTCTGTATATCAGAGTATTCCAGAGTAAAATGTGAGAATCGGGTTATGTAACAGACCACAACCCTAATGAAATGACCTGGTGAGAGCTTCACAAAAATAAACACAATGAACTAAAGTAATGCTGTAAAAAAGAATGGGTCAAAATACCTTTATAAATAATATAAATCTTTTAAATAAACATTTCCTCAACTATAGTGATGCCTAATTTGTAAGAGACTGACAAAATCATGCAGAAAACTACTTTAAGTTACTGATAACCATGGGTCTACTAATTCAAGTATCGCTTCTGCATCTTATCGCAGTTTTTGTTAAATAAGTGGTGATACAATGTAATATGTCATGTATTTTTTGTTTATCTGAGGTTGTGTTTGAATAATTTTACAACTTAATAAGGGCCAGGTTTTTAGAATAGAAAGATGGTATACTATCTTTTTCACATGACTGTGTTTCTCATATTTCCACTAGACGGTGCTTTAATGGAAGGGAGTAATCATGGAAAAAGACATCTGCTACAAATCTGGATCTGTATCAATGCATTTTGCAAAGATAAATAATACCTGAGACTTGGTCGGGAGGCAGCCTAGTACATTTTAAGTGTGTAACATAGCTTGTTTTGATTTACAATGTGGTAGGTGCTAAATAGCGCATACAAAATGAGTGGAAGGACCAATGAGATATCTAAAGCTTAAATACTTCCAGAGTAGCAAACCAGTTGTCTTTATGATGCCAGTCAGCTTGATGGTAGGCCTCAGGGATTACTCCAGACAGACAGCTCAGTAAGACAATTGATTAAATAGTAGTGAGAAGAGAGAAAATGTTTAATTCAGCCATATTTAGTATTCATGGAATGAAGAGCCATACAAGAGTTCACCTTGAGGGGTCATCAGGAGAGCAGGTCCAGAATCCCAAAGAGCAGCTAGGCCAAGTTTCCACATAACATTTGAAAACACAACTGATTGTGTTTTTAATTACTTTGATTGTCAAGTTTACTTTAGCTGAATTGAAAATGGTAATGCAACACGCACTGAATTGACAAACTGATATGCTGTGAAAAGGAGATCAGTTGTGCAGCTCTTGTGACATTGTGATAGATTTACCAGAATAAGAAGTGCTGAACCTCAAGCAGAGGATATAAATTAATATTTCGCACATATTTAACCTCTTTCATCATTACAGAAAACTTAAGCATTCAGAAATATACCATCGATTATCTTACAAAAATCTAGTAAAAGACTACCCAAATAATTTAAGTATATTTTAGTAACTATAATTCACCGCTTATTGCATCACATTTATAATATCACAGTAAAACTAATGTTAAGGAAAACAGTATGTGTCACACTGCATGTGAATAGTGAATAGTGTATACAGAACAATGTAGTATGACACCGCTATGGTGTACATCTGTTTCAATATTGCAAAGACTCATAAGCAAAAGTTTGGAAATTTTTTACTTCTAAACCTTCTGTTCGGTGTTTTCTGCCTCACACAATTTAAAAGAATACTATTTCTACTCGCCTGACTCCTGTGAAAGAGTGCCAGCTACAGACATGATGAAATCCCTGTGTTAAAATACAAAACCATGACGTTAAAAACTAATTCAATTATATGCATGACCAGTTCAATAGACCTACAGAATTGAGTTATTGTCTGAAATGATGGGAAAAAAGAAAAATACTAGTAAATCATGAGTGAATGAAGTGTAAAGTAAAAATTATTTTCACAAAGAGTTGCCAAAAAAGGCTTCAAGAACAAGGCATAATGGTTACTGCAGTAATCTTCCAAGCTATTTGCTCTTCATCAACAAGAGGTGCATAATGTGAATCTTCAAAGGTATTTTATCATTGCTATAGTGGCTATAGTGAAGAGGAAAACAGTGTAGGGGTGAGGTAGGGCCAAAAACAGCATAGTGGAAGCTTTTTTGAAGTCTAGTGTATATACATACAGAAGGCATCTGTTGTATAACTTCTCTGAATCATAATAAAAAAGCATTAGGCACTGCTTTGAAGGAATAAACATTAAAAATGCCAACAATATTCTTGTTTCTTACTGAATAGGCAGAATTATTCAAATTAAGGCCAGATTTTTGGGGTTTCGATTGACAGCTCATTGCATCAAACGTGGGATTTGAATGTATCAGTGAAAAGTCAATATGAGTGTTAAGCTTCATGATGAGAACCAGGAGATTCCAGAAATCTTGTCTGAGGGTATGAGAGTCTTCAAAAGCAACACTGATTGATTTTAAGGTTAAAAGTCTGATCATGATTCAGCTTGTAAGCGTCGCATTAGAGATAAAAGTACACAGCCATCTCACCAGTAATCTTTGCCATTTAGTTAGAGTCTACCTGCCATTTATTTAATGTGGAAAGCATTAATGCCACAGAAGAATAAAACTCTATGAGGAAAGTAAGTGGAGGGAAATAAATGCCACCATCGTCCCAGCCTTTGTGTCTGCAGTTTTGTGACACTGATGTTAGAGTCGCAGAGGCTCCAGAGAAAGGAAAGTGCCCAATAAATTTGCAGATCTGAAGAACTTTGATCTCTTGAACTGTCTCCTTTACCATCCATCCATCCATTTAATGCCTTTTATCTTGGTCCAGGTTATGGGGGCAGCAGTTTAAGCAGACACTAACACCTCTTTCTCCCCAGCCATCTCCATCGGCTCTTCCGAGGTTACACCAAGGCATTCCCAAGCCAGCTGTGAGATGTAATCTCTTCAGCGTGTGCTGGGTTCCCCCAGTAGGATACAAAACACATCACTTAAGTGTGATCACCTTACCGTAATGTATTCCTTTCATCCATCTTTTTACTTCTGCTTATTCATTTCAGGGTCAGTCGGGGGCTGGAGCCTATCCCAGCTATCATAGGGCAAGAGGCAAGGTGCACACTGGACAGGTCACAAGTCTGTCTCAGCACTTTTCCTTTCAGTTGATATCACTTCAATTTTATTTATAAACCATTAATTCTAAGTTGTTTCCTCAAGGTGTTTTAAACTGTAGAAGAGAAAAATCCAAAAATCTGACAATCCCCTATGAGCAAATGCTTTTCGACATTGCTTTTCGACATTGAGAAAGAAAAGCTCCCTGGCAGAACGAGACTCAGTGAGGGGCAGCCATGTGCGTTGATCGGTTAGATGTGAGAGGAAAGAGAAAAGAAAAAAGGCGAGTGTTATGTTCTCTTATAACTTAACTGGTAAGTAACGACGCCTTCTTTAGTCGTAGGAATTTACTTTAATAACCAGTCTAAGGAAAACAAGGCGCAGGCATATCAATGCGCGCATACACTACACTTTGTGTTCTACACTCAATAACAGAAAGTAGTGCCACAAACTATAAACTGATTTTACTAAATACATAACAGTTCCTCCCATCCAACCTTGATGAACACAATAGGTACCAAACAATCAAAATATTTCAGATAATGTTGTAAACCAATAATTTAACTTGAACTGAAATATGACACCTACTCAGTGATTTACAACATGTAGGTAGGTTGTTTCCTCTTAAACATTTGAACTGCTTTCCTACAGAATTAACGTGAAACCTATAAGTTCAGTCTCTGAGGTGCTCTGCGATTTCTCTCAGGGTACCGTCTGCCTATTTGGTCAGACTCCATAGTGCTCTGTGTGGTAAGTTCAGGTGTGTGAGCATCGGTAGCTTCACATAAATCCTGAACCTCAGGTGGTGGAGCGAGGGCAAACTCTTCTGAATCTTGGTGTGTAGATGTGCTCTCAGGTGGCTGTGGAACCATGTGGCTTTCCGCATCTACAATCTGATCAACATGTCTACGCCAGACTAAGTTGGCTCCAACATCTACAGTATATGTCAGTGGTCCGGTCCGTGACAGGATCGTGCCAGGCTGCCATTTCTGACTTGGGTCTCTGTAGTCCCTGGCGAGAACTTTTTGTCCGGCATTGAAGAATCTAGTTTTGTTTCTTGTTGCGTCCACCATGGAAGACTGTTTGTCTTGGACATTCTTGCGAATGTCTGGTTTCAGCAAATCTAGACGTGATCTCAGATTTCGTCCCATGAAGAGCATTGCAGGTGTGTGTCCAGTTGTTGCATGGGTGGCGTTCCTGTAAGCCAGTAAGAAATTGTCTATTTTCTGTTGTAGCGGCTTCCCCTCTGTGCGACTGGCTTTCATTGACCGCTTGAAGGACTGAATGAACCGTTCGGCTTGTCCATTTGTTGCAGGATGATGGGGAGCTGAAGTGATATGTCGTATGCCGTTACTCCGAAGGAAACACTGGAACTCCTCTCCAGTAAACTGACGACCATTGTCACTTACGAGCTGTTGTGGCAGACCTGTGCGTGCAAACAGTGACCGAAGGCTATTGATCGTGCTGGCAGCTGTTGCTTGCTTTACGGGGAAGATTTCTGGCCATTTTGAGTGAGCATCAACCACAACTAGGAACATTTGGTCCATAAATGGGCCAGCATAGTCTATATGGATGCGTTGCCATGGAGCGGATGGCCACTCCCACGCGTGTACAGGTGCTGTTTGAGGTTGATGCAGCGTCTGCTGACAACCAGTGCAGGATTTTGCCATGTTCTCTATTTCACAGTCAAGGCCTGGCCACCAAACATAGCTTCTAGCAAGAGATTTCATCTTAACCACACCTAAATGTCCAATGTGCAGTGAGTCCAGTACCGTTGTACGTAGTTTGGGTGGCAGGATGACACGAGTTCCCCACATAACACATCCTTGGCAAACGGATAGTTGGTCTTTGCGGGTGGAGTACGCAGAGAACTGAGTGTCAGTGCAGGACGGCCAACCATTCACAGTAAAATCGTATACTTTGGACAAGATTGTGTCTCGGCTCGTTTCCCTTTTCACCTGAGCACTTGTGACAGGTAGGGGTTCCATTTGTGTAACGTGAAACACAGTAGCTGGATCAGTCAGTTCTTCAGTGGGTTGCATGTGTGGAAGACGTGAAAGTCCATCTGCATTTCCATGTAACTTTGTCCCTTTGAACTCAATGGTGTAGGTGTGTGCACCTAGGAACAAGGCCCATCGCTGCAAGCGTGCCGCAGCCATGGTTGGAATACCTTTCTGAGGGTTAAAGATGGACACCAGCGGTCGGTGGTCTGTGATCAGGGTGAAGTGTCGTCCATATAAATACTGATTAAACTTCTTCACGCCCCACACTAGACTGAGTGCTTCTCTGTCTATCTGCGCATAGTTGCGTTCGGCTGCATTTAGGGACCTTGAAGCAAAGGCAACTGGGCGTTCCGATCCATCAGGCATTTTGTGAGATAGCACAGCACCAATGCCATATGGTGAGGCATCACAGGCGAGGCGAAGTGGTAGATTGGAGTCAAAGTGTGTCAGAACCTCCTCTGATGTAATGAGCTGCTTAGCGCCATTAAATGCCTCTTCACAGTTTTTTGTCCATTTCCATTTGACATTTTGTTGCAGCAGAGAGTTCAGCGGGTGCAGAACTGCTGAAAGGTTTGGTAGAAACTTGTGGTAATAATTAATTAAGCCCAAGAAAGAGCGCAGCTGACTCACATTTTTAGGTTCTGGTGCCTTCAGGACTGCTTCAACTTTGTCCTTGGTTTTGTGGAGCCCATGTCTGTCGATCTTGTGTCCACAATACTCAATGGCATCCTTAAAGAACTCACATTTGTTTTTGTTTGCTCTCAGTCCATATTTTTCTAGCCTGGCCAGGACTGCTGTTAGGTTAGCCAGATGAGTCTCCTCATCAACACCAGTGACGATTATGTCATCCAGAAAACACTGTGTTCCTGGAATGTCTTGTAGGACCTGATCCATGGCACGTTGCCATACTGCTGGGGCACTGGCAATACCAAATACCAGTCTGTTGTACTGATATAGGCCTTTGTGAGTGTTTATTACCAGATATTTTCTGGATGTCTCTTCTACTTCCATCTGGAGATAAGCCTGGGCAAGGTCAATTTTTGAAAAGTGTTTGCCACCTGCTACTGCTGTGAATATGTCTTCTATCCGTGGAAGTGGGTATTGATCTATGCGGAGAACTGGGTTCACTGAAACCTTAAAATCACCACAGATCCGCACACTGTCACTTGCTTTCTTGCTTACTGATACTATTGGTGTAGCCCAATCTGACCATTCCACCTTGGTGAGTATTCCTTGCTCTTCCAAGCGTTGAAGCTCTGCTTCAACTTTAGGGCGTAGAGCATAAGGTACAGGGCGTGCCTTGTGGAATCTTGGTTTTGCATTGTCCTCTAGTATGATCTGTGCTTTAATATTTTTCAGGGTGCCGATTCCATCTTTGAACACCTGGGCATGGTTATTAAGGATCTGTTTCAGTCTTTCATCTACAGAATTTGCACTCAGGCCTCGTTTCAGTCTCATTGACTTTATTTCTTTCCAGTTGAGGCGGATGTGTTTCAACCAGTCACGCCCAAATAATGGCACACCTCCATTTTTCAGAACATAAAGTTCCAGGTTGCATTTCTTTTTCTCATATTCCACTTTCACTTTTAGTTTTCCCAGAGGAGTTATTCTTTCACCTGTGTACGTTTTCAGTTTCACCGAGGTGTGCTTCAGTTTCAGATTGGGGAATTTGCTTCTATAATCTTCATATGAAATCAGTGAGAGAGCAGACCCGGTGTCCAGTTCCATCTGTAACTCAATCCCTTGTATTTTAGGTGTGAGCCATATTGCATCGTTATCTTTCTCTTGCATTGTGTACAGTTCCAGGCATGCCAAATCCTCCTCAGAATCAGTTGGCTCTGACTCGTTTACTTCATGCAGCTTTCTGTCTCTTTTCCACATTTTGTTTTTCTTTTTATCATACTGCTTTGATTTACACATTTTCTGTATATGCCCCTTTTTGTTACATTGCAGGCATTCTTTCTCTTTAAACCAGCAATTAGCAGCGTCATGTGACTTCTTGCCGCATCTGAAGCACATCGGTAATTTGTTATTGCGCTGCGGATATATTTTGTTTACAGAACACGGCTCCGTGCCTTTTCCCTGAAGCTCTCCGGCATCTTTTGCTGCTGTCTCCATCGATATCGCTATCTCTAATGCACGGTGCAAAGTGAGGTTATCCTCTGTGAGAAGTCGTTTCTGTGTGCCTTCATTGTTCATGCCGCAGACGAAACGGTCTCTCAGCGCATCTGACAGCCCCTCCCCGAACTGACAGTGTTCCGACAGCCACCGGAGTTCCGCGATGTACTCCGATGTGGACTCATTCTTTAGTTGATTTCGTTTATGAAATCGGAAACGTTCGGCTATAACCAGTGGCTTCGGTTGGAAATGTTTTTGGAGCACTTCTGTGATCTCCTTGAAACTTTTGTCAGCTGGTTTGATCGGTGTGATGAGGCTGCGCAACAAGTTGTATGTTTTCGCTCCCATCACACTCAGTAACACAGCAACTTTCCTCTCGTCCTCTACTTTATTAGCTCGACAATACTGTTCAACTCTCTCTACGTATGTTGTCCAATCCTCTGTGCCATTATCGAAAACGTCCATTTGTCCAACGCCTCCTGACATTTTTCGGTATTTTTATAAGCGTCCTTCACTTAAAATAATTGATGTTACTCACGTCCTCTCTTTAGCCAGGCAGGTGAGCTAGCATCCACACGGAGGGTTAGTTGTTTTGGCCCTAACCGTTTTTCGTGTCTTTTTGGCCACTTTCACAAGGATTTCCCCCTCTCTGTCGTCCAATGCACATCGGGGATCCGTTTTAATCCTCGTCGCCAGTCTGTTATGTTCTCTTATAACTTAACTGGTAAGTAACGACGCCTTCTTTAGTCGTAGGAATTTACTTTAATAACCAGTCTAAGGAAAACAAGGCGCAGGCATATCAATGCGCGCATACACCACACTTTGTGTTCTACACTCAATAACAGAAAGTAGTGCCACAAACTATAAACTGATTTTACTAAATACATAACAGCGAGCTTAGCTAGGCAAGGATGAAACACAAACTATGAAAGCAGATAAAAGTTAGGGACATGCATTAGTGGAACATAAACACATCAGAAGTGAACTGTGTATCACAAGTCCCAACAAGTTCCCTATGCAGCCTGAGCCTAGAACAGCATAACTAAGAGATGGTTCACTGTCACCTGATCCAGCCCTTCCTATAAGCTTTATCAAAAAGGAAGGGGTGAAGCCAAAGCGGGAGTTGGCCCACAGGAGAGGAGTCTAATAGCTGAAAGATATCCCTCCCATTCTACTTTTAAAGCTCTAGCAACCATAAGAAAGCCTGCAGTCTGAGAGCAAAGTGCCGTAGTGGGATAACATGATGCTGGGGTCTTTAGGACATAATGCAGCCTGATAATTCAGGGCTTTACATGTGAGAAGGAGGATTTTAAATTCAATTCTGAATTCAACAGGGAGCTAATGTAGATAAGCTAATATGCGAGAAATGTGATCTTTTTTCCAGTCTCCGTCAGTACTCTCGCTGTAGCATTTTTGGATCAACTGAAGGCATTTCTCCCAGCTCTTAGAACAGCCTGATTAGAAGAAATTACATAAACCGAGTTGAGAAGTAACAAATTCAGCATCACTATGAGATGGGATGATTCTAATATCAGCGATACTGTGCAGATGAAATAATGCAGTCTTCCATATTTATTTAGTGCACACATTGCAGGACATATCCTTGTCAAAAATGCCTCCAAGGTTCCTCACAGCAGAACTGGAAGCCAAGGTAATCCCATCCAGAGTAAGGATCAGGTTAGATACCATGTTTCTAAGAATTTTAGGGACAAATGAAATAATCTCAGTCCTATCTGAATGTAGAAGTAGAAAATCGCAGGCCACCCAGGTGCATTCAGGTCCACTGGGGCAATTTTTGCTATTTTGCTTTTGTGCACTGCCAGAAGTAAAATGAAGCAATCAAGGTGCCACTTAGAAGACTTGCAGCTTTAATTCAAGGCACTTGAGAAAAATATTTCCTTTATTTTATAGGCTTTACAGCAATTTAAAATTTGTAATTAAATAAGTGGCCATATATAATGCATCCCATTATATTAGACAAGGTCATTTTAAATGTTGAAATTGTTTTAACATATCAGCTGCATACTCTTTGTAGCCAATAAATGACTGAAGTTTAAAACCCACTGGAAACACAAAATGCATTTTCCTACCTTAAAATGCCTCATGCGGTATTTCTTGCAGTTTCTGCTGCTTGTTTATCAACTGAAAAGTTCCAATTTTGCATTGCCTTCAGTAATGTTTGTTTCAAATAGATTTTAAAGACTAATATTCAAAAGATCATTTTAACCCTTTAAGACCTACCATAGAACCAAGTCCGCCAGAGCTTATATTATATTTTTACATGCTGTGGAGCCATTTTTGGGAGCATTTCAAGTTGCTATACATCAATACAACCATTATAGCCCAAACTTTAATAATATGTCTGCATTAGGTGCATAGTAATTACATAAATTGCAAAAAAGTGCAATAAACTACAAAAAAATTGAAAATCGTTTTTGTTTTTTTAACATATATTTCTAGTTAGAGAAATTTAAGAGGCTTATCCCTCAAAACTGTAAATACAAAAAAGTTACACAAACTAGTTTCCCACCACAGGAAATTTATTTTGAGTGTCTTCATAGTTTTATTTTTGAAATACACCAATTTTTATATACTGCAGGAAAAACGAAAATAAATATTATAGTGCAAATTTGCAAAATAACAGCATATGCATCAAAATAAACTATTTCCAGCAGTGCAATATGAGTCTTAAGCATCCCAGAAACGACACAGAAAGTCATAAAGGCAAACATAACTTTTTAAAACACATAACAAGTAAAACACAAGCTCATAAGGCCCCGATCGTAAAAAAACTACATTTCCGCAAAATGACGTCACTTCCGGTTTCGGGCAGGTCATGCGGTCATGTGATAGTTCGCGCTGATGGACGTAGGAAGTGTTACAAACAGCTGATGGATCGGCGAAGCGTGTTTCTGGAATATCATGTTTTTGTTGCTGCAAGTGATTTTTATGCAGTTTTTGCAAAGCTATATGTGGAAGGAAACTGTGACCTAGGACAAGCTGATGGCATAAGATGTAAGTACAACTCCTCCAGTTTCATATGCAAAAAAAATTATTGTGCTAGCTTACTTGGTTGCAGAGCTACCGGGATTTAAAAATAGTTACGCAAAACAGAGCGTGCCCGCTCCGATCGGCTGTAAAGGGTTAATTTGTCCACATTCACTCAAATTTTTAAAATGTCTATTTATTTTTGAGTAAGCACTAAAAGTAAAATTAATGGTGAATGCAATAATATTGTAAAACCCCTTGACTTTAAATCACATCTTGATTGCTTCATTTAAAAATCCTTTGTGATAGTCACAGAGGCATAATTGCAAAAATTGTGTCCTTGTCCTAAAATTAATGGACTTCACTGTAGCTACACAGTGCAGTGTGACTGTTACTGTGACCGACAGTGATATTTCCCATAGCTTTGATTCTGTACTCCTGAGACAATCTGAAATAATGACTTAGCTGTGCTGACTTGCAGCTTCAACAGTGCATTGTGTACACAAACTAGATATCTTGGCCCTTAAAGTATTTCACACAGGAAATTGCATAGTGGAGATGGCAAGCCACTTAGATCTTGATGAATCTCATATCACATGACAAGCCTAAACAACAGTCACACTCCTATGGTAATTGCTGCATAAAAGTGATGTGTGCCTCTTTCCTTGATCGTTTATGTTTTTGGTTTCATTTTTTCATAAATGTTTATCGGTGTTTGTGTTACAATTGGCCTGCCAGAAATTTACTGTATACACACCTTTTTGAACAAGTCCCCACAACATTGCTTGATGTAGGGATTTGATAATTGCAAAGCTACAATATGATATTCGCTGGATCGTATACTTTTATGTGACAAAGAATTTGAACTCAAATATTTTTCAAGTTTATCACAGTTGCCTGTATCTTTATGTGCATCTAAAAATGTGCATATAGTGGTCGTTAGAAGCTTGCAAACCCTTTATAGTCTTTTTAATATATTTCATAAGTATAACCTTTAACATAATTACATTTTCACACAAGTACTGATAGCAGTCGAAGAAATTTAAGTAAATTAAAGAAATAATACATTGTTCTTATTGAGGACAATGATAAAACTTTACATATGCGTGAGCAGCAAATGTGTGAATCTCAGGTATAAGGACTTAATTTGAAGGTGAAAGTCAGGTATTCAATCAATGGTAAATGGTAAATGGCCTGTATTTATATAGCGCTTTACTAGTCCCTAAGGACCCCAAAGCGCTTTACATATCCAGTCATCCACCCATTCACGCACACATTCACACACTGGTGATGGCAAGCTACATTGTAGCCACAGCCACCCTGGGGCGCACTGACAGAGGCGAGGCTGCCGGACACTGGCGCCACCGGGCCCTCTGACCACCACCAGTAGGCAACGGGTGAAGTGTCTTGCCCAAGGACACAACGACCAAGACTGTCCAAGCCGGGGCTCGAACCGGCAACCTTCCGATTACAAGGCGAACTCCCAACTCTTGAGCCATGATCGTCACCTGGCGGACGTCTTCACCTCTATATATAACACCTCGTTGTCCTGTTCACTGGTACCATCCTGTTTCAAAGCAGCAACCATCGTTCCCATCCCAAAACAGTCAAATGTCACATGTCTGAACGATTTCAGACCTGTGGCACTCACCCCCATTCCCGCCAAATGCCTGGAGAGACTGGTCATTAAACACATCAGAGCTGCTTTTCCACCATCCCTGGACTCGCACCAGTTTGCATACAGGGAGAACCGGTCAACCGAGGATGCGATCGCCACAGTGCTGCACACATTACTGAAGCACTTGGAACACAGGAACACCTATGCACGGCTCCTCTTTGTAGACTACAGCTCGGCTTTTAATACCATCCGGCCATACAAACTCCGTCCCAAACTCCACCAACTGGGACTTAACTCCTCTCTGTGCAACTGGATTGTGGACTTCCTCACTAACCGTAGACAGAGTGTCAGAGTGGGTAAGAACACCTCTTCCACCCTTGTGGTCAACACCGGTGCCCCTCAGGGGTGTGTTCTGAGCCCTCTGCTATACACTCTCTTCACCCATGACTGTATTTCCTCCTGCGCGTCCAATCTCATTGTTAAGTTTGCAGATGACACTACAGTGCTCGGACTTATATCCAACAATGATGAGACAAACTATAGGACAGAGGTGCAACAACTAGAGTCATGGTGCCACGACAATAACTTGGTCTTAAACACCAAAAAGACCAAGGAGATCATTGTAGATTTCCGGAAGAGGGGTCATAACAACCATCTGCCTCTCTTCATTGGCAGTGAGGCGGTGGAGAGGGTGAGCAGTTTTAAATTCTTGGGGGTAACTGTGACCGAGGACCTGTCCTGGGGCAACCATATCACCTCAGTTGTACGGAAGGCCCAACAGCGCCTTTACTACCTGAGGAGACTGCGGAGCGCACACATTCCCAGATCTCTGATGTTGAACTTCTACAACTGTGCCATCAGCAGCATTCTGACGTATAGATTTCTAGTGTGGTTCCCCAGCTGCACCAAGGCCGATCAGCAAGCACTCCAGCGGGTGGTGAAAGAAGCTGGCAGAATTATTGGAACAAGTCTGCCAGAGATCAGTAATATCTTCCCCACTCGCTGTCTGAGGAGGGTGCACAGTATCCTGCGGGACCAACATCACCCTGCGCGCCACCTTTTCCATCTGCTGCCCTCAGGGAGAAGGTACAGGTCTATACAGGCCAGAACATCCAGACTGGCCAACAGCCTGTATCCACAGGCTGTGAGGCTCCTGAACTCTCTGCCCCCCTCTCACGGACAATAACCATATCCAACTTCTTAATAGCAATGAACTGGTCTGCATTGGTGCATCATATCTTTATTCTCTTCCCCCTCCTGCCCCCCCCCCCCCCCCCCCTCTTTCTTAAATAGATAACTATCATATCTGATATCATATCTCACAGTACAATAATATTGAATGGGTTGCATTGTTGTATTTTGTCATGTTTCTCAGGTCTTTGTCTGAATTTCTACGAACATTATTGCTAAGGATTGTCTTATTGCATTGGAGTCACACTGGGTTAAATATGTACACTTGGGTTTTAAGGGGTATTTATTATTTTCTTCTTTTTTTTGGGTTGTATGGAAGCCCCAAACGCAATTTCATTGTTCTTGACAATGACAATAAATAAATAAATACTAAATACTAAGAAATGTCAGCTTTGTTATTTGGTTTGAGATGTGCATTTTTCCCATCCAGCCCTCAACCAAATGCTGGATCCTTAACTTGGTGCCCAGTCGCCAAAACACTGAGAAATCCTGCTCTATTAAACTAAAGGCCTCTTTCACATTGGCTAGGAGGAGAACAGTAAACAGAAATTGTGTGCATGGGAGCAAGGAGAACATTACTGCCATTCTCTACTTATTAAGGATCACATGGGACAACCAGAGGACTGTTGGAACAATAGTTTGCTGATGAATATGACCAAATTTGAACTTCGAGAAGTGTCTGAAGACAGGAAAATCCAGTTGTAGTAGAATCACAGTCTGGGCTAGGATGACTGGACATCATTGACGAAACAGTAAGATCTGGATTGCACCACTGTGAATCAAATCTCAAGAGAAAGTGGGTCACGCAGCAAGACACCGACCCATGCAATTCAGTCTCCCAAGGAATGCTTAAAGAGGAATAAAGTTAATGTTCTGGAGCAGCCAACTCAAAGTCCTGACCTTAACCAAACAGAAGTGTTATGGAAGGACATGAAGCAAGCAGTTCATGTGAGGAAACCTACTAACATATAAGATGAAGCTGCTCTGTACAAGAGACAGGCTAAAATTCCTTTAAGCTCGTGCTGATCCACAGTTACATTCAGTTGCAAACGGGGTCCCACCAGATACTATAACCAAAGACTTAGATGATTCTGATTAATGGATCATTTTACTCAATAAAAAGACCATGCTTAATATTTTTTATGTAAAAAATATTATTTGTGCTTCTATTTATGCTTTCTTATTCTTTAGTAATCACTGGACTGCTCTCTCTATCTACCAGTAGGTAAAAAGGTAAGGAATCTACAGGTTACTTACAGCAAGAAGGAAGTTAGTATTGACTCTGTGAACATGTATTAATGATTTGCACTAGAGCTGCAGTACAGGTCAATAACAGTTTTCCACTCCCTAATATCTTAATTGTAACAATGAACTATTACAAATACATTTACTGAGGTTCAGCTTGCAGGTAGAAACCAATTAACCTCTGATGGAGCAGGCATAACTACGGTATGGAGCCATTTCACACTTTGGCATTCATATTTCAAGGCATAAATTTATCATGACTTTAGAACAGCAGTCATTGTCACATGTCGCGATCACGTGCTGGAACATCACAAGCACCATTCGTCAGCTCACCTATTCAAGGAATAAGTGGGAAAGGACACTTACAGTGTCTGACAGTAACCATACAAAGCTTTCTATTTAGCCATAAATCAAGCATTTATTGACTAATTTCCTTAGAATTAGCACATTTTCAGGTCAGTTTTTAGGATATGTCATCTGCTGTTCTATGAGTCTACTTTTAACATGAAAACCAAATTACTTTATTGAAACATGACTGCTTCTTACAGTAATTTGCAGTCCATACTCCATGATTCAGTCCTTTATCAAAGCTGCTGTGATGTGATTTACATCATTAGTCATAACTTTACAGAGTATAGTAATGATGCACATCCCCGCTGAATGATTCAGTGCAGAGACCTTCATATAGAGGCGCTAACTAATGAAGGATTATTAGACCCAGAGATGTATAATGTGGATCTGGATGGGGTCACTTCTTCTGATTTACAGTATTCTACTGAGGATCCTGAGGAATCAGATGATGTGAATGCACCTGGAAGTCAAGCTCTCTTCAACGAAGAAACAGAAGGGCTCTCTGATGAGACTTTGAAGATAAAAGTCAGAAGTCCTTGTTCCAATAGACCTCTGACAAGAGTGAATATACACTGTAAGAACAAAAGAACCCATAAAATCAGCAGGGGCAGAAAAGGGACTGTCAAAAGAAGCAGCACAAAGACTGTAAAATGAACCAGCATCTCACAGGACAATGGAGGCTTGGGACTAAAATCAAGGTGAGGAACTCCTGCTCGTGGCTGCCTCTAGATTTAGTATCTGTTCAACACATAATATTTCAAATGTTATTTGGAAAAAATCACAAATGGAGATTGTAAAGGACTTTGTGATGTTTTGGCTGCTTTAATTTGTGTTCAAATGCAGATACAACCCCTCCGTTTTTACAGCACTCCATACTGTCTGAGCTTGTAAATCACAGTAGTCAGTTTTCACATAAGTAACAAGTGAACACCAATTAATCCAAATTATTGCTTTACTATTCCAGCTTTTTTTCTCATGCTTTTAGACAGAAGTTAGGATTTTAAACATGTTTAGGAAGTTAAGATATTACTGTTTCCATGTTTCCCCAATTTAATTATGTTATGCTGCCATCTGCTGGACAGTGTAGACCAACAGAGTCTGCAAGTGTAATCTGCATGGATCTAAACATCAACTTTGTCTTCAATTTGTATTATTTCCTTTCAGCGTAGAACTGTGCACTGAACCAGACTTAATCATACCTTTTATTGTTAGTTTTAATACTAAATTAATCACAGGAATTACTAAAAGTACATGTCTCACTGGTAATATAACTTTGGCAATCTAACTTCCTAAATTAAATTACTCTGTGTTCAGACTCGTTTGAAGACTTTACATTCTTCTGTATTTCTTTATTATTATGTGATAAAAATGGTGAATTGATACCTTTTAAAGGCTGTATCTAAGGAGTGCACTTTGCATCAAAAAAAGAAAATCAAGAATATCCATTTATATCATAATACGTTAGACACAACTCCAGAGGGGAATCAACAAAGAGAACTTGTTTGTTTTTTTCATCCAAGGCTTGGTGGGGGAGAAATTAAGATTAATGATAAATAACCACACGTTTTAATTGCCAGTGTATAATCCACAGCAACGCATAATTTATCTAACAACTAATCATTCAAAGAAAATTGGAGAAAGAATTTCCATGCTTATGATATCTATAATTCATAAAAAGAAAATCAACAGATTTAAAAAAACAGATATCCAGCATTTTGTTGACAATGTTGTTCAATTATTAAAATGTTATCAAACCTGAAAATCCTATAATAGCCCCGTAGTAATAACACACTGGTGCCATTTCAGAAAAGAAACACCTGGGGCAATTCGTGATATGCAGGAGTATTAAAATTGCAAATATAACTAAAGTCCTTGAGGAAACTCTCAGATAAACATCTTTTTTCTTCCTTCTTTTGATAAAATGTGCCTATTAAAAAAAAGAAGAAGAAAGAAATGAAAACTGTTCCTCAAAATTGCAGAAATGTTCTTTCTGCTTTTTATTCCAGTGAATTTTGCAGGTATGACAACTTTGAAACTCAAAAAGTTAGTTAGTTAATTTGTTTCATTTTATCAGCTTATTCCATTCCCATTTCATTTAAAAGTTATTTTCAGAATAAGTAATTTCAGTGACAAGGCACCGGTACAAAAACTATGTACATCCATTATCTCGGTCTGACTACTACCTCCCTTCAATGCCAAAATACATCTGAAAGACTTCACAACAGCCTTTCTCATTCAAGAACTGGTAGAGCTGCCCAAGGTCCATGTGATTGCCTCTGTTTCCATGGGGGTCAAACATTGCTTCTTCAAAGCCTGTAAATTTGCGCAGGGAGTCTATATGTTCAACAAGCCTGCTGTCCTCACTCTGACAATCAAGGGAAATATCCTCTCTGTGTCGAATCATGATCTTCTTCCATGTCAAAACCTTCACTCTGTGAAATAGGGGAATAAGATTGGAAAAATATTAAACCTGACACCTCAGCAGGCTTCTGGCTGTGATTAAGTCATCCCCAAAAAACCCAAATCAACAGGCAAGGTACCTGGACCAGAAATCCTCGCAGGCAGATTGAGGACCTTCTACACACACAATACCAGGTTTCCCAGGCATGCTAAATCCTGACAGGCCCAGCTCCTTTGACCAATCCAAGATGTTCTTCCTTTTCGACTTGTTGTAAATGTGGTGACTGTAGATCCACAGCCGGCTGAACACTTCAGGCATCCGAGGTGAGGCAGACTCCTTCTTAGGACCTGGGGCTTCTAATAAGCTCTTATCAATAAAAAGCTGGAGGTTGTCTTTCACCCATTCAACAGCAGAGAGCACACATATTTCCCCCTGGCAGTTTCCCATGAGGTATGCATTAAGAAGTGCCTGGAGCTGTGTCTGCTGGGCCCTACTGAGACCAGAACACCTGAAGCAAGAATAACACATGTTCTAAGAAGGTTTCAAAGAACATTTAAGGTCACTTGGCACTGGGAATTTCCATATCTGGGAGCAATGACAGCACAGCTTCAGGAGGTTCAGCGCTATTAATTATAGTGACTAATGATACACTTTAAACAAATTAGAGGCACTGTTTCTTCCACTTACTGCTGTGGCTGTGTTATTGTTACACAAATTAAATTTTCTTTCATTCAAAACTATATTTAAAGGCAACACTGTGAATGCTATCTGTGCTCATCCAGGCTGCGCTTCCTATATGGTAGAAAAACCTGGGCCACTAGTATTCTATTCACTATACTATTGTTTTCGCTCTCTCTCGTTTTTTTCAACAAGTCTGTACACAGGCAGGTGAGACTCTCCTGAGTGAGCTCCCTAACTATTTTCCTTTATGTTAGGAGTTCAAATGAGGATAATCGCTTACCGGACTGTTATTTCTGGTAACACACTAGGATATTCAGATGGGTAAGCACAGGACAGAATGAACACCGTCTGTATGGGGAAAAAACATGAGAAATTAAACTAAATAATGATTTTTAAAAAAAATTATATATAATGACAGATTAGTTACCCCCTCTGTGTTCGCAGAGTCCAGCTTTTGTTTGATGAGAAACTGGGGTCTGGACGGTGGAGGGCCGCCTGTTGAAGCTGAGCCCTCCACGTAGTCCCTGAGCTCGGCTAGTGCCAGCTGGTCAGTGAACTCCAGCTCCTCCACGGTGGGGAACATGCTGGTTAGCAGCTCTATCTCTGCAAGCTGAGACTCAGCCCACTCCAAGTAAGACATGCTGCTTTAGTCGAGAACTAAAATAGTCAATCTTTTCTAATGTTCATTTAAAAAGTTACCAGTTACACCGTTTTCTGGTACGTCCAAAAATATGACTCACTTATGCTAACACATACCATGTTTCCGGCCGTAAACCAGCCTCTAAAATTGATTTCGTTACAGAACAGTATGAAATCTGAAAACAAAATAGTATTTTTATGTATACAGTATAGACATACAGAGGCAGTTTACCACTGTCTAGTGTCCCGCAACGTCTAATAATGAAGTTTTGTTTGAACTCGGACTCTTTTGGCCGACGCACGCAGGAAACACACGGCAGCAGAAACAGCGGCCCCATCACATTTTGTTCCTTTGCATGTGTCAGCTGGGATTTTTTTTCCTGCCAAATCACTGGAGTTATTTTTGCGTGTTCTAAACTTTACGAATCAACGTATTTACACTAAAGCTCGCGATTTATTTCTCCAGTCAACAGTCTAACGTAATTATGTCCGAATTAGAGAAGTCAGGAATAGAAAGTAAACGAAACTGAAGACGATTAGGGTTTTAGGCTCGGTTTGTCACAGTAAGTTGAATGGCCCATGAGGGTGATGATTAAATTTAACGATATATTTCTTATTGTGTGTGTGTGTGTGTTTTTTTTAACAGAATTTGCCGTCACTGAACTCTATTAGCAGCATTATAATCTCATGTAGGTATTAGCCAAAGCTAGCCTTCTGTTTCACTTGAGTGCTGTGTTCGATTCCCATCTCTAAAGGTGAAAATGGGAAAGAAGAGGGGAAAGGACAAGACCTCCAAGGAGGATGATGAGCTTGACCTGACAGGTAAAGAATATTTCATCATCTTTCATGTCATGCAACAACCTGTGGAAAGCCTAGTGTGAGACTTCCTTTTCATTTAAATCTTTATTGTCCCAGTTCCATCCTGTAGGCATATTAAGAAGGGAACAGACCAAACTCTTCTCAAGAAACTTTCTGGTACCTCAGATTGGACGAGTTGTCAGGATTGTAAGCAGGAAGAAAATAAAGAAAATATCAACAACCATCTGCCACAGGAGGCTGAGGAAGAAGAAGAAACAGGATTGTGGATGTGCTTGAAATGCGGCCATAGAGTGAGGTTTTTTTTTTTTTGTAACTATTTGTCATTGGGTTTAAAATGGCGTGCATTTTTTCTAAATGCGTCTTTTCCACTAGGGATGTGGACGGAATTCTGAGAATCAGCATGCCATCAAACATTATGAAACTCCCCGGTCTGATCCACACTGCTTGGTGGTCAGCTTGGACAACTTTAGTGTGTGGTGAGCATTTTATGTTGTTTTGCTAATCATAGGCCTCTACATCAAGTTTGAAATAAGAATAATATGTTTTTGGTTTTTCGCAGGTGTTATATATGTGATGATGAAGTCCATTACTCCAGAACAGGGCATTTGGCTCAGCTAGTAACCAACCTGAAAAAGCAAACATCTTCAGATTCTATAAAACGACCACAGAAACGTAGGTACCACTGGGGAAGTCTAACACGCACATACATTAGACTGCTTCTAACCATGTCAACCCTGTTTGCTTTCTTTAGGGGTCAAGGAGGAAGATGCCTTGATGGAAGCTAAACAGAAGGTGGAGACTGTAAAAGAAGATGAAAATGAGGACAAGGAAAACAAAGAAAACGGGGATCACCAAAAGAAAAACACAAAGAAAGAGACTGTTGGGAAATCTCAGAAGAAGAGCACAACTGAAGAGCATTGTGGTGTTTCAGTAAAGGGTCTGAGCAATCTGGGAAACACCTGCTTTTTCAATGCAGTCATCCAGGTAAGACTGATCCTTACAGGATGCCGGTCTTGAGTTCAGTGAGAGTTATTACTGATTGCTATCGTTTTCTTTTCCAGAATCTGTCTCAAACACAACTCTTAAAACAGACTCTCAACAAAGTGACAGAAGAGAAAAGTCTCAACATTAAACCCGGTGCTTCCTTAGATCTGGTGTGTTTTCCCCACTTAATAGAGTAGTTATGTTCCTCTACTCATTACTATTTATAACTAACTTTCTTTATTATGATGACAGGAGCCTATAGAAGTGCAGTTAGACGGTCCCGGATCTCTAACTTTGGCTATGTATCACCTACTCTGTGAGATTCAGGAATCGAAGAAGAGTGTAGTAACACCACGGGAGCTGTTCACACAAGTTTGTAGAAAGTAAGAATGACTATAGTTTTATGTTAAAAGTCAACTTTAAAATGTGCTTAAAAGTATAGCTCCCAGCATTAGTGCAAGCGTGGCTCATCATTCATCTTATCTGTGCAGGGCTGCCAGGTTCAAAGGATTTCAGCAGCAAGATAGCCAGGAGTTGCTGCGCTACCTGTTGGATGGCATGAGAGCCGAGGAGCACAATGTGTGTACTGAGTTTGAAACTGATCTCCCCATATTTAAGTCTGATAGATTTCTACTAAAATGAGAACTGTGGCTCTTCAGAGGGCTATATGTTACATTGCAATAGATTGGTTTGACAGCAGAACACTGCTGTAGTGAGTTGTTTTATGTGGCGGCATTAAATGTAAGAAATTGTGTTTTAAAAACATTTTCTGTGTCCTATTTAATGACCTTATAATTCTTCTTCTCAGACAGTTGGTTAATTTTCTGTGTGCAGAGGTTTTAACAGGAGCAAATTTTAAGGGTAAAGGCCCTAAAATTAAGGTTTTGTGAAGAATGGATGTCTCCATCTTGTGGTTAATCAAAGGTATCTTTCATCTTTTGAATATTACGGTTGTATCTGTGTTAACAGAGAATAAGCTCAGGAATAATGGACACATTGAAACAATCTAGAGAAGGCACAGATGGAGAGCTGAAAACGCTACTAAAAGGCAAGTAATGCTGCTATGTATTATTAATCAGTGTTAAATAAAAGTACGTTGCTAAAGTTTTTGCACAGTAGCTTTTCTTTGAGAAATGTGGCTCTGACGTTTAATTTCTTCTTTCAGAGTATGAGAAAAATGGATTTCTAAAAAACTTTGTTGACCAAGTTTTTGGTGGTGAAATTACCAGCACTATTATGTGTCAGCAGTGTAGAACGGTATGTATGAAGACCAGAAAGTAAGTAAGAGAATATATCCTGATGATGTCACTCTAAAAATATCCACTTGTTCATCCTTACAGGTTTCTGTGGTCACAGAGATGTTTTTAGATCTTTCCCTTCCTGTTTCTGATGAGGTAAAGCAGGCATTTGTTTTGTTTTTTTGTTTTTTTTTTGATAGTTACTTGAGTAGTTATTTGTTAATGTCTGTATCAGTTATTGTTCCCTATTGTGGCATCCTATAGGCATATAGAAAGAAGAACCAAAAAAAGAAGACCAGTGCTTCAAGCCAGGATGACAGCAGCAGCCCTGTTCGGACTAGTGGGAATGATGACATTCCCACTGGGGCTGGCAGCAAGTACCAGCAGAAGAAAGCCAAGAAGCAAGCAAAGAAGCAGGCAAAGGTGTGTCAGTGAATGCATACTGAAGGAAGTTTCTTTTTTCTTAAACTTAATTCATTAATTAATCCAAATTAATCCATCTCGACTTTCAGCATCAAAAAAGACAGCAGAAGCTTGAGGGTAGAGCCACTTTGGACAGTCTCACCTCTCCCAGCCAGGCTGAGAGCGAACACACAGATGCTACAGCAGAGTCAAAGGACAGGGAAAACACTGATAATGAAACACTTGAAGAAGATTCACAACATCCTGCTCCAGTCAGTGTGTCTGAAGAGGACCAAAAGCCCTGCAACGCAGTGCAGGTGGAGCAGGAAAAAGAAGAGGATGAGGATTCAGCGAGTGACCCTGACTCATCAGTCAGCAACCGGTTTACTGCCTTATCAGTGGAACAGCACTCAAAGGACAGCACCGTATGCAATGAAATGGCTAACATGGGTCATGAAGAAGACAAGACAGAAGAGGAAGACACACAGCTGGTGAGGAAAATGAGTAAAGTAACCTTGGATGATGCCTTTATAGAAGACACTGACGCAATGGAACAAAGCATGGAGAGTGAAGATGGAGTGATGGAGACTAAGGAATATACAGTAATAAACCAAGATCCAGAGCTGGCCTTCCACACGATGGCTGTCAGGACAATCCCAGAGAAACAGGAGTGTTCAGTGCAGTCGTGCCTTTTTCAATTCACAGAAGTAGAAACCCTCACGCAAAACAACAGTTTACTTTGTGTCACCTGCACCAAACGGCAGCTGGGGAACAACAAGTCTGGAGGTATTTAAAATGCTTCCACATCAGTACTTAGTACTTAGTCTGCTATTTAATGTCCTTTGCATGTCTATGCACATGCAATTTTACATAGTGAAGTATCACAAATGTGTAATTTTCTTTTCTAATACCATTATTAAACTTTCTTTATACATAGTTTAGGGATCGACTAAAACCCACTGTCTTTTTTGTGCTGTGTTTAGGATCCAAGAAGAATATCTACACTGATGCCTTGAAGCAAATCCTTATCTCCTCTCCACCTTCAGTCCTTACTCTTCATTTAAAGAGATTTCAACAGGTATGCTCTGCACTGATCCAGTTCGCTGTCAGCTAAGGTTTTTATCACAGAGTTATGAGCCAAGCTTTAAAGAACATTGAACCCTTTATGGTAAGGCAATCAAGAAATCACTATTTGGATTTTAATGATGTTTTTTACCTGTAGAATGGCTACAGTATTTGTAAGGTGAATAGACATGTCACCTTTCCTATGATACTGGATCTAGCTCCCTTCTGTGCAGTCAAATGCAAGGTAAGTATGGGAAGTAACATGTTTTATTATACTGTACAAAGACGGCTATAAGTGAATTAAATGTAGAAGCACTAACCACTAGTTGTTTTGAAACAGAATATACCAGAGGGACATAGTCAGATCTTATACGGTTTGTATGGCATCGTAGAGCACAGTGGAACAATGAGGTCAGGTCATTACACGGCCTATGTGAAAGTGCGGCCCGAGTGCCCTCAGCCCTCATCCAATGGACTTACAGACGGTGGGTGTACTCTGGCTTGACCGTTAATAGGATAAACACTTCTAAAAATGAAATGTATAAACTCATCGTTTCCCTTCAGGAGATGCAGAGCCATCCAGAGGATCCTGGTTCCACATCAGCGACACAAGCGTTCAACCTGTGAGTGAGAGTAAAGTCCAGAGCTGCCAAGCCTACCTCCTCTTCTATGAAAGGCTCCTCTAATTGTGCATCACCACTCAGGAAATCCAAATAAACCAATGCTGCTTCAGTTTCACCTTCTAAGGGATCTCAAAGAATATTTCCGCCTCTACCTGTTCTGTCAGTGTCTGAAATTGTATGACAGTGTCTGAAATATTAAACAGGTCATTTTTATCAGTCTCATACCAGTACAGAAAACCTAGTTGGACAATGAATTGACAATATGGAACTGGAAGTCACAGTTTCAGTATATTAATGAAAGCTTGGGATAGATGATATGTAGATATATATTTTTTTCTTTTTTAAATCAATGTCATGTAATTAAATGTTGCAAAAACAAACTCCTCTCCTGTGTGCTGGTTTGTCGATACTTGCTATGAGTCTGCGCAGTAAGTGCTGCTAGCGCTTCCTTGTCCAAGCTGTCACATGACTACAGTGAAGTCAGGCTCGGAATGGCCAGAAGCATCTGTACCCTATCCCTAAATTTACTAATGGCAGTGTTATCCAGGTAGCATGGCAGGTCAGTAAACGTTTGGCTTTTTAAAGAGCATCGAGTAAAGTCACAATAGCGGAATGTTTCAGTTTCTGTTTTTTTGCTAGCAAAGGATAAATACGAACTGAGCGCAGTTAAAGCTAACGGTCTGGCCTAGCCTCAAGCTTTTCCGTTTGCAGACAATTACCACTGTTATTTGTTTAGCTAAACGAATCTAATATAAGTCGTCAGTAACATAACGAACTGATCATAATTTTGGACATGCTTTTATTGCCTTTATCCACCAGGCCCAGTTGATTAACTTGGCTAAACGTGAGTCAGCATTTTAGCGTTGAACTTGGCGTACAAGTTAAAGAGTCACCGTTTAACCCACATTTCCTTGCTGTGGGGAACTATTAGTTATCGGCAAGATTAAATATTTGCGAAGTTAGATAGTTAAATATTGAGAGGCAGTCGCCTAACTTAAGGACTATGTTAGAAGTAATTTTAGCGAACGTTATAGTTATTTTTCTCTTCGTTACTTTAGTCAGATTAAAAGAAAAACGCACTGGAGCATGTTTTTACATGTCGTTATACTTATATAGGTATTAAATTCTATTTGACTAACTATTCATCAGTAATTTCCTTGAGGGAGAATTTTATTCATAATCAAGTGTTTCGCCAAGTAGCTGGTTGGATGTCTTGTACCACTTCTGCTGCCCATAACAGCAGTTTAAGTTCCTGAACCTTTACATAACTTTACATAATACTAAAGCTCCCCTTGCAATACTCAACATTGGGATTTCTCACTTTTTTTCCAACTGCATATTACGTTTAACATTGTCAGTCTGTTTTATCCAGTAAAATAAAGTTATTTCACTTCGCTTATTTTTTTCCCCACAAAATGAGATTGTTACTCATATAAACACTGTCACTAAAATGTGCAATAAATGTTACCATAAGAGGGTCTGCCGTCAGTTTTTGATTGAATTGGGTCAAGTTGGTAATTACATGCAGTCTGTTTCTGTTAATATAACACTTAACTGTGATAAATCATTGAAAGCTACTTTTTTTGCTGTCTATATAGACAGAAGCTGGCACTTAGTTATTAGATTTGTATTCCGGAATCTCCCTGTTTTATAAGAAAACTGATAAAGACTCATTTGGACTGAATGATCAGTGCAGTCCCAAATGGTCATTTTTGTGCAACACCCTCAAGCTGTGAGCAACCATTTAGACATTTAGAAAAAAATTAAATACAGTCACAAGGCAGCCACTGATTTATTTTTTTTAATGTATTAGTTTATTTTTGATTGCAAGGGATTTGCTGTCCTGTTTTACTTGAGTGACTGGGCCGTTAGTTTGCTCTGAATCAGGATTTAGCTTTGCTGAGCTAAGTGTGTCCATTGTTTTTTCAGTCTTGCTGATTTATACATTCATGATTTATAAATTTGCTCGGCTAACATTATCTCGGTCATACATGAGATGAACCCTCTTGTTCGTAATATTCCCAGTATTTTAATTAATTAAATAAAATATAAATATTTGGTGTCCCTGTATTGATATGCTATTGCCACACAAAATATTGTGATACATTATTCTTTTTCTTTTTTTTTCACCAAAAAAATGTGCCTTGCAGCTGTCTGTGGTTGCCTCATGATACACGGAAGGCTTTGCTAAAGACACCTTTAGTGCAAGCAATGATTAGTTGTATTGTATTCTGCTCATTTTTTAGTTATTTAATCCATAGAATGTCTGCAAACTCTTAAGAAAACATACATTCAAAGTCACGTTGACAACTTACAATTGGTCTAAAATCTGGAACGGTTTATGTCGTCATAGATGAGTTACAGTACCAACATCGGAGAACCAGAAACCCATGAATTTCTGTACTGTGTCTTTTATTTATTTATTTTTACAAATTAATTAAAATGGATGCAAAATCTAGACGAAATAAGAAAATAATTATAGTTACTTCTGCATGATTTGGCAGATTTTTTTTCCAACTCAAAGAGATTTGTGTCTTGAGCTGGGAATCTTTCACTTGTTAGGCAAATGTGTAAACTGCTCCACTCTGTAGCCACTATAATATAATACACATTGATAAACCTAGAGAAATGTTTCTTGTGTAATCATGACATTTTTGTTAACTCCATATGGCTCTCTTTTTTGCACAGGCTGAGCTTGTAAGAACTATGGCGCTCCAAGCTCCTCGCACATCGGTGTTCACCTTCCAGTCTGCAGTGCACAGCGCCCACGTTCTGCAGTGTCTGAATGAGCAGAGACAACAGGACGTCCTGTGTGATGTGACGGTGGTGGTGGAAGACAGGAGTTTCCGTGCTCATTGCTCTGTCTTGGCTTCTTGCAGTGAATACTTTCACAGCAGGGTCACCAGTGTCACCAGCCAGAATCCCATCATCACCTTGCCACATGAGGTTGGTGCCTTGGGGTTCAGCCAATTTATATAGGGAAAAAACTAATATGGGTGATACTGTTGAAAGTAAATGGTGGTAATGTTATACAGGCACCATTATTTTATCCCTATTATCCATGAAAAGTGTATGCATAGTTAGATTTGTTGTCTGTCCACTAGCTTCTATTACTTGGTCCATTTTGTGTCATAATGTGAGTGAAAAACAGTTTATATGCAGTGTTTGGAAAATTCAACTTAAAAAGGTCAATACAGGTACATAAGAGACCTGTTGAAACTGAATTTTTGAGCTGCCTGAGTTTCATTGTGTTTTATTATGTTTCAACAATTTATGTCTTTCCCCTGCAGGTGACCGTAGAGGGGTTTGAACCTTTGCTTCAATTTGCCTATACATCAAAGCTCCTTTTTACCAAAGAAAACATTGATGCTATTCACAGCAGTGCTGAGGTTTTAGGATTTCACAACTTGGAGTCGACATGCTTTGATTTTCTCATCCCAAAGTTTTGTGAAAGCAAAAAATCCTCACAGGAGGTCAAGCAAAAAGTCTGTTGCCAGAGCCGGGATCCTAGTGCAAGTTTTGGCTCTCGTGCAGAGAGTAGCCAACCAGAATCATGTGAGTCACACAGCTCAGTGCCTTCAGGAGGTGATGAACAAATAGACTTCCCGTCGCAGTGTCCACAGAGTGCACAAGGTCAGACAAACAGCAGGGAGGAACACTTCTGTTTGGAGAACTGTGGACCACAAATGGCCCCCTTATCTCTGGAGTTAACAGGAAATGGCATGTGCCCCATGTTGTCTCTGCCTTGCCCAAACTCTGACAAAGCAGATCATCCGTCTCAGTTTTGTGAAAAAGACATTTTAGAGATGGGAGACGTGTGCAGTCAAAGTGAGATGCGTTTGGCAGACTGCGGCTTATCTTGTGAGCTGTCAGCCTCGGGGGATGTGAATCCACCAGAACTCATTGATCCACCAGGCAGAGAAATTAAACAAACTGTTGAGACACTTGGTGCAGAAACCAATTGCATCCCTAGCTCATGTCCACTCGAGACTTCAGGGGCAGAAGATTGCAGTACTTTAATAAAACAGAGTGAGGCTCACTTTGAACAGGGAATGACAGGTGATCTTTCAAACTCTGCACTGACTACTCTAAGCCATGAAGAAGGATGTGGCGAGAGAAGTCGCGTGGAGAGGGAGGTGGCTGAACATCTGGCAAAAGGATTCTGGTCCGACCTCTGCCCGTCTCAGGCTCAGCCACTTCCTGTGGATCCAGTGGAACAAAATAATCTAGCAAAAGCATCTGACTTTCACTGGCTTAAGCAGCTGGACCTGAGTGCCAGTGTAGGAGACTGTCCCTTTCTCAGGGACCTTGGAACAGGTGATGATGCAGCTACACACACCGACAGCTTGTCTCAGGCAGAGAAGAGCCCTTGTATGTCCTCCTCAATAAACTCTGCTGATGACTCTGACCTGGACACAGATGGCGATACTGAGGCCAACAACAAAAGAGCGGAAGAGGTTGTTATTATATATGCGTCTGATGTTTGGTTATTGGTAATGGAAGATAGAAAATCAAATTAATCTAAATTGTTTAACTCTAATCTTCAGGTTCAGCTTCCATTCCCAGTGCAGCAAATCTCAGTGCTGAGCCGGAGTGAATTTCAGCAGCTTCTGAAAAAACATTCATTGACCCAGGAGCAGCTGGACTTCGTCCATGACGTCCGTAGACGAAGTAAAAACCGTGTGGCTGCACAGCGGTGCCGGAAGAGAAAACTGGACAGCATATACCAGCTAGAATGTGAAATCAAAGGATTAGTAAGTTGACTCTAACATGCCTGATTTTCCAAACATACTCTTAAACATGCTATAATGTAATTTCATAAACTAGTAATATTTTTTTTTAACTTTGACATGATGACCACTGTGAACTGCAGCTTTGTGGATAACACTTCTTTCTGACGCATCCTTACCACCTTTTTCTATCCCTTATTCACACTCGGGTCACAGGGGCAGTAGTCTAAGCAGAGCAGTCTAGTCTTCCCTCTCCCTACCATTGCTTTCCTGCTTGTCCAGGGAAACACTGAGTTGTTCCCAGGCCAGATGAGAGAAATAATCTCACCATTGGGCACTGGGGGTGCCTCCTCCTGGTATCACATGTCCAAATCACCTCACCTAGGAGGCATCCTAGTCAGGTTCCACCTCAACTGTTCCTTTCAATGTGGAGAAGCAACAGCTCTACAAGTCACTCTTTAATATCCAAACTCCTCATCCTGTCTATATGGGACAGCGCAGTCAGCTTCTCAAGAAAACTCATTTCACAGAGTGTATCCATTATCTTCATTCTTTCAGCCACTAACCGGAGCTCGTAACCATAGTTTAGGGTAAGAATGTAATTTGTCAGACAAATTGACAGCTTGGGTTTTCTGCTCAACTTTCTCTTCACCACAACATATCAGTAAAGTGTCTGCATCACTGTGGACGCAACCCCTATCTGGTTACCCAGTCTCAGTCTCCAGTATTCTCTGAGCTGTGAACAAAACCCAAGATACTCCTCCAATTGGGGCAGCGGTTCCTCCCAGACTCGGAGTGGGGACTCCACCCTTTTCTGGTTGAGAATCATGATCTTGGATTTGGAGGTGTTGATTCTCATTTCTGCCGCTTCACACTTGGTCACAAATCGCTGCAGTGCAAGCTGGAGGTCACTACTTGATGAAGGCAACACAACCACATCATTCGCAAAATGCTACCCTGAAATACTAAGACCTACTTGGCTACGTCCAAATGATGTGTCCAAAAAACTGAACAGAATCTGTGACAAGTCTGTGTCCAGCGGAGATCATCAGCCATCTGAATGAATCCGATTTTCTGCCAGCAATGCAAACCAAGCTCTCGCTGTGGTTGCACAGGGTCCGAATGGCTCATAACAACACACCAGATACCCCATACTTCCCACCTTCCCACCACCTCAGTCCTCAGTGGAGGTCAGCAGTATCCCACACCTATTGTATCTAATGTGAGTAGAGCCCCATTAACCCCTCCTGAGTCGTCAGACCAAAAGTCTCATTTCATGGTCACATCAAACCCCTCCCACACATTTTTTGCTTCAGCTACTGCAAGAGCTGCAGTCCACTGCTGTTACCTGTCAGCTGCATCTAGAGTTCCATAGGTCACTATCTGGTTCTTGGTTTAACACCACAACAGCAGTGCCACCTCTAGAATTTTGCTCAGGAAAGCAACCTTCTTATCCAATGAAGAAAGCCCTCAACTTTTTGGTAGTAAACCAGGGGGATACAAGCATATCTACCCCTGGCTGCCACCTCTTAGGACAGCTCCAGAGTCAAGCCCTCCTCCAGGAAACTAGTTCCAGAGCCTGAGCTATGTGTTGAGCCAAGCCGGCTATATTTAGACTGTATCTCAACACCTTGTGCACCAGCTTAGGCCCCTTCCCCACCAGAGAAGCAACATTCTGTGTACCAAAAGCTAGCTTTGGAAGTTGGGGATAGGACTGCCAGAACCTTCGCCCCAATCTGAATGGCACTGAACCCTGTCCTCAAGTGCAGCAACCAGGCACTCACCCTCTAGCTTCAAGGTTGTACCCAGGTAATCCTGTCCCGGGCAGGATAACTGGAACCTTGATTTCTTCATCATCATAGGAGTTCTTGTCCACTTTATATAACATAAATGGCTGTAAGTAGGGTGGTAAAAGTAACTGAATGTATCCTGTTTTATTGAAATAACTTTAATAATGAGTGGTAGAGATAGGTTTATAAATTGAACTGACTGGACTAGTATATTAAATACTATAGAGAGAATATGAGAAATTTTGGTTAAATGTTTGCTACCAGCTCCACTGATTGATGTCTTTTTATGTATGTTATTAAGTGCTAATTAGCTAGCCTCAGCTCATGTTGATTACGTCATTCCTTGGAACTCCAGCTGCAGCTAGCAGTGGTACACCTTGCTCTCTTCATAAGAACTTGCTGCAGGTTTCTCAGCTTTGCAGTATGTATCCCAGAGAGCAGAAAATGCTAGCTAGCCTGCAGGTAGGGAAACAAGAGGTGGTACTCGTTAGTAGTAACTGGGCTTTCAAAAAAATTGTACAGTTAAATTGTAGATGAAATGAACCAAATGCATTATTAAAAGGTCAAAAATGAGTGAGCTTTACTGTTATCCTCCCCACAGAAAAGTGAGAAAGAGCGGCTGCTCCATGAGCAAACAGAACTGAAGCAAAACCTTGAGGACATGCAGCAGAGCCTTTGTGGCCTGTGTAAAAGTGTTGAATCTTGCTCTGATCAGGACCAGTTACAGATTCTTTCCAGATTCTCCTCGCAAGATATTCCCATCCCTTCTCCCAACATTGTTCCAGCAATTGAATTGGTAAGTTCAGAGTGTGAGCAGAGCGGGCAAACTGTACAAACAGTTCAAGTCGCTGAGCCGCAGGCCGGCACAGAGGACACGGGCTGCCCTGTTCCTACATCTCTGCTCAGTGCCTGTCTGGATATGAACAGCAGCTTATAGTAACTGGACTTAAACTACATGGTCACTTGTAATCATGCAGGCCCACAGGTCAAAGGGTGAAACTTGGTTCTATATTGTAATCCTCTTTTGGGATAGACATGCTTTCCTGTGTGTTTCACTAAATAATTGTCTGCCTGGTAGAGGCAACTATCATGTCAGGCGTTTTCTTTGCTGTAATTCTAGTCTACATTTTACTGTAGCAAAAAAAATTAACCAGTATTCATTGTTTTAAAGGTGCAGGCAATTTTCAGGTAGTTCCTAAAAGTTTCCATTTGAAAATTAGGAGGATAAAAGTAGGTTTGCTTTTCTCAGGGAAGCTCATAACCTGACTGTATTTTGAATCATGCTGCGCACCCAAACAGGTATGAAAAAGATGTTTTATTTTACGCTAATTAGTCTGTTGTTTTAATCTTAACACATACTGTATTAATATTTACAACTATGCTATTTCTTTGATTAAATAGGCATAGAACTAATTGAATCTTTTCCAGTAGACTAACAAATTTACACAGCTAACCTAACTTTTCAACCGCATTATTTGAATACTAATGTATTTTAAACTCTAGTAGGTCTAAAAGTGTTACAAGGGAACATAAGAAGTTATTTCATTTTATGCAAAATGTGCCTTATGCAATTGTGTAATATGGATTCAAAAAGATGAGGGCATCTTTGTATATGCTTGTTTCAAGCACTATTGCACATTAACCCAGAGCTAATATTGATGGCATTGTGTTACATGGTTTGTCTGCATGTTCAGTATTTTTATTAAATGCTTTTATGGATTACAAATTTAAATAAACAACACTTTGTTATCATTCATTGTTTTATTTCAACTTCCAATCTTTGGTTGTGTGCGCTACCAGAGTTTGGCCAGTAGATGGAAGTATAACTCTACCTCACCAGATGAGACAGACGTGACTAGAGTAACATAAGAGGCTCAGACTAGACCTTCAGGGAGGGTAACTGCACACTGAACTCTAAATAAGGGAAGGCAAGGAGTTTGTGCTAATCCACCTGACAGAAAAATGTGCAATTTCCTGTTATCTGTCATCCGATTAAACAAAACTTATTTAATTGAGTAAATGAAAACCCAGTAACAAACCCAGGTTTAAAAAACAAACAAACAATTTTGTGATTTATCTCTGGCTCTTACTAAAATCTTTTGGCCATGCCAACAAATTAACTTTAACCTTCAAAGTTAAAAAAAACTTTAACCAACAAAATCAACAATACAAGTTCATGTCTTCATAAGTTCATATCTATAAACACAATATGTAACATAGTTGTCTAGAGACTTAGTACTTCTGCAGTGGCTTTGCAAAGAATAATTCAGCAGGCTCTAAAAAAGGTTGAAATTAAAGACAGAGTCAGATGGAGGCTGATGAATGACCTTAGCACTTTGAAGAGCAAAGGTACCCTGGAAATCTGCAGACAGGAAATTAAAAAAAGTACGGCATATCTGACAACTATCCCTGTAATCCCTGCAGTTTAAACAACTAAGATTTCAGGGTTATTCTGTAGATGCAGGAAAGATAGCTTTCCTCAAAAAGCACCCGACCAATCATTTGAGTTTGTAAAGTTTTTGCCTATTTTATAGAAGTGGTAGTTCTACACAATAAAAACCTGTAGCCCCTATAAAAATGAAAAGCAATCTGTCGTCTCCTTCACATAGACAGATGTTATTTAAAAAAAAAAAAAAAATCCTAACTGCATTTTAGCCATCATCATGTCTGTTGTCTGTAAATGGCACACACCTAAATGTCCACATGTTTAGGGCAACATTTAGTCCTTTTGCAGGTATCGATGATGCAGACAACAATCTTTAAAATACATCCCAAATACACAATAAACATTAGGTTTGGATGTTCTGAGGTTGACGCTAAGATGACACATCAGTCTGCTAGTCAGTGACCCCTCACTTATAACTGTTGTCAAACAATCTTTATGTAATACTTTATAATAATCAGCCATTTGCCAAAGCTCACAAATTCAACAATGATACAGCAAGAATATTCCAAACAAGGAATATTATTTCCTCTCTCACTCTTGTAAACATTTAGTTAAAATTTATTGCAGTGGCACAACCTCCTCAAGGATTCATCTGTGAGCAGTAACATTTAGCAATCAGTAGCAATGACTAGTAATTCATTTTACTGTTCGTGTTCCAGGCTGCCAAAAGAAAATTGGGTTGTGCATTTGTTAAGGTTTAAATTTTAGGGGCTTAACAAAGCAAAGCAACAATCTGATCCGACACTGGTCTGAGTGCTCCTCTTTCATTGCAGACTGGAGAGGATCATAGATCAAACAAACCAGTACAGAACAGAAACACCACTTTAAGAAAGTCTTGCAGAGTTGAAGAAGCAATTTTGTCAAGATGTTTTTGTCTTCTGATGTGAATTATTATTTTGTGTCCTTTGAAATAACTACGGTAGCACTTGGGGACAATGAAAGAAAAAGCAATCTCATTTTGTTTTCCTCAGAACAGAATCCTCAAGGTTAAAGTGGTAATTACACCAGCAGCCATGGAGCAACTCATAAAACTGGAACCTGTTTTTGAAAAGTAACCTCACACCCTGACAAAGAGATGTCACTCCGAGCACAACAACTGGTTTTCCATCGAAAAAGCAAAATGATTAGATCATTATAATACTACAGACATCAGATATGATCTCTGTCCGCTGGAACGATGCATCTGTACCAAATCTTCAATTTGATGCGTGTCAGCGTGAATATCACCCTCAAAAAAAGCACTGCAAGCACCTATTTACAAATTTCCATCTTAAAACTCAGTTCCACAGTGTTTGTCTTTTATATACGGTTCAGAATTTACGGCATTGTAGTGCAAGACTAAGATGATCCCTCTTTTGCAAGCTACACAGGACGAAAGACTTGATTTGAGGAGGAAGCAGCTGCGAGGCATGGCAAGGTCAGAGGCCCATAATCCGCGGCCTCATTCATGCGAGATTAAAAACCTGCTCTGAGTTCTGATTAAGAACGCAGGGTTAGAAGATTAAAGACCAGCAAACAAAATGAAAGCAGTTAAAGCCCAATCCTGGAATTCATCAGAATACCAAAACCTTAAACTGTCATAATGTGAGATTAATGCAAAGCCCTCTTGACCTCAGTATCCGTCTTGATACATATTCTGTGTCATAGCCTATATTTCCTTTTTTTGTCCCTAAAATCTGAATTCAGACTTTTCTTTGGTGTTGTTTGTTGTTTTTCTTCCCCTTCTCATTTTCTTTGTTCTTATTTGGGACATTTATTTTTTAAATCAAAGTGACAGCTTGAATTGGCTTAGCTTATTGTCGATGTAATCATAAATCCTTGATTTTTTATTGTCACTCAATACATGATTATATTTCCATAAAGCGTTTATGTCCCTTTTATGCAATGATTCAAGTCATTATCCTCTTGACGATGGAGTCGTACTACACTCGGGGAGCAAGGATTAGGAAACAGGAGGGAAAGGGGAAAAAAACAAGATTAGAAATTAAAGCATCTGGAAGTTAGCTTGCTCACAACATTGCTAAAGGAGAACATATATGCTAATAACAATGACATTGCTCAGTGTAGGACTGCAAAGAGTTTCTTTTTATGGCACAGATGCAAATAATATGTAGAAGGTAGCAGGCACCAATATTTTAAGCTCGAATGCATGATTATGGTTGCAAATATGACACTTCTTATCCATTCTCCTTGTGAGATAAACACAACAAAGCGCTGAAGAAAAGTTGACAATTCAATTTTGGAATAGCACACCAACATGAACCAAGATCCTTATTAGAATATTGGTCTGAAACCCAGTAAATAGCAGTTAATATCCTGAAATGTCAATTAGCATCTCCAATGGTGTTTCCAAAATAGAAACACTGTGAATGCAAAACTAATGAGAGAAGATCTATATACCAATATTCTCTAGTTTAAACCCTGGAGAAAGACACAATACTTGTATAATTAATCCTTGCATAAGGTCTGTGACCTTCTTGCAGCACCACATAAGTCTCATAACCTACTGTCTCCTAACTGATTACATGCTGAAGTGCTGAACTTCATTTTGGGGGTAGTGCAGAGAAAGGGGCTGTATCTCATTGACAGGATTATATGAATGAGGACCATAATACTGTAATCTCACAGAGAAATGAGAGGAACAAGGGGACATGCTGGCCCCAGCTAGGCAGCACCCTGATCTGCAACCTTCAGATCAACAGCTGGTTGTACAGTGACAGATTACACTCACACTTGTTTCTCATCCTAACAATCCTCCCTGTGTTGAATTTAGAACACTATAAGCACAAGAAAGGGTATTTCAGGACAAAATCTCACCATACTGTACCAGAGTATATTATTTTACTAGTCATGGGGAAATTGTTAGAATTTATCAGTGTCAAAAGACAAGCAGGAAAGCAAAGAAATGATGCCTTCAATTCTGCCAAGTACACTGGTTTTTAATTAACACCACTGTTGTGAGAGATTCGGCAGAGAATCTTTTTTTTTTTTTCAGCTTAGCTGTGTAGAAAAAAGTCCACAAAGCTTTAAAGGAACCCATTAACCTTTGAACAAAGACAAACAGAGTAGGTTTTTCATCCATTTCAGATTTTTTAACAATATAAAACACATTTCTAAGGTGTATTTTAAGTAACGGTAAAAAAGTACACCTATCTCAATGACAGAATTAACATTTATATTATTTTTCATGTTAAATGTTCTCTTTCAGTCATCAAAAACATTCTGAACAGAGAGTTCATCATCACTGCAAAGAAGAAAAAGCTCAGCGCAGACCCCCGATATAATCCCCTCCCCACCTTAAACACATCTGTCCCTCCAAATGCACACCTCACCCTGTCCTCATGCCTCGCTTCGCACCCCATCATATGCTTTCTCTAGAGCCACAAAGACACAGTGCAACCCCTTCTGACTGTCTCTATGCTCTTCCATCAACGCTCCCAAAGCAAATATCATATCTGTAGATATCTGTAGGACTATATTTATATTTGGGAAAAGCTGAAAAAAATGCATTGATAGGCAACTGTTTTTTGTTTTGTTTTCCAAAAGTCTTTTTGGATGACAGAGGAATGTATTCTTTAATCCTGCCTACCCTGTACTCGACTTTACTCTGACATAAATATGATAATAACAAGATATACCCATGTCTTATATGTTAGCATTGAAAACATTCAGCTGTTGAAACAACTCTTTATAGCTTCATGACAAAAATTACAAGCTGTGTTCTTTACGCAAACATACCACTGTGTAAATACTATACATTTAAATTGTGGCCACGTGCAGTTAATGTCTAACTTTTTAGATATTAAAAACTTTTCTTCAGCACATACAAAAAACTATAAACATACAAGCAGACTAGCAAATTTGTAATATTTAATATTTGATTCTTTATGAATATTTAGGTTAAGTATTCAATATTTAGGTACCTAAGGTACAATAAAGTACATCACTAATGTTTAGGAATGCCAGAAACTGCAATCATCTGTTAGGTAACTGTTGTGGCACTCGATAGACATTGTAAACAGTCCAAGTCTAAACTGAGCTAATGAGTAATGTATAGACAAAACAAGCAGGATACAGTATCAGACTTTCACCCAAAATATTTTCCTTACATTTGCAGGATTTTCAAATATGTGTGACAAGGCCTGGCCAATTTTAAACCAGGAATGTTTAATGTGGATCTTTATAATGATGAGGATGAGGATTTTATTTTCAAAGCTATGCCTTATTGAGGGGAAACAGGTAGGCAAAGAGAAAGGTGAATCAGGGATGAATGGACTGTAGGATGTGTCATCAAACCCATTTTTTTCTTGAATGCTGAGGTTACATCTCTATCCTTTACATTTTATTTGTAATCCATTTGAACTAATGGTTTTAGATGCACAATTTAATACACGACTTTATATCCATGGTGAATGTGGGAGAAGTGACTTGGAAATACAGGATTGTTTGTTAGTCTGTACTAAAAATACCAACAGCTTATATGTGTGCCAAGGGTTTAACTTTTGTAAATATAGTTGTGTGTGTGTTTGTGTGTAATGCAGTGGCTTTTTTTTAATAGTGCAGTTCAAACCCAAAAGCCAAAAAACCCAAAGTCAGTAATCACATCACCTCTTTTCTTGGATAACGTGAGTAAATGTGTCTCATGAAAGCCGTTTCTCAGAAAAGACAGACTGAAAAACATCACAACTGAATGTGAGAAAGGGAGACGGCTGCAATATAAAAGTCATATTAAAGTTACAAGGCTTTAGTCTTCTAAATGCGACCTCAAGTGCGTGTAAGTTGAGGCCCGATCCAGTGAAGGCCCAGGATCAAAAGCAAAACAATCAAAAAGTTAAAGGTTAAAGGATGTAATGTTCTCACATATTTTTAGTCATTTTGAAACAGCTCCAACATGACAAAACGTATCCATGCATTTCATAAACTTCATATGATACAAAAAAAGTACAGACATTAAGCAACTTGATGAATAAGATGTTGAGGGAGTACTCACTCATAAACTGTCAAATAAATCAACAAGTTTGTAAATGTGTCAAAGTTCCCGTGCGCTGTAAATATGAAAATGACAAACGTGTCATAAGAGAATCAGTCATTACTGGAAAGATACCACTTACCATCACTTACCCATAACACCATGAAAATGACATTTCTCTCACACGGAGTAATGTTTAAAAAAAACAAAAACAAAGAGCAAGGCCAAGATGGTCAAGAGTCACGATGTCAGAAGTCAACAACAATCTGTCATCATCATAAAAAGGGTTTCTAACCTATTCTTCCAATCGAGACTAAAATGTTTGTGTGCTCTACATAAAAACTACTGAAAACACAAAACTTTGCCTTAAAAACTTGTTTTGATTGTAACAATGCAGTTCGACACATTCAGACTTCAGTTTTTATTGGCCTAGTGATTGCTGTAGTCCTGGAACGACAACACAAGCGTGTAGTATGGTCATAACAGTCTTTGTTAATACTTGTTGTGCCATTCGCACTGGCCGACGCTCACCTCCTCGATGTCCAAGTTTTTTCTGGATTTGTAAATAAACTCTCCAATTGCTACAAAAACTGAGAGGACTAGTCCAGCTGCCAATACAATAAAGATTCCCCCTATGTTCTCCACGCCCAGGGCACTAGCCTCTTTGCTATCCTCTTCTGGGCAGCCATTCCCTCTCCACCACTTCTCCTTCATCATGTGGAGCTTCCCTTCTTCTTGAAGCTGCAGGATTGCAATGGTGACCTTATCTCGGTAAGGGGAGCCTATAGCAGGAATTACAGTAACGTAATCTTTAGGTTTCTGAGAAGGAGCATGGTAATTAATGGTTATTACTGAAATTATTATATAGTGATCACTCTTACCAATTGGGGTTCCAACACCATAGCCCTTTGAGTCTATCAAGCCTCCGATCTGTGTGAGGTTGCAGTTGCGCTGGCTGATGTACTCGATGCTGGTCGACTCCATCAAGAGGGCATAATCTGTAGTGAGGACTCTTTGAATCCCTTCACGGTTGTTTTTCACTAATGCTGTGTTTTTCCTGCTGCTCATGAAAGCCCACATTTTCTCATAAGTAGAGATTTTCGATTTCTGTTGAATCAAAATCAACATTTGTGGATTATTAAAACCACGGTCAAATCTACAAGCACCAAAACGGCATTTTAGACAAAAGAAAGCATCTTTACACCTTTCCACACCTTTGGCGCCTGCTTCTAATATTTAAAATGAAACCATATTTGCAGGGTATCTGTTGACTGGTGCCATCTCCTGCTGTGCATCAGAGCACAAATCTCTTCAAGTTCATTCAATTTTCACCATAGATTTAGATAAACTGCTGGGTCTGCTGCAGGCAAAATAATAAATCCGTCAAATCTTTATGGAACAGTCTCCCACAGGTTCTTGTTAAACTGATACATGGGAAAATTTCCAAGACACTAACCTTTAACCCTCCTCTTTTTCCAAACCAAATCAATTTTATGCCAGCCAGTCAGGCTGCACATGACTGAAGACTGTTGGCTCAAGGGTAAAACTTGCCAGGCTAATTAAAATTAAAAGCAGTGTTCTTATTTCCATTCTTCCCCTACAATTGTCCTGTAAAACAAAAAGACGGTTACCTTAAAAAAGGTCATGGTGGAGCCATCTCTTACGGCACCGTACTCTATTTTGGTTTGCTTGGCCAAATCATCAGCGGAGTCAATTGGCGAGTCCATTCTTTCCACTGTGAGGAAGGCGGCCAAGTTGGCAGTATATGAAGAGATAATGATCAGGGTAAAGAACCACCATATCCCACCAACTATCCTTGTAGAGAGAGCCTTCGGCATCAGTTCAGATCCTATCAGATAAGATTACAAATCACATTATTGATTCATAATTAAATTGAATACTTACTTACTTGAAATTAAATGAATACTTAAAAGGAATGATTAAATGTGCTTTACCAAAGGAAAACTTCTGCCTGCATAAAAAGATAATAAAGGGATACCTTGCTGCATAAGTGCGCCGACTCCAAACCAGACACTGTTTATTAGAGTGAAATTGTTTTCAACCACATCCGAGTCTGGGTTGCAGGGGTGAGGGTTGTACCACTCATAAGGAGTAAACCTAAAGGTTATGAATGAAAAAAATCATCGGTTAAAATTAATAAGTGACTATTGGCCTGTTACAGACTGAAAGTCAAAATGTTAAACTGAAATTTTGCCTTTACATAAACAGTGTTGCTTAAATGTAAAAGCAACTATAATAAGTTCACATCAAATAGCACTTTTTTTTCTTTACCTGGCAATAACAAAAAGCACACAGCTGACACCAAGGCATGCCAACAACACGTACATCCAGATATCAGGAGAGAGTGGGTTAAGGAAGGAGAAGACTCCTGGATTTGTGCCGTTGGGTTTGTGGTAGAGGATGCTGATTCCCAGCGTCATGAATGGCTTCGAGAAATCAATAACTTTTTCCCTGACATATGTGATAGTGAGAGGGGCCACAGCAAGATCAGCCACCTAGTAAAGAGCAAAAATCACTGTCAGCTGCAGACACTGTGACACTTTGAACAAGACGTCTTCTCTCTTACATTAAGACTGACTGATCAGTACTCACATGATCAATGAGTTCCCGCACCATGCCATTCCACTCCCCTTTGTCATTCTGAGCTCCATATTTGCCATCTGACACCAACTTTACTTCATAAGAGAAGCCCAAAATGTTAGAGAGCTCTTTGAGCAGGTCGAGACAGTAACCCTCAAAGCGGTCATTTCCATAAAGCGGCTTGTCAGATTTCTTATACATGACATAAGGATTTTCCTGGTGAACGACAGAAAGGTTTCAGTGGATTATATAATACAAATACATTTGAAATCAAATGCTCACTAGCAATGATTTTATGTCTGTTCATACCAGAATAGTAGTGACAATAAGGGTCCTATTGGCCATTGAGTCTGTTACATTTGTGGATGAATCCTTGTTAATTTCTGATAAATTAAGGCCTGTTTGGGAGTTCCACACACCAATCTGTAACAAATAAAATATCCAAATAACCACAGTGGCTGGACTTTAAATAGTTGCTACCTGGGTAACCTTCGCACAATTGAGGAAAATAAGGTAAAGACAGGAAAAGAAAGCAGTAACAAGTAGAAAAGTTAATATGAAAAACACAGACATAGGGGGGAAAAAAAGGAAAGGCTCACAAAATGTTATAAACTTGAAATGCCAGTAGAGAAATGTACACCATTTCTAAGAACCAGTACCTGAACCTTTTTATTTTTTAATGAAAAGGGGTAACGTCACAAAGGTATAGTAAATTAGTAGGTGTCAATATTCCTTTAGTGTGCCATGGCAGCTAAAGTACAGACCTTTTTCCACACTTTATTCAAGCGGTTGTTGCCTGTGTTTGTCTTGCAAAAATAATAAAGAGAAAGCATTTTAATCACAGATCACAGAAGGGGGAATAATTCTTCTGTTAGCAGTTTTTACACCCAACTGTGTTAACCGAGGTTTAAAGTCTTTGCAGTGATGATAGCATGAACAGGTAACAGCTTCTTAATGACCTGTCAAAACCGAGAGTAGCATTGTCACTGTGATTAAAGGAACATGCACACACTTGCAAGCTTGAAGAGACAGCTACAAGTTATTTTGAGAGAGCAGTGTGTCAAAACAGTTCAAAAAGTTACTTTTTAAATGCATAATTAGGACACCACATTTCAAGATTTATGTAGTCTTAATTAAATTGGTCTATATGTTGGTTTAAAGACAAGTCATCTTTTTGCATATTTTTGGGAAAATGCAGTTAACAGCTCTGTCTATGCTCATTAATGATACTCAGCTCTGCTTTAATGTGTATTAACAGAATAACAGTAACATGTATTAACGGTATAAACATGGGTTAGACACTTCACCTTCTCCAAGCCGTCCTCCTTCAGGCTGATGACATCTAAATCAAATTCTTTCCTCAGACCGTCCGTCTTGTTTATTATTATTTGTCCTGTCAAGCCGTTCCACTGTGCCTGTTTCAGAAAACACAAGCAAAGACCCCCTCAGGTTTGTTTCCTGTTTTTTTTCTTCCTTTTTTACATCATATCAATGCAAAACAAAGCAGGAGCCCGGAAAAAATGAAAACAGCTTTTAAACATGAATAATTGATGAGTACTTCATTAAGCAGAGAAGACTGACTTGGCTCACAATGGATGTTTTTGCATTGGCTAGATTCTCAATGGAAATATTAAATGTCTCCGAGTCTGTAACACAGAGGATGGTGATGTAAATGGAGCAGGCAGGCATGCCCTCTGTCTGTGAAGAGAGCAGCGGGTGGGCAGCAGCGCTCAGATATATTTGAAATCAGTTGATAATGAAGTTAGCTCAGTTGAATTACAGTCAGGTTAAATCTGTTACAGAGAGCACAGAGAAAGTAGCTTTATATCTGCACTGACAGAGAATGAAGTCAATTTCTTTATGGAAAGATGCAACAACGAAACATCAATAGACCTTTTCAGTACATTCCTATGACGTCTATGTGTGTGAATGTGTGTGCGAATGGGTGGATGACTGGATGACTGGATATGTAAAGCGCTTTGGGGTTCTTAGGGACTAGTAAAGCGCTATATAAATACAGGCCATTTACCATTTTTACCATGACATTCTAACTGTAAAGCCGAAAAAAATGATAATTATTGTCAGTTGACCCCCAAATAAAATGCTTGTACAGTACTGTGCAAAAGTCTTGACTCACGTTTGATTTCTTTATATTTGCTAGGAAAATGGGAAACAGGTGCAGCACATTATTGAAATGTGTACAAACTCAGTCTCTGCACAGCTTTAACAAGCTTGAAACTCAGTGTTTTGGTTGGATCACCTTTAGTCTTCATCACAACCTGAAATCTGTTTGGCAAGCTTTTTACTTACACTAGCTCTACTTTGTAGTCTTTGGGAATAGTTCTCAAGACTTCTTGAAGCACATTCAAATGCACGGGAGTCATTATCCTTATCTTTACACACTGTGGTATCAATTGATATTTTTCACAGATTCATCTAAAGAAATGATAATTGGAAAATTATGTATACAATATCCTGTTAGGCTTAAAAGATTCACAGGTGACTTAAAAACAAACAAACATGCGAAGGTACAAAGACCAGAAAGAAAATGAATAAAAAAAGCAGCCAATGCTGAAACAAAAATGTTGAAAAACTTCAGAAAGGAGCCCGGAGAACTATTGTTCATCAAGAGCACTTGATAACAAAGCCTGGCTTCTTGGAGGCAAAATATACAGAAATGAGGGGTGGTGCAGGACTTTCTCACAATACCAGTGCGTTTTGATCCAAATGTAAAACAAAGCCAGATTTCTAAATGACAACACTACATTACATTTAAATGTAAGAACAAAAATGTCAAGTTCGGGGGAAAAAAGCATCTCAATATTACAGTTAGGTTTCAATATAACGTTGCTTTTTTTTAAAGCAATGTTGAAAGCAGCCACAAATATCAAACATGGGAAATAACATATGGTATTCAGGACATGAACAGTGTGGTTTGTGTATTTTTAAAGAATTGGTTCAACTTAATGTTTGTTTACTCTAAGAGCAAGGCATTATGGTATTGGAGTGACACCGAGGACATGCTGTCAAAAAGTTTTTATAGCATATATATACAGATTTTAAGAAATACAGTGTCATGCTAGTATTAAACACTGCAAAATATTCCACTAAAATCTATTCTGCTGGAAATAGCATACAGGTGAATTTAGAGATGCAAACCAACAGTGAGCCTTTGACTTTGAAGTGAAAAATATTCCATTAATTCGACTGGAACCGAAGCAAATTCATCTTGAGCCATTAGTACACGCAACGAGCAATAAACAAAACAAGATTAAGAAAAAATGTAATCCAATGTCATCATTCTGAAGCAGTATGATGAAATTGATTTTGCAGAAAGAAAGAAAGAAAAGGAGGATAGTATTCCATGTCAGGAATCACACATAAACTTAAGAGTTCATATTAAACTTGATCACGTCATGAGAAACATCAGTTTCTTTAATACATATAGAAGGTTAGAGGGTATCATTCAATGAAAATGCCCTTTGATATGTCTGCTTTCCAGTGTCGTCACTCACATCTTTGAGATCTGTTGACCCTTCAGTCCAGATTTATTCTTTTGATTAATTCTCCTTTTTAAATCCTCACCAATCAGATTTTCTCTCTCTTGACAATGTGTTTCCACGACTGCAGTTTATATGCAGTTAGGTCTATATTTTGTTGGACAATTTTTTTGTAGTTTAAACTAAAGAGACAAAAAGTAATTGAAGGGGTTTAACAAACATATTGTATCTACTGTTTATGAAATACAGCCATTTTTATAGATAGTACTCCTATCTATAAATATATATATAGTTACATATATTTAAATATTAGGACTGTTTTTAATCCTTGAATGAAAACCCTTTGTAGTCAGTGACTATCTTAAGCCTAATCTGAATCTGAGCAGAGAATATAGCCCAATCACATCATCAATAAACACTGCTGGTCTGGTTCCACTTGCCTCTACCATATCTCCATATTTTTCCCATCATCCTTCCTGGTACAAGTTAATCTTGGATTCATCAGTCCAGATATTTTTCTGTGAAGACTCTTTTAGATGTTTACTGGTTACACTCGTGTTCTTGAGTGTAACCATGTTTTTGAGTGTAACCAGCGGTTTGCAGCCTTTGTCTTGAAAGAACAACAGAACGGGCCTCACCTAACCTTGAAATTGGTTGTTGGTCAATTGTGCAAAGTATTTTAAGCCTCTGAAACCATGTATGAAAATGTTTCTAATTCTGCAAAACTTTTATCAAAGCCCTCTGAATTAAAGTGGAAAATCTTGGCTCTAATCACAGTTGTTTAACAGATTTAAAATCTATGGTGGTATAGAGAGGCAAAACCACTCTTTGTCCAAGAAGTGGACCTATTTTTTATATTTGTAAGATAATGATACTGCCGCCATTAAAAACCCATGACCACATGAGAGGAAACGGTGAGAAAAAACAATATTTTCTTTTTTCCACATCAATACTGTATCTAAAATCAGATCCAAGCACATTCATCTGTATGCGTTCAAAGTGCCCCTAATATTCTTGAACAGTTAGTTCTTCATAAAACTTAACTTTCCCTGTTAAATGTGTGGCACAGCACCAAGTCTTGCAGGCAGATTTGTCAGTTTACCTTTCCACCCCCACAAGAGCAGAGTGTAGGCTGAGCTACTGAACAGCACTTAGTGTCTTGCTCAAGGGCCCATCAGCTAATGCTGTTAAGTTATAGTTCTTAATTTAAAATACAGTCTGAAAGGACCATACTAATATGTTTACATATTTTCAATATAGTCTCTACATATGTTAAACTTTTCCACCATTAAACTTTTATATAGGCATGTACACATTAACTTTCTAAATGGTGTGTTTATTTGTGAATGTGTTTTTCACCATTCAAGCAGCTACTCGTTTCTTTAAGGTATCCAATTTGTCTTGTAGAAGCTTGGAAATGACCTGCTATAAATGATTCAGCTCTGCATACATCACGTCTGGTTTGATTACTGTTAGAGTTACATAATTATTGTGTGGTAATGCATCATGGACTAAATCAGAGTGCCTCTCATACAAGCGGTAACAGGAATAAGGAGAGGCATAATGGCAGGTCTATTGTAAGCTGAAGACATCATTTCCTTTGAATATTCCAAATACTCAGTTTAAGCATTCTCCAGATAAGCACACCCCTGTCAGCTCCACCAGACACATAGTCAGTATACTACTTTGCAGTGCAGAACTTATGTTTGATAATAAGATGAAACTTATGAGCAAAATATGATAGATGTACAGTATTTGTCAACCAGCTTCCCTAAGTTCCCTGTAAGATTGTGTGTCGTGGATTTGCTAAGTGTTTCCATTAATGACTAATTTAAAAGCTAAACTTAGTACAAAAAATAAGGACATTTATGTTCGGTCGATTATTTCTTTGCTTCCTGGCAATAAATCTTATACTGCTAGAAAGTCTGTTTACAGTATTTCTCATTAAATGGTGCCACATTTGTAAGGAAAATGCATTTGTGGGTTGAGCAGCAGAGCTGAGCATGTGGGTTGCGCCCATAAAAAACTTGCCAAATCTTCTTTATCCAACCATATAGGCTTTATTGCTAACACAAATTTCCTTACTTTCTCTGCTAAGTTTCTATCAATTCATTCACCCAGCCATCAAGCCTAATGCCCAGACCGTCCTTTCCCCATCCACAACCTGTATATTCCCCTCTCCTTCCCAGGTTTTCCCAGGTCAGCTGGGAAACGTAATCTCTCCAGCATGTCCTGGATCTTCCCTGCTTCTTTTTTGGTTGGATATGCCCAGAACCCCTTGCTTAGGATGCATACAATTCCTGAATCACCTCCACTCTCTCTTTTAGCTTTACTCCGAGTACTTCCCAAATGATCAAGGTCCTTAAACTACCTTCAAGGATGAGCCAGACACCCTTCAGAGGAAGCTCAGTTCTGTCACTTGTATCTCCAGTCTTATTCTTTCAATCACTTACCCAGGTTCACAACCATAGCCGAGGACCCTAGTAGCTAAGGTTTACCAGTAAATTGAAAATCTATATAGTATGGCAGTAAAATATTGGCTGGTAGTGACGTGTGTTGTATGCATAATATGCTGTAAATGGGAGAACAGTAAAAAGAAAGCACTGGAATGGCACTTTTAAATTTAACCACTGTACTAAAACAACAATGTTCATTTTAGGATGTTTGGGCTTTTTTGTGTGTAGAAGAAAGAATATTACAGTGGAAGTCATCAGTCGACAAGAAAATTACATTTTACATCGCTTTGTTTTTATGTAAAAATACTTTTCTCAAGTCTAATTACAGACAATATCTTTAAAGACCATACAGCTAAAAGTCTCATTCATTTACACTCTGCTGCCTGGGTCATTTGGCTTTGCTTGTTGCTGTCAATATTCTCTCCTCACTTACAACAAGAAGAGCTCATTGGTTAAAGAAACATCTAATTAGAGAGTGCAATAACAAGAGAGCTTATTAAAGTGAGATGAATATATCTTGACACAGATGAAAAAGTCTGCTTCCACAGCAGGCAGCGTGTTTTTTTCAACCTGTCAGGCTTTGCTGAGTGTTTGTCTCATTGTGTTTCTGTTTAATCTGCTGTTAGATCAACAATTCATGCAGAAATATTTTTCGTGTTCAACAGAGCAAGAAGCATGCTACATGATCCTTAGCACGAGTCTTCAGTTTTAGCATTATTATTAGCTCATGAGGAGCTGTCTCAAATCTACATTGTCTTTACCTGCTTTCATAAACATTCACACAAGGAGCAGCATTCCTCCATGGACAGCTCTAATCTTTACAAGACTACCAACATGTGATGCATGACGTCAATCACCATGTCTTGAAAAAATTATTTTCAATATAATCATCACACACTCGTTGCTCATTCACCAGATCTAATCTCCTAACTCTATTGTTTCTGCTCTTGCACAAAAGCAAGTGACACAGAGGCAGCGGGCTATGAAAAGGACAGATGAATGGATGGAGCGCCGGTGTCACACATTCATTAGGCAGACTCACATCTTTGAGCATGCTCATGAAGCGTGATCCAAAGCGCCAGGGTTTGTGTCGGTGGCACTGAAGGGAGCTCACAGTGATCTGAGAGGTGCGTTGTGAGGCAGCAGCCACCATGTAGACGGCGTCGTACATCAGAGCTGCTTCAGTCTGAAAGAGAAATGTGGCCATCATCCTCTGTTACTGGGGACTGCAAATCACATGTCATCCAGTTATCACACCCGGGCTGTCTATGTACATAAACAGCAGCATTTCATTTCTGCAAGCACACTCAAAGGTACAGCAGCAGTTTTAGAAAATTCATAAAATTTCTGTATTTTGACCCAAGTGTATGCAATGAGAGCTAGTGAAAATGTATTAAAGATCTCATGCAGTGTTACAAATAAAGCTTGAGTAGGTACATTTACATGTCTGGCTTTTTATTACATTGTTACTTGATAGTATCTGGAGACAAAGTTAACAAAATGTCTATTTCATGTGCTGATTTGAAAGTTTCTATCGATAATACAGAAAGCATTAGGTAAAACTAGGCTTACTGTCATCATCCCCTCCATCATTCCAGTCTCGGCTTTGGAGGGTGCCTGCAGTCGCTCCATGGCCCATCTTTCGACCACCGAAGCCACATGAGGATTGTCTATGTTTAGCAATCTGAACCCCGTCATGTTGACCCCGCTATAGCGGTACGGCTCCAAATCAAGGGCAAACAGGTCCTAAGGGGATTGATGTGACATGACATAATCTTCTTCTTTCAGCGGTGATCATCTGCCTCCATCTCTGCCTGTCCCCAGCATCCCTCTCTGTCACACCAACCCTCTTCATGTCCTCCATCACTACATCCATTAACCTTCTTTGTGGTCTTCCTCTTATGCCTGGCAGCTCCATCTTCTACATCCTGTGTCCAATATAGCTACTATCCCTACTCTGCACATGTCCGAAACCATCTCAGCCTTGCTTCTTCAAACTGCTCGACTTGAGCTGTCCCTCTGATGTAATCACTTGTCTTGTCCATCCTCTTCACTCCCAATGAAAATCTTAACATCTTCAACAGTGCGTCAATGTCCAAATACATCTTAGCAGATCTCACTACCATCTTGTAAACCTTCCCTTTCACTCTTGCTGCTGTCCTTCTGTCACAGATCACTGACAAAACCTGTCTCCACCCTGCCTGCACGCTCCTCTTAATCTTCCCTGCGCACTGTCAGGAACTTTGGATGGTTGACCCAGGTGTTTCTACTCCTCCTCCATATTTACTCCTTGCATCTTAGCTGTTAAACCTGCCTGTCTGTCAATTAAACACATTCTGTCTTCCCTCTACTGACTTTCACTCCTAATGTCAATATGAGACCAAGATATAGTTAACTGAAGAGAAAGGGTAAACCAACACTTGATTAAAACAGTGGAACAACATGAGTACAAGGTAATAACATGGAATTATGCCAAGGGCACCCAGCAGCCTTATTATAAAACAAACCACAGATGTGCAGGCTCATCAGCATAACTCAGTAGTGTAGCATAAAAACAGACTTTAGGCAGGCCAGCATTGTGTAGTTATGTGGCATCATAGCAAAATACCTATCTATCAAGTTTCAGGAGTCACAGTTATTATGATCAGAAAGAGGGTTTTTTGTAAAAGATTTGTCTCTTACCAATGTGGTGAAGAAAAAGTGGTAATATTCAGTCATCATTCCCATGGACAGAATCTAAACAGGGAGAAAGTGTTTGAGAGTTTTCTGTTTAACGGTACAGTGGAGGTTTGTTCCAGCCACAATAAATAATCTTCTCTTCCGCCTAAGACCAACCAACCATACCCACAACCACAGCGAGCGGCAAATTATTTATTCCATCCATTTCCTGAATTGTCTCATATTTCTTTGGCTCACATTAACAACTATGCGAGTGAGTATATGTCACAATTTTCTCCTGTTAGTGAAGTGTCTTCAATTAATCTTCCGAGCAGCTGTTGGTTCTAAACGTGTAAGTCTGGCCCAGAAATAGGCTCTGCTTGGATTTGGTAATGAACACAGGATTTCTGAAGGGGATAGAAGTGCACTAATCTTGCACGTAGTGAATATTAAACCAACAGCAATTCAGAAAAGAGATTTAGAGGCTTTTTTTTTCCATTGAAGAAAGAAAATCCACATTGGTTATCTGATCAAATTTTCACTTTATGTGGCGTGTGGCTGAACCCTCAGTGGCCCACAAACTGGCAGAAGTGCATGTTATTCACCTGCTTGAGAACATCAGCTGATGTTTGGTAAGAGCAGTCAAAGATGACATAGAACTCCTTCCCTTTCTTCATTTCCTTCAGCAGGGGACGGGCATCTTTACTTCCTGTGGGCAGCTGCCGGATCTTTATTTTAATGCTGTATCTGGATGGAGCTTTGATCAACTCTTGCAGACGAATCAGGCCTTGAATCAAAAGACAAGGAGGCAATTATTAAACACAACAGTCCCCGTTTTAATGGAAACCTTCCACCTGGAACATTTTAACTGTACAAGTTTACTTATATGATGTAAGGAAAAACTAAAATTCCACCTCCAAGGCCAAAGCTACCAAGCCAAATTCAATAAAATTGTGTGGAGATGTTTGGACATTCGCAGAAGAGGGATAGTGGATATGCAAAGGATACTGAAGATGTTAAAGCCATTCAAAAGAGGAAGACCACAGAGAAGATTTATGGATGCAATAAAGGAGGATGTGTAGAGTGTTGGTGTGACAGAAGAGGATGCTAGGAATAAGATGATATGGAGGAAAAAGGAAGATGATTTGCTGTGGAGACCCAAAAGGGAGCAGCCGAAATAAGGCGATGAAGAAGAAGGCAAAGGATCAAGCCACACAATTTTAGTTCAAATTCAATTCAGTTAACTTCCATTATATTTATTCACCACAACAGCTGGCTCAATGCGCTTAAAATCCAGATTACTCTCTTTAAAACTGCAAAATGAAAAATTGGCCTTGATTGAGGTCACTGCATTTTCTCCTGCTTCGTATTACAGCACCTCTCATTTATTTTTAGGGGCCTTTTATATGAAATTAAGCAGAGCACAAAAAAGCAAACCTTGTTTAAAGAAATCCATCATGTCAACAGTTCTCTGGTGTCATGTCGTAGGAGCAGCAAGAATTTAAACATTTAATCATTTAATCTGATTATTTTGCATCCCACCACAACATTTGGCAGCTAATGGCAGCTATTATATATGAAACAAATATTTATTTTATTTTGACTTGAATGTGGATTTTTTGTTTTGTTTTTAAAAGCATCTTTTAACCACAAGCTGCCTCATCTGCACTTTCATTGCTTCCTTCCTCAGTGTTTTCAAATCCCAGGTTTCCTCAAACTATGGGAATGCTACTTAAAGAGGTACAATGCTGTCCTCTGCAAAAGGAGAGATTTTTTTCAACATTGGCAATAAAACTATATTTAAAAAATATTTAGTTACTGTAATTTGCCAGAAGATTAAATTTATGCCTACTCTGGCACTATATTGGTTAATGCTGCAGTTCCACAAAGTGACCAGGAGGGGTCACATACCTAAAATAAGTGATTGCTAGCCTGATACTTAGTGGCTAGACACCCTGATAACCAGAGCCCCTGAAATTTTGGGGGTCACGTGGGTCATGTAGCCTTGAAATAGTTCCCGCAAGTACAGTCACTGCTGCTTACCGGGCAGTTTAAATGCATGTTGATAACATATCGTTGCAAATAAATAAATGATACTGAAATAGTATAATTTGCAACAGGAAATGTTTTTAAAAATATATTAGTAATATTCAAATGCTATAATGCAGCAGTATGCAAATCATTTCACACTAGTGTAAATGCTTTAAAGAAATATGAATTATACAACTGTGATCTGCACATATTATTGAAAACATTTTTACAGGCTTTCGTGCAGCAGTTTGTGTCTCTTCCGGGATTTGAAGGGATGTTTTACTTCTTAGGGTATAAATCACCTCACACTGCACTATGGACATTTTCTTCTATAGATAGACATGACTGGAAGCCGGAATTACTTTTAAGTAAGAATAAGAGGCGGTCGGATGATCCAAATATCAATCGTATCGATACCAACACTAGTATTGGTATTGGATCGATACAAGCACAATTGAATCGATACTTTGCTTTTATCCTTCAAATTCAGTATGTAGCCCACTGAACTGTGTTAATTATTTCTTTGGAAAAAATAAACCCCAAACGTGCATTATGAAAAATCTCCAAACCTTTTGTGGTCTTTACAGACAGAAAAATTTACATTTCAGTTTCAAAACACACAAAAAGCTGAAAGTTGTGTTTTGTTGTGTTAACTAATGATTGTGGAAAGTAACAATCGCAGTGGTGGTGAAAATTTGTTCAGAATTTGCAAATTGAGAATTCATCTTATAAATCATGGCACACTACTCGTCCCCCCATTAGCTGCCTGAATAACCAATTCGTACTGATATCGTCAATACTGGCCCTGTATTTACACTCAACAAAAATATAAACGCAACACCTTTGTTACTGCTCCCATTCCCCATGGGATGGACGTAGAGACCTAAAATTCATTCCAGATACACAATATAACCATCCCTCCCAAACAGTGGTCACAAATCAGTCCAAATGTGTGGTAGTGGGCACATCTGCTATATTGAGATAATCCATCCCACCTCACAGGTGTGCCACATCAGGATGCTGATCTGACATCATGAGTAGTGCACAGGTGTACCTCAGACTGCCCACAAAAAAAGGCCACCCTGGAATGTGCAGTTTTGTCTCACAGCAAAATGCCACAGATGCCACAAGCAATGAGGGAGCGTGCAATTGGCATGCTGACAGCAGGAATGTCAACCAGATCTGTCGCCCGTGCATTGAATGTTCATTTCTCAACCATAAGCCGTCTCCACAGGCGTTTCAGAGAATATGGCAGCACATCCAACCGGCCTCACAACCGCAGACCTCGTGTAACCACACCAGCCCAGGACCTCCACATCCAGCAGGTTCACCTCCAAGATCGTCTGAGACCAGCCACCCAGACAGCTGCTGGAACAATTGGTATGCACAACCAAACAATTTCTGCACAAACTGTCAGAAACCGTCTCAGGGACGCTCAACTGCATGCCCGTCGTCCTCATCGGGGTCTTGACCTGACTCCAGCTTGTCGCCGTAACAGACTTGTGTGGGCAAATGCTCACATTCGATGGTGTCTGGCACGTTGGAGAGGTGTGCGCTTCACGGATGAATCATGGTTCACATTGTTCAGGGCAGATGGCAGCTGAGAATGTCCCAGTTCTTGCATGGCCAGCATACTCACCAGACATGTCACCCATTGAGCATGTTCGGGATGTGCTTGACCGGCGTATACGACAGCGTGTACCAGTTCCCACGAATATCCAACAACCTCGCACAGCCATTGAAGTGGAGTGGACCAACATTCCACAGGCCACAATTGACAATCTGATAGACTCCATGCGACGATGTGTTGCACTGCATGAGGCAAATGGTGGTCACACCAGATACTGACCGGTTCTGGGTCCCCAGACCCCCAATAGCGCAAAAAACTGCACATTCCAGGGTGGCCTTTTGTTGTGGGCAGTCTGAGGTACACCTGTGCACTACTCATGATGTCAGATCAGCATCCTGATGTGGCACACCTGTGAGGTGGGATGGATTATCTCAATATAGCAGATGTGCCCACTACCACACATTTGGACTGATTTGTGACCACTGTTTGGGAGGGATGGTTATATTGTGTATCTGGAATGAATTTTAGGTCTCTATGTCCATCCCATGGGGAATGGGAGCAAAAACAAAAGTGTTGCGTTTATATTTTTGTTCAGTGTACTTGGTATTGGATCATACCAAAATTTGTAGTGTGGCACAGCACTACTGTGAATGAGGGAAAGTGTGAATGTTGAATGTTTTTGTTGAAACGTCTAGGCAAGTATATACATGTTAAATTACAAGATACACATGTTCAAATAGCATCAATTATCACAACTTCAGGATTTTATTTCTATATGAGATTTCTTCATAATTGAAACAATAAGAAAAAGTAGTCTGAAGTCCTGCAATGTTACGAAGCTATAATTTAAAATATAATAACACATTAAGTTTTGTACAAAGTATCAATATCATCGATACCACCCTGAATTTGACTTGGTATGGGATCGGAAAGGAAATTATTGGTATCGCACGTCACTACTAGGCTCTTTATGTGTTATGTGCCCTCTAGTGGTCACATTGCGAATTTACAACCTTAAATTAACAAAGCAACATGTTAAAAAAAACAACAACAAATTAACATCAACATGATAAAAAATATATATATTTTCCTGCAGAGATTTTCAAACAAAAACAACTAGAAATTGTCTCTTGCAATTCTATAGCTAGAATATGTAAGTATTCTGGTCATTACTGTTTGGAGTTTACTTTGCTTTAGACATCTTTAGCATGAAACTAGCTTCCTCCACATTGGATCTTGTGTCGGAAAAATGTTTTTTTTTTCAGCCACGCATAAGGAAATGGTGGGAGTCTGCCAGTTGTGATAATGTTTTATAATTTTCCATTGCAGTAGGACAACAGAATTCAAACGAAACACTGCATTGCCATCTTATGAACTACCAGACCTTTTAATGGATTTGCTTGCTAACCAGAATAGGGGCTCCACTCTGCCTTCCCTGTTCTCCAGGTAAGAAAGCTGTTCCTTTAGTTTTCTGCATATTTTTTTTTCCTTGACAGAGTATGTGTCGTTTGGAGTTGCTCTGCGACAGCCTGTCGCACTTGTTTGGCAGCAGTCACAGAAAGTACGATGTTATCTTTTGTCAGTTGTCTGTTTGATTAGTGTTAAAGGCTAATTGTCAATGGATTGCTATGTTGCATATCTAAATAGTTGAAACTAAACTTCAGTGGCAATCAGTAATTCCCAAAGTTTTGTACACAAAGTGACTTGCAAAAATATTTTTAATTTCACAAGTGATATTTTAGTTGTTTTAAATTAGTTTTTTAAGTCAAAACATAGCGGCAATTTATAAAATGTAAATAATTGTAAACTTTACATTTCCTTTAAATATTAAAAAAGGAAAAAAGAAGCGCATAACAAAGCCAAGGTATTCTAAATAAATACACCACATTCTGCATTTCCTGCAATAGCTTTCAGGTGTTTCAAATAAAGCTGTTAATGATACTAGCAAAAATATTTCACAGTAGAATGATCAGAGTTGTGATAAAAAAAATTTGGATGGGCCACAGAAGATTTCGGATTTTTGAAGTGGGCCATGATGCTTTTGGAGACAAGTTTTAGGCACAGATTGTAGAATTTTCCATGAGGTTAAAGTACAAGACAACTGCATATACAGTATATGACGATATATTTTAAAGCTTTCGTTTGGGCATCGCAATTCATTTTCAGAAAATGTTTCAAAATGGAGAAAATGCTTGTCTCGCTTTCCCCCCTGTAATGATAAGTGGAAAACTGAGCAAAAAGAGGATGAATTAAAATCAGTTATATTTGCATTAATAGAAAATGAATATAAAGTTCCTCATAGATGAGAAGGATAAACAGTTGCTGAAATACATTTTCATCCACTGTATAATTAGTCACTGAAGTCTTTGCAGCCTTTTAGTCTTAATCTGTGTTTTCATTTATATGGTTTTCACCTAAAGTTGTAGAGTACCCCAACCAACAGAAAATCTGAACTTCAGCATCATTACAAAAACAATGATGAATCACATTTAACAACAGAAACAACAAATCAGGACACTGAGCAGTATGCGCCACTGACACTTAAAGTGCATTCCTAATGGTGAATACTGCTTATTTCTTAAGTCTTGTATTATTTACACAGATTTAGCTGCTGTTTATTGAATCCATTCTTCTGCCTCAAAGTTAAGTTTTCCCTTTTCCACTGGCTGCAAGACGAGCACCAATCCATCCCTGTGCTCACCAGCTGGAGATGTATTGTTCTCATGAAACCATTGTTCTTTTATTTTTTCCTCCAAGCACATTTTGGTTTGTTGTGGCCAAAAAAAGTTTATGTAAATGGATCATCTGGACTGATGGAGTTTAGATTAAAGACAGAAGGTTTACTGTAATGTGAGGACTTGATGGCTCTTGAGGGTCATATTTGTGCAGGTGTTGCTGCACAGAAACTGCCCCAACTATGGTTGAATCAGTGAACCAGCTAAAAGAAGTTGAATTTTGCACAGACTGGCGGAGATTCATTTATACGATGAATGCATGTAGTACCTTAGAGACCTGATGTTGTAGGTACTGCTAAACAGAAGGCCAGTGTAGAACTTTGAATTTCTGAGCACAACCACGTTATAGGTTCTGCACCCTGATTTTAAACAATGTAGCATGCAGTATTGCCACCCTGTTTGTTGATGTAGACATTGACACTCTCCTCTGTTTGGTTCACAGGCTTAGCTTTCTGGTTTTGTCCAATTTAAAACTAGAATAATCCCAAGAAAGTCATTCGGTATTATTTTTCACAGCTAGCATGGGGCAGTTTTGCCCAAACCCAACACTGTCCCTCCAGACTATATAGTTCTTAAGGGCTTTTTCCATCACCTTGGGTCTTTATTTACCTTCCAAGCAATCATGGAAGAGATCAATTGGAAAGTTTTCTGGTGCTTTAAATCCCAAATCTTCTGTTCCTATTAATGAGGAGACTGGTACCTGAAAATGCTCAGTTATCTTCTTTTAGTCTTTTCTTACATGGTGGGAAAATTATTTGAACTCATAGAGTGCTGGAAAACTGCTTAGTGGAGCTCATGGCTGCTGATCATTAGGACAAGGTCTGAGGATTCAGAGTAATCAGAAATACAGTTGTCACATGGTAATTGTTAAGAAGCCATAGCCCTAACATCTCAAGGTCTTAATCTTTTGTAAAGTAGCACAAAATGAAAATGCAACAAATAATACAGCAGTCTTTCTTAAACTCTCAAAAAGAAAGCTTTATCTTTGACTTTATGTCCTTTGAAGGTCTGATCATCTTCTCCTCTCATAACTGCTCACAGTAACAGGACCATGACATATTCTAGCACAGTTAGCCAGGTTGAAAGAGTGTACATCACAGTGGCATTGGAAACTCTTGATTTAGAATCATCATAACTACTTGTGCATTATCCTCACTTCTTAGTTCTGTCTTATATTTGCTTCTTCCTGTTTATTTAGGAGTGATTTTTGTCTCACCATCTGTTGGGACTGACTTCTGTTTCCAGAAGACTTCTGTTCTTTAAAAGTTTTAGAGCACGTGCAGGGCACATTGACTCATCTATAAATAGCTTCAAGGTAATTTAACAGGGTTGCTAAGGCAAAGACTTGCAGGAGTTGTAGTTCTTATTTCAAGGGCACTTTATAAATATGACAAACAGTTGCCACATTTTTATACTTTAAAAGTAAAGTTTATGTTCTTCCTGCTGTGTTAAATCACTAACGGCCCTTCAGTATGATAGTGAAGTCTGTGTTTCCCTCCAGATCTTATGTTGTATCATTCATTCCCATCTCAACTTACCAGTTGCATCCTCATAGACCACAGTAACCGTCTTCCACTTGTAGAATTGCACTATGTCCAACACAGCTCTGCTTATAGAGGCATATTCAGGATAGAGGTTAATGTAGAAGCTGTCTTTGTTGTCCACTGATGGGTGTTTCCAGCGTGTCTGGATGTGAGGGACTTCCAGGGCATTACAGATAGACTGGACTGCGCTGACCGATGAGCTGTGAGAGGGTCCAAAAACAGCACCGACGCCCAGCGCCAACTGGTCACAGGCTGAAGTAATCAAACAGAAAGTGGGAAGAAAATAAAATCTCAACAAAAATCTCTTACTGATTCTCAAGTGGGGTTTCAAAATTAAATGACAAGATCTTTACCTCTTCTTGAAGCCTCAAAACTGTCGAATAAGTTTATTCTCTGGATGTCATAGGTCAGCGTGGTGTTTGGCATTAAGGTCCGGTTCCTGTTTATGTTAGTTACGGCAAATTTAAAGGCCAGTTCTTCAACACTAATGGGCTCATTTTCAAGAGTCTCAAAGATGCCCCCTGCAAGAAGAAAAAAGTGGAAGGAGTTTTACCCAGCTCACATCAAAGCGCTAGCAGAAAAATTATCGATCAATTGGCTTCTCTCGGTATAGATATTCACGTAGTGTCTTTTTAAAGATTGAAGGTTACCACAGCTGAATTGTAATAGTTGCATAATACGGCCCCATTTCGTTTGTACTTCTGTCACATAATGCTGCTAAGGGACCCAGTTGAGATGACAGGATTTAATATTATTCAAATTAAAAGTTGAACTCTCCTGGCTTCAGCCTGTTACAGAGCCTGAATTTCACAAGCTGTCACAATAACTTTTATGAAAGCTTTGGCATTTGTTCAGTTAATTTTCACATAAAGGATAACAGATTAAACATTTAGCACATATAATCAGGGGAAACATTTCAGCCATCCCTTATTCTCTTATGCATTTACACATTTTTCAATTAGGGGGAAAAACCCCTTTCCAAATCAAAAGACATTCATACTTATTAATCTTGTTTTGTAGTTTTGTCTCCTTTGCAACTTACTGCTACTGGAAACAGTCATCATACCTAACATATAAAGTCACCAGCTTGTGATTTACAGATCAGTTATTGAAGCCAAAAGATGTGAGGTGACTTACTGTGAAAGGGTTAAAGGTGCCAAAGCACCCGTGCTCTGAAAAGCTAAACTTTAGCACTTTATAGACACTTTTAGTGTCTATAAATTTCTTTATTTCAAGTAACATGACTTTAGTTATCATCCGTTTGCATCTGCGTTTAACTACTTGAAGATGCAGTAATGAAGATGTTTCCTCAGAGTTTCCCTGCATCTGTTGTTTTGTAAGTACTGTGAAATGCTTTTCTGGTGCTAGAAATTTTTTTGACAACTTTGGGCTAATTAAGTACAAGTACAAGCTATTTTATTGTCATATGCACGTGTAAATAACCACAGTGGGTTTGTACTGTGCAGTGAAAGTAGGTTCCTTTCACACAGCAGTTACAGATATACTTTAATATGATACATAACATAAAATGAGAAGTATATTAAGATAAAATAAAGAAATGAGGAACAGAATTAAGCTCAGATTTTAATATAAAATGCAGTTTGTGGAAATGACATGGACAGCTTCATCATTGTCGCTGCATGAAACACTTTAACAGAAGGAATATTCCCAGAAGCTAACTGTAGTTGCTGCAAACATAACACTGTTTACGTGTAAAACCTTGATATCATAAGACTAAACATGTTTCATTTACTATTAGTAAATGTCCCTCATAGTCAAGAGGACAATTTTTAGATGTAAATTAGGCTTATCGGGCATTTTGTAAATTCTTTTCTAGTTTTTAATATTACATGTACAACTTTGTAACAATATTTAGGAGCCCAAGGTAACAAAAACAAAATGATTATTGTCAGTTTACAGTAATGGTGAAGAGCAAAGTCCTCACATTTTACAAGCATGAAAAAGGGGGAGAAGTTATTTAAAATGTATTAGAAGTATTTATCAAATATGATATTAATATATATGATATTCAAAATACTATAAAGATACACTTAGCACAGAAGTTCTCATTTAATCAATTATTTAAATTATTAATTTCGATTAATATGCTTTTTGAGAGGCACCACGTCTCTGTACAGTCCGACGGTACTTGTTCTTATGTAGCACTGGTCATCACCTTTAAACTGAGATTTAAGTGGCTTTAAAGGTAAATTCAGTCACTTTTAGCCACAGTTGGTGTTTGTGCCAGTGCCACAGAGGAGGAGGAGGAGGAGGGAGGGGAGAAGGGGGGGTTATTTCAGAGTTGAGAAGATCATACTGAAAAACATCCAAGTCTTAATCCATCATGCTGCTCCAGAAAGATGGCGGGTCTAGCATGCCACAGCTGGCAATAAAGACATATATGACTCCAGCCAGGCACATGCACAGTCTTTTACATTTGTTACATAAAACGCAGCTTAAAAACTATTGGGATTAAAGCCAGAAAAAAATACTGGATTGTTGCTACCTGCGTGCAGACAGGCGCGTGTGAGATTCAGTGTGCTTATGCCTGCCGAAAATTCCCCTGCTCATTCAATTCACTGAAGCCTTTCAAATGTAAATAATTTAACATCTGGGCCTTCAGTGATAGGATTTCTCATCTAATATATTCAGGGTTAAATGTTTGTTCCTATTGCATTGCACTTCACAAGTGTCAACAGACTTGGGTCCAGTGCTGAATGCTGTGGGTAAGCAAGTTGCTTTCAACTTTGACATATTTTTAACTAACAAAACAAAGACTACAATAATGCATTTTTGAAAGCTCTGCCTTTTTCAGAAATGTTAATCAGGCATTATATTAACAATCATCACAAATTATAGATCCCATTTAGATGGTGCAAGTGTTTGCGCATGACCCCGCTTCAACACTGAGGCTACAGATGGCAATAGGTCACTGCACTCTCAGTCTTTGAAGACTTGCCTGTGAAATTGTGATTGATTTGGAAGTAGAAAAGGCCTTTAAAAAGCTCCCCCTGAGACCTTGATTGTGAATGACCTTTTTCTTTGGTGTTGCATAGCCTCAAACCCCAAACTGAGAGAGCCTTGTCTGGACTCCCTGGTCACTAAAAGCATGCTTGAAAGTGCCAATCCTAATTATGGTTACCAAGCCTCAGTGAGCAGCTGCTGGGACCTGTTAAAGTCCTTAATTCACTCGACTGAAATATAAAAGATACATCAGTCAGTTTATAAATTTGAGAGGAAGTAGATTCTATTTCACTCTCTTTGGTGCCTCTTTTCCTTTTAAGGTGTTTTTTTTTAAGGTAATAGAATAGGAAATGCACACGAGTACGCACCAGCTGGATCCTGAGGTTTGTTTGCTTAAAGTGCAGAGGCTGCAGCAAATGTCACGGGCTTTATTAAGGATTCAGCAGCATCACAACATCATCGTCATCATCCTCAGTGACAGAGATTTTGTTTTTCATTCTTTAACAAGGCTGTGAAAATGGATCATCCACTTTCTGAGGGAGTTAAAAATAGCTGCTGCTCTTAAGATTTTATGATTTATATGATTTGCAGTTGGCGTCTAATTTTATACATAATCACTTGTCCATTCAGATCTAAGAGCTCAAAATGTAATGACATTTGCACCTAACAGTATAATACAAAATGTCTTTTTAAGACTCAAAGACTATGAAAAATTAATGTAGCTTCACCGATATGTTAAAAGCTGCCAAATAAAAACAAACCTATTAGGAGCTCGACTTATATTTGACTTACTGATAAAGCTATCATTTTTTAAAGATGAGCTGTAGCCATGAAATCTTTATTGCCAACATAATAAAGCTTATTAATTTCCTCTCTGAAGCTTGGGAGCAGGGAAATCAAACTGGTTAACTTTCCCTTCATTTCACCTTGAAATAATGCCTTAAAATTTGTTTAAAGTGCAACAACTTACTTGATTTCCTGAGAAAGAACCTGATTTGAGGAAGGCTGGTGACTGTCAGTAGTCAGTGTCATTAGATAACTAGTAAAAAATATAAACTATCACCAGCTTACCTAAGGTAGTTTCACTCTGCAGGAAAATTCCCATCTTTCTATTAGCTCAGTACCACAGGCCTAGAAACTAGTCTGCGATCCTCTGGCAACCATGAGTCACCAGGGAAAAATATGTATTCCCCAACCAGTTGGCAAGTGGTTGCTGGCTGTCAAGGTGAAATTGGTCACAAAGAGGTGGCAGGGCTGCACTGAAACACCTATTTCTGACTGTTTTGGCAGATGACCCTTGTCATAGTTCGTAAGGAAGATGCTAACTGCTCACCATGAAGTAGTGATTCAGTGGAAAAAGGCTGACTTTTTGCCTTCAAAGTAAAAGGACTTAGCGATAACTAGGTAAATTATTAAACTTTTAATATAAATGAAACTCCATTTCTGGTTTGTGTTGCACTTTTTCAAATTTCACCATTACTGCGAGTAGAGTTGGATGTGTCGAGACCACTTTTACGAGGTCTTGGTCTTGTCTTGGTCTCGCTGTCTCGGTCTTGCTGTCTCAGATCGACATAGTAGTAGAGAGATTTGGAGTCAACAGTATCCATGACACACAACGTAACCTTCGATAATGTGTCATGCGCGAAAGCATCAGCTCTAAGAGCCGTGCTTAGAGAGTGCTTTGTAGTGAATCAGAAGAGTCGACTCCCATTGAGCGAGAGCCGTCTCCTCACTTAATTTCCTTTCGCTGCTCAGCTCTCACACAGTGGCTCAGCTATGCTCCAATCCTTCCATATTGTGGCCAATCACATGCGAGGATATAGGATAATATCATTATGTGAAAAACAGAGAGGGTGAGAGACGTGACAGTCAAGTGGAGCGTGAGCCTGTCCTCTCAGTAAGTGAGTGAGACAGTAGACAGTGGTGAAGAGGGCTGTGCGAGTGCATCGCAAAAACACAAAAATATGCCTGACACTCGTAAACGAAGCAGCATCTGGCTGCAGTTTAAAGACCTTTTTGTCTCGTCTCAGTCTTGGTCTCGTCTCGACTTTGTCTTGGTCTTGGTGTCAATACCCTCTGGTCTTGGTATTGTCTTGGTCTTGGTTTAGGCGGTCTTGACTACAAGTCTAACTGCGAGTAGTTGGCAAGCAGGGTGTCTCTAAGCAAGGCTAACCCACCATCAACCATCCAGACAACTGAAGTGAAGAGCAGATCTCAGGGTATTTTTTGGGGGGGAGGGGGAAATGGTTTTAAATTAGCTAAAGTATATATATATGATTGAAAATTCAGTCCAGGCTTTTTAATTAAGATCTCACAAAAACACTCTGTGTATATCACCAGAAAATAATTGAAGTTTGCTTCGTCCAAGGCTCTAACAGCTGGCGTCAAGTGAAGATTCAGTGCTTCTTTTGTCTCTTTAGGAAGACATTATTAAAGTTGCACATTTAGTCCAGGAATCGTCTGAAAGATGTGGAAATCAGAAAAGCTTTGAATGCTTGTCAGTGCAATAGACAATGACGCATCTGTTCCTTTGTTTGGTGGAAAATCTTTACCACAGCCTCAGATCCAAACAGAGCATCAAATTGGAGTCCAGCTGATATAGACACTGATGTTCGAGTTTGTGTTTTATAAAAACATGTACCCTTTAACACACAGCAACAGTGATATACATATTTTCCATTAACTACTAATTTTATGTTAAAATGGTTAGAGATCAAGATATGTGGCTAATAAATGTGTATCTTTTATGAAATTGATCTTTTCGCTTTTGCAGCAGACATATACAAGCCTTTAGACGATGCTGTGTGTTTGTTTGGCTCAGTGTATCTTTATAGTATTTTGAATATCTACATTTCATAACTTCAAACCAGTCATGACAGTCAGTTCTCAAATATAATACTGATAAATTGGAAGACAAATAAGTGTTTGTTTGCAGATGACACATGAATCAGTGCTCCCTCTCAACAGGTTAACAGATGAAGGGACAAGAAAGGATCATTTATACTTTTATAAAGATTAAACGATAGAGCAGAAATCACTAGAAATATTTTCCTCCCAAAATTGTGAATATCCAGTAGGGAAGCTTTCAAATGTGAGTCCTGAGAGTTAAAAAAAGAAACAACCTATGAATAGTTACCATTAATTTGTGTATGATATAATTTTCAGGATCACTGAGCTTCCGTCTCATCCTTAATAGGCCAGACAATGGTTTGGGGTAATGTATGCTAGGAGGTCACAAAAACAAAAGATTCTGCTTATGCTGCAGGCGGAAACCTTTAGGCTGATCCTTATTATAGGCTTCCTCACTTCAGTGCAGACAGCAAGAAAAATAACCGGGTTCAGGTTCTGGCAACAGGATGGACTTGATTTTAATCCAGAAACCCGCTGACATTGAGACAGTGTCCTTCAAATAATTATTTTAATCCACTTTTTGTATTATTTTTTTTTTTGTGACCGTGCAATAATCACATGAAGGAGAGTCTTTTAAGGCAGAGGAACACAATGACGTAGTGTTGTGCTTTCTTCCTTCTCCCCATCCTGGGCCAGTTCCCAAAGAGACCTCCCGCCCCCACCCCAACAACACCACCAGCACCACTCCAACCTGGAGCTATGCCAGACTGTGAATGAATGAGAAGGTCCTCACAGCCTACTATGTTTGTTTGATGTAGAGCACTGAGGTCTCTCTGTTTATGTGAAAGATCCTTGCGATTCACTAGGAAACATTCAAAATGAATAAACATATAAGTAATCTTCTATATTAATACAGCCAGAGTAATACTCTACCAGATTTAAAAACTGTATACTGGAATATATATACTTCATCAAATTATAATTCAGTTGTTGATCTGAGCTGGTGCCACATTTCTCATTATATGGACTGAGCTATAAATACACAAATGAAACATAATGTATCAGAAAGTAATCATTAAGTATGCAAGCAAGAGGAGAAAAAGAAATTTAACAAAAGGGAAAGTAAACAGAAGGCCCAGCTACATCTGTTAATTCTGTGTTGATTCTGTGCTCTCCCCAGTGATGAGATTTGGTCACTGCCTAAGTACCATATTTGGGGAAGAGACTTAATGCATAAAGAAGATTAGAGTTAGTTGTTTAAGGGCTTGGAGCACAAGATTTACCATTATTACCAGTCCCAGTGAAAAAAGTGGGAGCCTGTCACAATCTGATGCAGACGCTAGCCAAGACGGAGAAATGTTAATTGAGCCAAGCCACACACCATATGGGAGGGATTATGATGTGTGTGGGTCATGAAGAGAATGACAAAGATTAGGTGGCCTTTGAGAGTGATAGATGATTGAGAGATTAACAATATAGAGCACAGATCGGGACTGTTGAAACCAGGAAGTCACACCGACTTCTTAGCCTTTTAAAGTTATGCAACACCACGTTTATTATATTCTTTTAAAAATTTGAATATATATTCAAATTCAGAGTTGCTGCAGGCATTAAGTAAAACGACGCGTCCTTAGGGCTAAATTTTAAAAGCCATTTTTGTGATGCAATCTTCTAACCCATGTGAATAACCAATGGGAGAAGAGCAAAGAGCCCGAAAGTATTAATTTGCAGCAAACACCGGCTCATTGTTCCAAAGTTACATCAGAGATCAAAGGGGGGAAACTGAAGCAAGAGCTCTGTTTGTTTAATTACAGGCACAGAGGGAAATTGAAATTACTCTTCTTGTCAACCCTCAAAGGCTTAACAGACAGCTTTGGACTCAGATCCACATTTACAGATGTCACTGGCCATCAGTGCACACAAAGCTTAAAAAACCTTTGAGTATGAAAGGGTAGGGAGCAGCCAAATATATTTTATAAATATATTTTATATATATATATATATATATATAAGTTTTGCTGAATTGCCCACTCTTTATTCTTTAGTGATGTATCAATTTCACAGTGCTGTGTGCCAAGGAGAACATTATGCCAACAGTATATGCTTTCAGATGTAGCAGTAGGCCAACTTAATCACCCGTCTCTCCTCCTGTTCTTTGCTGTCAACATGGAAGGAAAAGAGAGAGAAAGAGAGACTCTGCCATTGGTCAACCAAAGTGGATTAACACAATTTTGATTAAAAAAAAAATAAAAAATTTCATTTGAATAACCTACAGCTCGGTCCGCAGTACCCTCTCTTGGAGTAAGAAAAAAAAAAATACAGTAATAAAAATTATAAGGTTATTGCACAAACATCACAACAGGTGAATAAAGTTGAATATGTCTTTTTTTTTTTTTTTTGGACAATGCTTTGAGCGACAGTTACATGATGGCAAGACGCAACAACAACTGCACATTCAAAATTTGCTCCTAAAAACAACATATGTGATGTGCCTCGATCTCGTTTGGCTCTATGGTATTTAACTTGTGGTCGAGGGTATCAGGATTCAAAAGCGATTCAACTACAGTAACTGAGATGTACATTTGCAATGAACAGACATCATTTCACAAATCTTGGCCGTAATTGAATTTGCCTTCTTTGTTCTTTTAAAAGAAATGAAACAACATGCTGCACTCGCACTGAGAGAGATTAAGAATGCCTTGCATTACGAGAAACCACAAAACTGTATTTATATATTTTATGTATTCATTTAATTATTTAGGTGCCATTCTATAGGGAAAATACATTTTAACAATTCCAATCAGTGTTGCACAGAAAGTATTGCCAATTTTTCAAGGCTCTAGCTTGAAATCCTTGATACATAATATTTTTTTACCCCAGTGGGAAATGAGATGCAACCCAGACTGCATAATAACTGGGTCAGCGATGGAAAAAGCTGACGAGCGCAGTGGCAGCCAACATGTTAACAGTTATTATATAAATATTTATGACATGGACACTTTTACCACTTACCAATTCTCAGGACTTGCTGCGAAGTGAGCCAAAACTCTGCCATAAAGTACAGCAGCGAAAATAACAGTCCCTTCCTTTTCACCATGGTCATTCCTCCAGAGCTGAATTTAACATTTATGGCAAATTTATTTTTCTTTTTTCCCCTTAGTAATTCATGCTGATAACCTGCCAGTCCTTGTATCCGTAACGAAAATAAACTGGCATCCGACCCATATCCATCCCTCACACATTGTGGTGAGAAAAAGAAACAACACAACCACACACTCCACTTGAAGTTGTCACTGATCAAAAGATTTGATCAGATTTTTCCATTCTAGGATCCTTTGTATGCCTGTAAGGTTTTGTTTCCCATATTCACTGTCCAGATAGCCTTCTTATCATGTTTTTCCCGGTGCACACTTGAATTGTAGGCTGCAACTGAGGAGGAGGACCGCACTGGGCTCCTGTTGTCAAGTAAGCAGCAACGGGAAACAGCTTCTGCTTACAAATTTCACAATAAAAGATGAAATGGAAATCAATTTGGAACCATACAGAAGATGAACAACATTCTTTTATTTAATTTAACAAAGAATAGAAATCAAATAATAATGTAACACATACATACATTTTTTCCCCCAATAAAATACATAGCCATGAATGTCCCTCATTTTTATACTGAGCAAAGTGTGTTTTTATTTTCCCGAGGCTTTAATCACATAAATATGTTGATGACTCATTTGGCATCCTCTGTCCGAAACACCTTTTATTTCAGTGCTTTAATTCTGAAATCAAATTCGCCTCGTTTCCGCTGTCGCTCACTGTGTCATCGGCTCACTCGACACAGTTGAAGATCCTTCCCATACAGGCGCTCAACTGAGGGCACTGCCAAGCCGCTGATCCGCAAACATGGATACGTCCTGAAGATTAACTTCAAATCTGGCAACATTCGACCTCGACAAGATCTCTGCTTTGGTACACCGAGGAATGATTAAATCTTTGGCCCAGTCCTGATGGAAACGCAAATCTAATCTCCATACTGGTCGTTGACGCTCCCTTGAAGATTAACTACCTCAAACCGTTCAACTGCCGCGGTCTTGTAGTTAAATAAAATGTGTTCAGGTTACCTTGATACTCTTTGCTTTATTCCTTGAGGAAGAGTGGCTTGAGATTTGAAGTGGCCATTCTGAACCAAGAATGTCTGATGGGTTTCTTGAGATTAGTGTAATTACTATATTTTTGATTATCAGTAAATTGGCTAAATTAGAGAGTGATATTTAAGCTGTTTTTTTTCCCACTCACAAAGTAAAAGCTCAATATCCTCAACTGTAAAGTACTCTTTAAAATTCATTTTCTAGTAAGTAAAATGTAATGAATTTATCACAATGTCAAATAAAATAGTTTACGTACATCCAACAGCATACATGTTATGGACATATTTTAACATGAGACTTCCAAAACTGATGATCAAAAAAAATCTCTTGTTGTGGCTGAACATGTGAATGGAGAACAAAAAGATACTGTTGCTTGACCATGGATAGTTTTTGCTTTGCTTTAAGCTTAATCCTGGTGCTCCCTCCCCCCCCAATTTATTCCTATATTATGATATTTAGCTTCATAATATGTGTCTCTTCTTTATCTGGAGCTCGCCAACTTAAAAAACTGCACTGGAAAGATCTCTGGTGTCATCTAGTGGTGATATGATGTCAGTATAGAAAATTTGTTTTGAAGATTTGCATTGTGAAGAGATTTTAATTGCCAGCATGTATTCATAAAATATATAAGTATATACAGTACACAGTTTAACACATTTATTAGTCCACCACCTAATGCAAGATTTATGCCAAAGACGCCCTAAATGAATAGTGCTGGTGATTAACAAAATAATTTCTTATGTTTCTGTAATGGTTAATCCACCACTGTGTGGAAGGTTTTTAATTAAGATCGTATTTTAAAGCTAAAATATAACTATTTTTGTTTTATCGCTAAATTTTAAAATTCACTGATTTACAAAAAAGTAAATAATGATAATAAAACACATTTTATTATTAGAATGTTTAGAAATGCAAATTATTTGCTTGCTTGTTTTAGTGGTTGACTGTTATGCTCGATTAATTTCTGATTTCTCAAATAAGTCCAATGTGCGGTTCACAAATTTGTGTGAACCACACTTGTCTTTAGTTTCAAACAATCTTTTGTTACATATCTAAAATATTTAAAAAATATATATATAATATGCATGTCAAATTCATTTTTAGCAACTTTAATTTTTCATTGTTTTAGATTTTAATGTGGTTTGAGTTTTTAGTTAAGTAGTTTAGTTTAGTAGAGCTTTAAAACAAGAAATTTCATCATTACTTTTCTAGGAACATTTGCTTCTTTTTTTTTTACCATAAAATATGTCTTCCATAATCAAACTTGCTCAAAATGCAGAAAGAAGAATTCAACGGGCTTCTGGGACCTCACAGAGCATATACCCTTAATCTACCCTCACTGCTATCTCTGGAAAAAAAAGGTTTTCCCTCTGGGAAATATAAACAGTTTATACACACCTACAGAGTGAAGTGTTGCATTAAAAAAAAAACACCTGCCAGCTACTAACATTTGTAAATTAAAATGTGGTTTTAATGATCATTGCTAATCGAAATTACAGGCAAGCAATAATAATAACAAGTTATTTATACATCTGGCTGGTGGAAAACACATCATGATAGCAAAACACACACTGAGACATCGTGATAACGATAACAATTCTAGAGGTTTTTGAACAAATGGCTGCAAAAGGTTGCAAAACATTAAGCTATAACTTTCCATCCTGGTGATTTCTACAGAGGTTAAATGGTTTACAAAGGCTCATCTTTGTGTATACTAATAACAATGGTTGTGTCCCATTTGATAAAAGCAGACATTTTTTCCACAGTGCAAAACATTTAAAACAGTTATTAACAGTACAAAAACTTTAAACACACCGTTCAGTATTATTCAGTATATGCATTAGGATTAAACTCAGTTGTGGATTTTTCCTTATATGTATACACCACCTCTCATCTCACTGTAAGGCACTGATTGAGCTCTTGATTCTTTATATGTTATGAAAATAGGAGTCTGTGGAACTGGATGGAAGCTGGACTGGTAGGACGTGGTGGGAACATAAGTGAGTGAATATGGTATGGTGTTCTGACTCATGTATAAGGAGTTCTCTGGAGCATACAAGTTTCCACTGTGGTTAGAGCTCTGCACTGAGGGGTGATGAGACATACTGCCTTGATATAGCAGTGATGCGTTTTCCTGAGGAGTCAGATTATAGACAACAGGTGGGTTTAATACTGTTCCATTATTTGTCCTTACTGGAATGACAGTTTGCAGTGGCATTGCAGCGTTTTGTCCAACGGAACCAGTCGATCGAAGGCTGGACAGGGGATGATAATTCATCAGAGCTGGCCTATTGGGCGTTGGCTTATAACTAAGTAAGTTTGGTGGGTGATACATATCAAACGAGCCTTTGCCTTTGGGCAAACGGCGGCAGACAAACAACAGGGATGAGGCGAAAAGCACAGCACCTGTCACCCATCCAATGTAAAGAGCCTCTCCTAGCTCTCTTCTCTGGGCATCAATCAGCAAAGGATTGTAAAAATCTGTAATGATAACATGACCTGTCCACGACACTGGGATAAAGACACAGATGCACGCCATGAACTGCATAACCCCTGCAACCATCAATATAATGGTCTTAGCCCAATCATTACCCCGAATACAGGACACACATCGCATTCCTGCCAGAGCCACAAGAAGCCCCACCGCTGACAAGGCCACAGCAGAGCACATCAGACCCCTGGCAGCCTGTAATTCAGGGGGCAGATACAGCAGGGAGTCATAAACCTTACATTGCATTCTGATGTTGGCTTGTCTGTAGCAGTTCATCCATAGGCCTTCCCAGCGGGTTTCCATCACAATTATGTTTTCTCCGATGAACGCGGTCACCTTCCACATGGGCAACCCCGTGGTAGCCGAGGCACCGATCAAGCCAACCAAGCCCACGCATATTGCAGCTAGCTCTGAAGCACCTTGAATCATGGTTAAATCTCCAAAACTCCAGTTGTGGTTAAATCCAGAATTAGAATGGCTCTCATCCACAACAGTTGCTTGCTGTACGAGACAGTTTGTTATGGGTAAGAGGCCCTGCATTCACCTGATTGGTTTAGAGGGATGAGGGTAGCAGGAGGTCTGCTTATTTTGTGTTTATGGTTCTCAGATGATAGGGGTCAGTCATTACTTTCTCCAACACTGTACACACAAAACAAGACAACACCAAGCACTATTTTTTTTTTTTTTAATTTTAATTATTTGCCATGTTTTCTTACTCTTTAGATGCGGTACAACCCAGAAGCAAACATTAATATGTGGTAAAGTTTAGTACAGTGCATGTAGTTCTTATATTGTCCACAGGGGAGCAGAGATGACCTTAGAGGATAGTGAAATGAGGGGGATCTCACATAACACAGGCCAAATACAGTTTGTTCTAGATAGTTACAGTTTAGATGTCTAAGTTTAAATTATGTACAGAACTTGTCAACATGTATTCATTATGGCTTCAGAAATTATTGCGCGAAACCTCAAGCAACAATAAACACTACATTGTCCTTACGTCACAAGTATTTGCGTTACCCAACAGCAGTGACATTACTGTTTTATTTTGAAGTTCAAGTTGTACAGTTTACATTTGAACTTACTAAAACTGAAATTAAGCGACCTGTTCGATTAAGAAGTCGTATTCTATTGAACAGAGACAGAAATGTTTAACACAGTCTGCTTGGTTTTCTATTCAAAGTGACTTGCAAATTTGGATCATATGATTATGCCGTTGTCTCAATGCTTTCTTTGTAACTATCTGGCTATGCTGCCACACCTTAAGCAAGTAGCCTTAACCCAGTATCTTGTTTTTATGTAACTATTTCCTCTTTACCCGGCCAACTTAAACAGATTCAGGATTTTTTTGGTTAAGCAAACACCATAAACGCCATAAACGTCCTAGTTTGGGAGGTATTTTAGATAGATGCATTTACTTTCCAGTGAAATTCTCATAATGAAAAATGAAAACTGTTTCTTCTTTTCATTTCACACATGAAGCGTTATGTGTTTGTTGGTCTTTTCTTGTACTACTTCTACACCTGCCATCATTTAGTTATTACTTTTGATTTGAATACTAGTTGAAACTGATTAGTAACGATTAACAAAAAAAAAAAGAAGAAACAGAATGTGACAATGTGACAATGAGAGACTATTTGTGCCACAGAGATGAGTTTGAGCTGTTTCTTTTCTTTTTTAGCAGCACAGCTCAGACACAGTTAAGAAATATTTTTTGAAATGACTAAAGCTTTAACGCTCTCAAGGCAGGCGTTGCAGATTTGCAACAGTTAAAAGCTAACAACCTGATTACCCCACATGCATATTTTATGAGTTTTTTTTACTCACAAGTACCACTGCAGGTATTCTTTTGTGCATTAGCAACAAAAACTTAATTTGAGCCTGAGAGGGTTAAATGTAGTTACAACTACGCTTGTTTTTCAGAGATGACATGTCCCATTAACAAAGTGCATGTTTTACAGTAAGTCAACTTTTTAATAATTTTCAGTGGTTAAAGATTGAATTAAATTGTTATATACAGCATAAATGTACACATTTTTTTAAGCATTTGTATAAAATATAAGGCTGTTAGTATAAAATTGAATTAATACACATAACGCAGTAGAAATGGTGTATTGGTTCACACACATTTTCTCTTAAACCTGAAATGCAGTTTCTGATCAATTAAAAAAACAAAAATAAAAATAAGTGTTTACAGAAACGCGACCCCACTGTGTGCACTGTGTACAGAGGGATATCTGGACTGGTAACTGTAGACAGACGATGGGTATCTTGATAGCATTGGCTGAGATCGTGGTTGGGGAAGCGTCATCAGTTGTTGAGGCTGTAGAGGCTGTAGTGGCTGTTGGGGGTAGACCGAATAGTCTGAGGCCTTGGAGTATAGGTATCGCTCTGAATCTTTGTCATCCGACTGTATATTACAGCAAATAAAAATGCATCCTCCAGCAAACAAGAAAGCCGAAGTTACCCAGCCAATGTAGAGAGCTGCTCCAAGCTCTCTCCGCTGGGCATCGATCAGCAAGGGGTTGTAGAAGTTAGTGATGATGACGTGACCCGTCCAGGAGACGGGGATGAGGACACAGAAGCAACCCAATATGATCATGCTACCAGCAATGATGAGAACCAGCCGCTTAGCTCGATCATTGTTTTGGATGCATGATGTGCACTGCATGCCTATCAGACTGATCAGCACACCAAGACCACTCAGTGCCAGAGAGCAGCACATAAGCCCCCTTGCCGCCTGCAGGTCAGGAGTCAGGGCCAGGAGAGAGTCGTACACTTTACACTGCATCCTGAAGCTTGCCTGTTGGTAGCAATTCATCCACAAGCCCTCAAACAGAGTCTCAAACACGATGATATTGTCTCCAATGAAGGCTGTGACGCGCCACATAGGCATTCCTGTAGTTGCTGCTGCCCCGATCAGCCCGATTAGGGATACTAAAAGACCCACAATCTCCAGTGCTGAGTTTGCCATCCTGTTCTTCACTTACTCATCCAAGCTCAGAAGAGCAATAGTGTGCGGACACAGTGTAACTGCTGTAGGAAGCAGTAGGTTTTCTCTGTGGAGTGGCTTTGCATCCCGATGGAGGAGGAGCAGATTCATGTTTACCTGTACACCCTCCTCCCTGTGGACATAACACCAGAATGGGAGGTAGTGGGAATTGTGACATGTTGCTAGGAAACTGAATCCCTTGGGCCTTTAATTCTTTGTACAGCAACCCAGTAGCTGCTCTAAGCTTCCCCCTTTGTTTACTCAGAAGTCTCAGTTTACATTCTTGGACTTCGGTTTAAAAGAAGACAAAACGACGAGGTGTTTCTTAACAATGGGGGCATGTTCAGAATCGTCAAATGTATCACTGGTAAACATACTCTGTTAATGTATTACCAGTTATAGTTACAGATCAAAAATCAGTTCTGATTCACTTCCTGTTTATTACTTCATCTTTATTTTTAATCATTTACTGCTATTGTGGAGGGCCTCATGGTACATGGGCATGTAGGGGAACTGGAGACACAAAATAACAGCAATGGACAAAACTCTTTGTCCCCCATTTTTGTAAAGCACACTGTTAAAGACAGGAGCGCACAACAGACAAGACAAACAGTGGGGTCGGGGGAAGTCTGCTTCTGTGTGTGTATGAAAGATATGAGAGATGTGTAGTTTTAACAGAATATGAGTAGTAGTAGAACGGCGGGGGGGAAAAGAACAAAGTATGGCAAATTATGACAAATATTCAACATTTTTTTTTATACATTTGATAAGTACATTTTAGAAGTACCGTGAAAAGGAAACAATTTGTACGTGCGTGTGTGCGTTTGTATATTTTTTTAATATTCTTATATATTTTGGTTTGCTTTAAGGGTCTCAAATGTTACACATGCATGACTGTCAGTACTGGATTTCTTGTCTGGGTCTCTTGTGTCACTCTCCTCTCAGGGAAAAAAAAAAAAAAGCAACCAATTCCTGTTTGGTTGAAATAAAGTCACCTGGTAGGTTTGTACAGTGGGTGGATCTGTGTAAACAGCCTGGTTTTACTAGTTTAGGCACATTTCCACACACTACAATAGAAATGACATATATTTCCATTTGCTCACTAGTGAGTGAAGAAAGTGCAGTTTCAGTTGGAGGTTTTGGAAATTTACAACAAATTTAAGATCATTTGTCAGCACTGAAACACTGCTTACATTATAATGCACCTTTAACTTCTTGATCAGCTATGTACTGTTGTGTTAGACATTGGGGAAAAAAATACAACAAGATTCTCTTTTACAAGCCATTTACTTTATTAGGAAAAAAACAAATTTGGCCAGATATTTTGGCCAGCATTTTGAAAAAACTTGTATGTAATATTTTAATTTATAACAGTGTTGAAAACAAATCACTGGTTTACAATCTGAAAAAAGGGCCTAGTTGACAATTTGTTCTTGGAGAGCAAGTCAGAAACTGTAAAGAACGCAATATCAACATGCAATTGTTGTAACATTAACAGATGTAATAGATTACACATACTGTGCTAGAATATAATTTAGTGTGAGTTAAGCAAAAGGGTTAAAAAAAAAAACCCCAAACAAGGAATATAGAAATCCAGCAGTTTGTCAGCATCGAAACACATTCAAGTCCATAATGATTCGGAGTATTTGCAGTACACTTTGATAAGTAAAGAAATATCTGGTTGTTTCAAGTGAACGACAGTTAATCAGTTCTCCTCATCAAATGTGCCAAATTTTGGCAAGTTTATTTTAAAAAAAGTCCAAAAATCTTTAGTATTGACTTGGTGCGTATATCACAGATCCTGGTGGGGCTGCAGAGTAAGCAGGCTGGTAGGTATATGCTGGCTGGTAGGTGTATGCTGGCTGGTTGGTGTATGCGGGTTGGTAGAAGCTTCCTGTGGGGTTGTATTGAAACCTTTCATCTGGATCTTGGGTGCGGGGAGCATGGCGGCAAAGCAGGATCACTCCGGCACTGAAAAGCAACGCTGAAGTCACCCAGCCAATGTAAAGGGCCTCCCCGAGCTCTCTACGCTGGGCATCAATCAGTAGAGGGTTGTAAAAATCTTGGATGATGACATGGGCTGTCCAGGACACGGGAATTATGGTTGTAAGGCAACCCATGAGGAACAGGCAGCCACCAGCCACAAGAACAATATGCTTGGTACGAGCCCGGTGGTCCACCACTTTTGTGCATTTCATCCCCACTGCTGAAACAATAAGGGCGAAGGTGGTCAGAGCCACAGAGCTGCACATCAGACCCCTGGCAGCCTGGAGATCAGGAGGCAGAAACAGCAGGGAATCGTACACTTTACATTGCATTCTGATGTTGGCTTGTCTGTAGCAGTTCATCCACAAACCCTCCCAGCGGGTCTCCATGACAATAATGTTCTCCTGAATAAAGGCTGTTACCTTCCACATCGGCAGGCCCGTCACAGCGGCAACGCCAATTAGTCCAATGAAGCCAATGATGAGAGCTACTACCTCACAGCAGATAGCATTTCGTTGCTTCCGTTTTTCAATTTTCTTCTTTTCCTCATATACAGAGTCCCCATACTCTCCGTACTCTCCATTTGTCAGCGCCGGCTTCCCATCGTAGTAACTGCCAACATAAGATTGAGGTGGCTTGCTGTAGCCACTGTAAGCAGTGTAAGTGGCCATTCTGGTTAACACAGAAAGCTTAATCTCAACCTTCTGGTGCACTTATACAGCTGAAGAGAAAAATCTGAGAACAACAACAAGTTGAGGAACTTATACACCCACAAAAACTATGCTAATGATGCAATGCAGCCTTACTGGTTAAGCTGCTTCAGAGCCATCAGATAAATGGCGAGACACAAAGGAGTGCTGCTTGTTTTGAATACCTCCAGTACTAATGATCAGTCGTTAGTTTTTAGTTATTAAAAATCACTAAATCTTGTTACCACAGTAACATCAAGGTTTAATCAACATCATATTTAAAAAAAAAAATCAAGCAAAAAAAGTCAAAGTTAATGAAAAGTATGTAAGATATTTTTAATACTACACGGAAATACTTGACGTAATTTTAGAGAACATTTAGCATAGGGAAAATGTATTGTGAACATACGATGTAATATCTCAGTACTATTACATGTGCTAACTTAAAATTAACTAATGCAATGTGTGGCCAGTTTTATCATTTGAAAGGATTTGCCAGATAAAAAAGACTTGCTATAAATGTTGAAAAAATGAATAAAACTAATATAACAACTGTAGCATCCAACTACACTAATGGGCGTAGGAAACGACTCCATCTCACAAACAGAAAGCTGATGGGTGGATGATCACAGATGTGAAACGCACTGCTTCTCTACACGTAAGACGAGCTGATGAAAAGGTGTCGCACAAAGAAACCTGAGAGGGAGGGCCTTTTGTCATTATCACACAGGGTCGTTCCCTTGTTGCAGCCACAGAAACATTTTAGTTTCTGTTCTGTCAAATGTGAAAATGAGGCACTTCTTCATTGGCTGTTTTCACTTTTCCACCTTAGGTTTTTAGTACAAGAAAAATACCTGAATGGAGTGTTGGTCAAGTATTTGCTTTCCACAAAAAAGTAGAAATTCTATGAATTGAATCACACAAACAAACTGAATTAAAGATTTTAATAAATTATCTGTTCACTTGGTTGGCGGGATTATTAGATCATGAAATATAATGAAATAAGACAGGGAAGCAGTTGCATTTGTCATGTCTCAGATGAGAAATTCATCATTAAGCACAACAAAAATGACTTAAATAAATACAGAAAATACAGACTTGCAGCCAAAAAAGTACTTAAAAACAGTGATGACATTCTCAGGGTCATTGGAGTAAGAGCTGCATTAAGATTGAAGTTGATCGGTGATAGCCACTGCAAGCAGTGTATTGTTGATCAGTGATAATATAGATTTGCCAAAAATTATATTACTTTAAACACAGGCAATGTTGTTTATTCGTGTACAGCATATTAACCAAATATTTTTGCTGCATCTGTAAACCAAACAGTGCAGACAAGACAAATGCATAGTACAATAGAACATGGTTACATATTGATTTAAATATATCATTGCAAATAAAACACATGTTGCTCATAAATATACGGAGAGACATCTAATATGCAATTAGTACACTGCAGTACAGTTATTTACACATATTCCTGATTTGTATGAAAACTAGATTTCGCTCTTGAAAAGTCAACACTGTCCGCCTTCTGTTCATTCCTTTTCACCATATGATATGCTTCAATGTAGCGCTGATCTTCCTTTGCACTGCGTTTGCTGTACCTAACCAGCACAATGATCCCGGTGATTAGCAAAATACCAGAAGTGGCCCAGCCAATGAAGAGGGACAATCCCAGCTCCCGCTTCTGAGCATCCAGCGTTGTTGGGTTATAGAAGTTACTGATGACAGTATGGGCCACCCAGCTTACGGGGATGAGTGTGGTCAAAAAGGAAAGTAGAAACAGAATCCCTCCTAATGCATAGGTGATATTCTTACTCTTTAAATTGTCACCACAACAGCTGCTCTTCTGGATCCCGAATCCTGTGAGCAACAACGAGATGAAAGCCAGGACTATGGAGACACACATGAGCCCCCTCGCTGCCTGCAGCTCTGGTGGGAGAATTAACAGCGAGTCATACACCTTGCACTGGATGTTGATGTTAGCCTGTCGGTAGCAGTTCATCCACAAGCCCTCTAAGAGCTCCTCCATGACGATGATGTTGGCACCGATGAAGGCAGAAACCCTCCAATGGGGCAGACAAGTGGTGACTATTGTCCCACATAAGCCCAGGGCGCCCAGGACCAGTGCTAAAATCTCAGATTTTGCCTGCATTGTTTGGAAGGATAAAGTTTCGTCTCTCGTCTCTTGTCTAATGAAAACACTGCCCAGTGCACCTCTTTTACAAAGCTTTAAAACTGCGATACTATCAGCATTCCTGTAATGTTATCATACTGGTTTCGGAGGTCTGGAGACTGGCTAGGCCACTCCAGGACTTTCAAATGCTTCTTACGGAGCCACTCCTTTGTTGCCCGGGCAGTGTGTTTTGGATCATTGTCATGTTGGAAGACCCAGCCTCGTTTCATCTTCAAAGTTCTCACTGATGGAAGGAGGTTTTGGCTCAAAATCTCACGATACATGGCCCCATTCATTCTGTCCTTAACACGGATCAGTCGTCCTGTCCCCTTGGCAGAAAAACAGCCCCATAGCATGATGTTTCCACCCCCATGCTTCACAGTAGGTATGGTGTTCTTGGGATGCAACTCAGTATTCTTCTTCCTCCAAACACGACGAGTTGAGTTTATACCAAAAAGTTCTACTTTGGTTTCATCTGACCACATGACATTCTCCCAATCCTCTGCTGTATCATCCATGTGCTCTCTGGCAAACTTCAGACGGGCCTGGACATGCACTGGCTTCAGCAGCGGAACACGTCTGGCACTGCGGGATTTGATTCCCTGCCGTTGTAGTGTGTTACTGATGGTGACCTTTGTTACTTTGGTCCCAGCTCTCTGCAGGTCATTCACCAGGTCCCCCCCGTGTGGTTCTGGGATCTTTGCTCACCGTTCTCATGATCATTTTGACCCCACGGGATGATCTTGCGTGGAGCCCCAGATCGAGGGAGATTATCAGTGGTCTTGTATGTCTTCCATTTTCTGATGATTGCTCCCACAGTTGATTTTTTCACACCAAGCTGCTTGCCTATTGTAGATTCACTCTTCCCAGTCTGGTGCAGGTCTACAATACTTTTCCTGGTGTCCTTCGAAAGCTCTTTGGTCTTGGCCATGGCGGAGTTTGGAGTCTGACTGTTTGAGGCTGTGGACAGGTGTCTTTTATACAGATGATGAGGAGTTCAAACAGGTGCCATTCATACAGGTAACGAGTGGGGGACAGAAAAGCTTCTTACAGAAGACGTTACAGGTCTGTGAGAGCCAGAGATTTTCCTTGTTTGAGGTGACCAAATACTTATTTTCCTCCCTAATTTACGAATAAATTCTTTACAAATCCTACCATGTGAATTCATGGATTTTTTTTTCACATTCTGTCTCTCACAGTTGAAGTGTACCTCTGGTGCAAATTACTGACCTCTGTCATCATTTTAAGTGGGGGAACTTGCACAATCGGTGGCTGACTAAATACTTTTTTGCCCCACTGTAGCTTGCCATCACCAGTGTGTGAATGTGTGTGTGAATGGGTGGATGACTGGATATGTAAAGCGCTTTGGGGTCCTTAAGGACTAGTAAAGCGCTATACAAATACAGGCCATTTACAGGCCATTTTACTATACAGTGGCAGCTTGTAAAATTCTTATAAGATTGGTTTGGGTCTTATGTGTTATAAATATATTCCAAGGCCACCCAAACAAAGCCTGGAGTAACTAGACTAAGTATTACAAGTAATACAAGCCTTGAAGTGAACAGCAATGAATTAGCCTGTTGAATATTGAAAAAAATCCAAGAAAAAATTTATGTTTAGTCATTCTCAGAAGCAACGCATTCACTGTTTTCAATGCAAGCCCACATACAGATGATTACATCCAGATGGTCCCATTTCCCTGCAACAAGAGCTCACATTCAAAGCTACATTTTTTGTGTATATAATACATCAGATGTAAGCAAAATGATCTGTTGTGGCCATTGAACCCGGTATTATTTACCACCTGTGATTGAAAGTATAGATTAATTTGTTCGTAGAAGGATGCTTTCTAGACATTTAAGTTGTTTTCCTGAATTGTGCCAGGTATTTGGCACGATTTACAAGGGAGACTGTCCGTCTGATTTCAGGTAAAGAGGGAAAAAAACAGCAGGGAATTACAAGGTGAAAAAGCCACTCCTTTATTTAAACCTGGTCTAGGACGTGCAATGCCCTGCTGCTCACCTCGTTTCTGAGAAGCAGGTGAGACAAAGAATGACAGAGAGAGAGATGTAACAGGAGAGGTCATAAAACAGGAACAGAAACTGCAAAACCTGCTGGACAGGTTTGCTGAGTGATACCATCATCACATCCTCACCTGCTTTGAATGTAAACATGTATCCTCATAGGGAGAAACCTGCAGCTGTGAAGAAACCTATGTTGTAGTGTGTATTCACAGCTGTGAATTTTGATTTTAGATCAATTTTAATTAAAAAATGTATATAGATTAAATATAGAAAATATAGATTCAACTCAGATAAAATGGTACAAGATTGTAGATGCAGTGTGGCACCTGTTGAATGTAAATATGACTACACATTCCAGGAAGAAGGCTGATAATTCTTTTACTGCTTCAACTGAAATGAGTTAGTCTTTAAATTTGGTAAAACAGTTACTAGAGTAATCATTTTCATAAAGCTAAATAAGATGGCTTATGGTTTCTTGTATATAGATTATAAGATGGGGAAAAAAAACTATAACTAAATTAGAAAAATCTGTGATAAATTTAAAATCTCAGTGTTTGTGAGCATTAACCTCTCAGTATTTTCTGCATTTCATTATGGTTAAAAACATGTGGACTCCCTTGTTCTACAGTATAGTACCGTATAAACTGCAGTTGCATAATATTACTATTACTCCTAATATTTTTATTATTACTAAAAACAATAAAACAAATTAACCAATGTGCATACAGCAAAATATTTTTTTCAGGAACATCAGAACTAAAACACAAAGGCTTGACACCAATACTGAGCCTCCAAGTAAGCGCTGGCACATAAACATCACACGAAACAACCGCATACGTCAGAGTGGAAAATGGGTGCTTGCTTGGAGATGTTAAGTGTTATAAGTGGTGTATACAATTTTCTTTTACCCCAAAAGTGCTAATTTGTCAAATTTAGAGATATTAGTTCTTACTTAGATTACTCTAGAAACTTAGTTTAGTCTGCCTCTGGATGTTACACATAAAGCAGGTTCAGTGGATACCTAATCCGCAGCACCACCTGCTGATTTCTTTCGTTAGTCCATAAGTATTTGGAAAAGTGCACGATGTAATTTGTTTGTACTTCTGCTTCTTTTTTTGTTTTTAACTATATATGCAAAATGTAGTGCTGAGAAAAATTATTCTAGTGTAGAAAACCTCTCCAAGCTCCCTATGCTTGGCATTGATCAGCATTGGGTAACGTGACCTTTCGATGATAGAGGGATAAGGAACCTAATACAGCTCATTAGAATCATGAGGACCAACTGGTTAGCTTGCTGATTGTTTCAGATGCATGATGTCCACTGCAGACTCATTTGACTGAGCAGCAGGAGGCTAACCAATGCCAGAGAGCAGCACGTCAGCCCCCTTGCTGGCTGCAGCTCAGGAGTCAGGGCCAGGAGAGAAACATACACCTTACACTCCATCCTGAAGTTTGGGTGTCAGTAGCAGGAGCCACTGAAAGCAGGAAGCCAAACTGATCTTGCTAGCAATTACCAGCATTCAAATGGCGCATGAATAAACAGTGTACATTAGAGTGAGAAGCAGGCACCTCTTTAGGGATGTTACGCATTATCCACTGTTTGGTGAACTACTTCAAATGAAGACTTCCAATCTAAGTGTGGGCGATTGGGGAAGGACAAGACAATTATTTCTTATCTGTTGTATAAGAAACATTGCATAGTTTAAGATTCCAAATGTTCTGTGCTATCCATACAATATGAACCATATTTTAAGCCTTAATACCAAGCTTAAAATCTTGTTTTGCACTTAGTATTTTTAAAATCTAATGCAAGGCAAAGCCCTGTTTTATAGATTAGTAGAAATGTAGCATTGTTTGTCTTAAGACAATACACATAGAAGTAGGTTAAAAGGTACCTGGTACCTACTGCTACAGAACAGCCCCACCTGCTGACTTGTTTTTTGTGTTTTACGGTCCATAATTATTTCTTTAGCAATTACAGCTATTTTTGTACATAGCCCCCCATTTTCAACAGCCTAGAACTGTTTCTTCGCTGGAAACGCTCTGCCAGCCAAACATTTACTGCTTCTTTGTGCAGCTCTCTGCATTTAGTTTGGTATTTAACAACTCTTTAAAAGCACGCTGTGTTGAGTTGAGCTTAGGGGACTGTCGTGACACTGGAGAATATTTCAGTTCTCTGCTTTGAGAAACTGTTGGTTTGCTTTTGCAAAATGCTTTGGGTCATTATCCATTTGCACCTTAAATCACCATATAATCCGGCTAGCAGCATTTGGCTAAAACAGAGGAGAGTACAGCCCTGTACATGTGTACACATGTACAGAATTCATCCTGCTACTTCTATCACTAGTCACATCATCAATAAGCCTTACATGCCTATGCCATAAATTTTCCTTTCTTTCCCCATATTTTTCGCTTTCTGTGGCTTTTCAGTCCTTTTGGTGTTGCTGAGCTGGCTAATGTGTTTGTACCACATGGGTCATTTGGCCTCTTCTAATGTTTTGGCTGTTTCTTTTGATTTTAGATTTAGTCTTTGATTTTCTTTCATCATTCATTTATTAGTTGCTTTGTAATATCCTTTTATGAATACATAAAGATTATAAATAGAGATATTAAAAGATAAATAATCCCATAAATTAGGATGGTTCCATTTATCTCTTGGCAGATATTTAATCAAGGAGTCGTGTCATTCAGAACTGTACTGTATTGCTTCACATCACAAGGCTGTAAGTCTGAAGAGATCTTTCCCCTTGATCTAAAAGGAGCACCAGAGCTTTTGTGTTGGGGGTGGTGATTGACAAGGATGTGCTGGCTGGGGGTGGGGGGCAGAGAGCTCAGTTATAAAAGAGATAAGGTACCCACTGATTGTAGAGTGCTGCCATTCTTCCTGATGTTAGCTTGAAAATACTGAAGAAATTGTTCTTTTCCAAGGAAGCAGAGAATTCAACAATGGTGGAAGACAGTTGTCTACAGCTCATAACAGGGTTACAGATGTAATGTTTTGACTAATGTACAAGAGGACGTTACCTTTAATAGACAATTTAAACTTACATTTTCTATTTTTGGCATTCTGTAATCTGGAATGTAGATTTGTTCTTTTGAACTCTTGTTCCATGTGCTTTTTGCAGCAGTGTTTCTCCCGCTTAAGACAGTAGACCGTTTAAAACACAATAGCCCTTCAGTATCAGTTTGCTAAAACACGTTCCAGTTCATATTGTTGTGATTTGATCTTTTTTAAGGTTGTGTGCAAAAAGCAGATGCCAGAGAAGGGTCTTCCTGCAACCATTGTTTATCTTTGCTCATGCACTTCCTGAATTTTTTGGCCACCGTTCCCCCTTGCTCATCTGTTGCACCCGCCTTTGTATTTCTCAAAAAACCTGACTGGCAAAAAGAGCTTTAACGAAATAGGAAATGACTCACTAGCACTGAAATGCAATAGTTTCTCATTAGAAAAAATGTCCATGTAATGACCACACCTCAAATTACTCATTTAGAGGAGGCATATTGGAAAGTACGGTGTTCATTTTCTATATCCAGTTATAGAATGTATAGATTTAGATTAAATCAATCGTTGTTAATAATTCTCAGCTTGCTTCATTCCTGTTATGTGAACACTAAACACTGACTGCAGACATTTTTGTGTTTTCTCTGTTAATGGCGATTTAGGTTGCGCACCATCACTCAGACACTTAGTGAGCCGAAGCTAGCAAACACTCTGAGTGGCTCTTAATGTCTTCTAAAGTTCAGCTTTAAGTTTTCCACTTGTTGCAATTGCAGTCAGTCTCTAAGTGTTGCTTTAAGGTAGCTGAGCATCGATTAGTCACTTAGTTCTGTTGTTTACAAGCATGTCGACTTGACATTTTTGTTTTCTCCCATCACAAAATGGTCCTGTAGACTTGGTATCTGCTGAGCTGCAGGGAGTAAATGAGGCTGCTGATTAAAACCACACCAACCACACATGTTAAATTATAAGTAGGAAACAACTGTTTTTATTATGATATCAGTACATTTCTATATACACACAGTAATAAAAACGCAGTCTTAGTAGCACAATGAATTGTTTACAAGTATGACTTCTTTCATTTTGCACACGGCAAGTCTTTCCCTTGATTGCTTGAGCAAATTTGGACTTTCTCAGTGGAAAAAAACAAAAACAAACAAACAAAAAAAAACAACAACTGTGTTTGGTGCTAACAAATTAATTTACATATGAATAAATAAGAACATTGCATTGTATTCCAATACTAGTGAACAATCATTTTGAACACACAAGACATTTTTTAAAGAAGCTGAAGTCTCTTTCAGGAAGCAGGTTTACAAACTCTAAGCTTACCCTGAACTCTGAACTGATAAACCCTGAGATAGGGTTCAAAAAAGGCTGGTTCAATCGATGGGGACAGAAATAAATAAAGCGAATAAAATATGGATATGAGGTTGTGCCTAGGTTCAAACTGAATGGGAATTCTTAGCTATGGGCTCTAGATTTAATGATAGTGAGCCGATGTATTTTAAAGTTTGTAAATATCTCAACATGTAATGCTGTCAGACCATACTAAACCAATATCAGCTTATATGTAAAAACTCACTTTTAAACTATAGCTAGTTTATTTTTAGAGTCTTAGTCATTTCATTTGCAGCTCTACTGACATGTATTTACACAATCATGTAATCATGAACATTATTCACTCCTCGTTACATGACACATGTTTAATGAATGAGTATTTGATGTGTCTAAATGTTGATACAAATTGGTGCTAAACTGTGATTACTACAGTAATACAAGGTAAATGTTCCAGTGCTTTGAAGTGGTTCACAACCTGACAGGCGCCTAAATGTCCACACAGTCACATTTATTAAGGCGTATCTGTCTGGGAATCCAAGGCCCTTCTTTAGGGAGAAACTCCTGGACAGATTTGTTAAAGAAAACCTACTGTTGACTTTTTCTCTTGTGACAGGGTTAACAATGTCAGCTATTTTACTAAACCTGCTTTCTGAAACAGACCCCAGATGTATTATGTACAATACTGAGTGGTTCCAAGTGGAGTGTTAAGTATCGATGTGTATGAGTGGTAATACTGAAGAGGAAAAGTAAATGTCACCAAAACGGTTTCACAGTAAACAAAGACACGTGAAACAGCCAAATTCAAGTAAAACAGGATTATGCCAAATCAAAACAATGAAATCCCCTTGCTTCTTTGACAAGGGGAGTTTTACATAATTCCACTATTATCCTATTAAATGTAACAAAAAAAGAACAAGCTGTCTCTCCGAGTAAAAAGATAGCTTTAAGTTAATAAACAGCAAATCAAAATCAAATACATCAGGAAGTCTGTACTCAAAACATGTCAGTGTATATTCATGTGAAAATCCACAAGTATAGTAAACTATGCAAGACAACGGTCCTTTGCAATTAATTGTTCTATTTCTTTAAGGACAAATAATATACAGCCCTTAACTATGATAATATCTCTGAGTAACACAGACATAACAAATATTTATGTTCTCACAATACCCAAATTTGGCAACAGCAGGCAGGACTAAAGAATGCCGCCCAAATGTGCAAACCATGCCAATCAAAGCAACTGATTAGACTCTGTGATTGTACCATTATTTCAACCCTCAAAGCTTACACTTGACTTTCCTGTAACAGCATTCGATTCAGGAAAAGCTCCCTCACTCTGGATTCCTGTATTGCTCCACTAATATTCTTACCTGTACAAAAAAAAGCATTCAGCATAAGATAAAGAAAGGTATATCTTCTACTAGCTGTGCAATATACATCAATGCTCATGCATTGTTTGTGATGACTTGTTTTTATGGAGCCCATGTAAAGCTGTCTAGAACACTCGCTGTCTATCTTCTGGCATCTGCTTTTATGTGGCACAGTCTGGGGATAAACCTGATTGCTCCCTTCTTACCCAAATCTCATCCTTCTCCTTCTGATTTTGATCCTCCGTCTTGTCATTGATCATGGTTCTCTGCTTCGCCATGTCAGATGTCTCACTGACTGTTGGGGATTTAATCTTCTCTCTTTCCACACCCTCCAAGGTCAAAGCCATGACTGGGGCCTCCAGGTCAGTCTCAATGGACGCAGGTGTTGGTGTCTGGCAGAAGTCGTCGTCGTCACTGAGGATGTCAGTTTCCTTCACCTCTTCTTGATCTTCGTATTCTTCTAGGTCGAATTGTTCTTCCACCCAGCGGTCTGTGTCACCTGCCAAGTCAGACTGCTGCTGCTGCTGCTGATCTGGTTCCTCATCCTGCTGGGACCGTTTTGAGCCAGGCTCCTCTGGTGAAACGAGGTCTTGCTGTTCAGGATCACCATCAAAAACAATATCCGTGTCTATGGTGAAACGGTTGCGCACTAACTTCCTTCGGCCGAGAGTCCTAGTCGGGGCAGATGCTGCAAAACCCCAGAACATCAGAGAGATAAATTATTATGATCTTACTACTTTGAGTACATCCCTTTGGAGTTTGGTTGAAAGTAATTATGTTCCTACAATACTGGTTAAAACCTTAAATGAAAAACTCAGGATAAAACCACAGGATTCTGCCTGTCTGTCAAAAATAAATTGTGCACTTGAAGCTGTTGGGTTAATGCATCTACAGACTGGCATTTACCTGCTCTATTTATAGTGGGGCGGGCTCCCTTCAGAGCACACAGCCGTTTTCCTCCAAAGGGTACATACTGCTGGTTGAGTGGTAAGCTCTCTGTTTTTAGGAGCTGCCGGCGATGCTTTTCTCGCAAGATGGAGTGGACTGTCTTCACAAAGTCTTTTCTGCTCTCCGGAGAGCTGAGAAAGGTAGACAGTTTGTCACTTCGTTAGATAGCAGACTGGACTTTATCAGTAGTGGGCAAGCTGTAATCTGCAGTGTAATTGAACCTCCTTTAGCAGAAATCCTCACCTGCAGCACAAGTGAAATGTCCTTTCTGGTCTTCCTTCTGACTCCGATTTTGTGTGGATAATCTCACACACAGCAGAGCCCTCGCCATCTGAGGGAGAAATCATCACTAATGTCTCATATACGTAGAAATCTGGTAATATATTGTGAGATAATCATTAGTCGGACTGAAGCTAGAACTAGTGTGCTACTAAAGTTTGTAATCTACTATACCTGCATTGGTCATAGACCGGACTTGAAGGGCATCAGTTGGGATCATGTGACGGAATCTGAAGGGATCTTTTTCTTCAGAAGATACAGAGACCCGGTGGGAACCTCCCTTCAGTCAAGTAAAGAATTTTTTGTTTTTGTTTTTACAGACAAAAAATGGTCCACAGGAAAGGCAAGTCAACAATGTGTTTGCGATTGGGGTTTGGTGTTGCTGATGGAATCCTGTTTTTGTGAAAACCTACCATTTTCTTCTTCTGCTTGGACCCCTCCTTGCAAACAAAGACCACTGCTGTTTTGAACACTAGAAAGCATTGGTGGAAAAAAAGACTTAGTAATCACTGGGGTTCAGGTCACATGTCAAATCAACATATGTAACTTTGAAGTTAACAACAGGTCTGTTCATTAAAAACTACATAGGAAGGGTTACTGGTCTCTTTTTTGTGCACAATTGTGAACAATTCTTGCTAAAATGAAAAGACTTTTTTGTTTATTTATATGTTTTAGTTCATTTTTACTCTTCTGTAAAGCATCCTTGGGGTTATCCAAACCTTAGTTAATATTATTATTAGTACCATTGTTGTTATTATTAATACTATATATGGTCAGAAGTCGGGGGGCAACTAATACACATGGGTTTTTTTAGCCCGTCTGACTACTCAAAGCACTTTAGACTACCTTTTTTTACAGCACTACATTTTTACAGCACTTTATTCTAGACCAAGTACTTTGTCTACCTCACATTATTGGGGAATTCAGAATCACCAGTTAACCAAACATGCCTGTCTTTGGATGTGAAAGGAAGCCAGAGAGCCTAAAGAAAACCCACACGGGCAAAGGAAGAACATGCAAACTCCACACAGGGAGACCATAACTGACTAAGCTTTCTCATTGTGAGGCAACAGTGCTAACTATTGCACTGCTATGCAACCCACATTACAGTTAACTGAAATGTTGTCAAATGCTGCTAATCTGTCACTTATGGAGTGTAAGGCATTTGAATTTTTCCATAATTACTAGGCAGTTCTTTCCAAAATGTGCCCTGATGCATGTGCACGCTTTACACAACGTGTGTGACTGTGCCATCACAGTCAATTTGTCATTTTTCATCAGATGTTTTGACATTTTTAGATGGAATCCAAACAGCATACATACACTTATTATTCATTTATTACATAATCAACAATCCTGCCATACCAAATGTAGCCATCTGGGGTTCTTTTTTCCATTTTCCTAAGGAGGCAGGTGGGTTAATCCATGTCACAGTGTTGTGGAGAAGCAGATCGCCCATTGACAGATCAGCAACCTGGTAATTGGAACGACATAATCAACCAATCTGCTCCAATTGCGTGTCATTTTTGGTTAACATAACAGAACCAAGCCAGGTTTCTCCGATCTACCTCTTTCTTTTCACTGCTCTGCTCTGTGATAAGCTGATCAAACACAGCTCCAAACTCCTCGTGGATCTTCTGCATTTCATTGATGTGGCTGGCAACCTTGTTCATGGCTTTCATGGCAACTGCAGTCCAGCACAAATCGCGTTATGAGGCGGGTTGTTGGGATTGTACATATTTTTGAGATCTGCTATAAGAATTTGTCTTACCGTCGAGGTGGTAATGTTCTTCACTGTCTGGGTCTGTGAGCGAGAAGAGCTCCTTCAGCAGGAGGGGATACTTGAGAACCCTCTGTATGGGTTTGATTAGGTAAGACTCCAGTGTGGAAGAGTGCTGCTGCTTGGGGTTTCGTTCATCCAGAAAGGCCTTAAAATTGGGGTCAGTTTTGGCTGGAATGACCGAAAAAGAACACTTAGTGAAACGCCTCCATATGTTACCTATTTACCTACTTTTAATTATCCTCTATGTAACTGATAAACATTGGATTCCTAGTATTTTCACTAATGGTCTATTCAATTCAATTTTATTTATATAGCGCCAAATCACAACAAAAGTCGCCTCAAGGCGCTTCATAGATACAGAGAAAAACCCAACAATCATATGACCCCCTATGAGCAAGCACTTTGGCGACAGTGGGAAGGAAAAACTCCCTTTTAACAGGAAGAAACCTCCGGCAGAACCAGGCTGAGGGAGGGGCGGCCATCTGCTGCGACCGGTTGGGGTGAGATCTATAAGTTTGTTGTCTGCTTGCTTATGTTTAGCCTGATATTATGCAGATTACTGGCGTACAAGCATGCTTTGTCTTGCATTAGAGATTAGAAGCCACATCAAAAGGTCTGAATTGTTTTGTTTTTACAGAAGGGTCATTTTTATCGAACAGCAGCTAAACATGAGTGGGCAGAACAAAAATCTGTTTACTGTTTCAAAAAAAAAGAAAAAGAAAAACAAAACAGCTTTATTCTAATAGCACCTCCTTAAACAGTGTGGCAGATAACCAGTTGACTCACTGAATGTAAATGCAGAAAACAAAGCCATCCAGTCAAGTCCTGAAGGGAGTGGGTGTACTAGCTTAGAAGACAGTGTTCGAGACTGCTCATTATATACCATACATTTGTGCAAAGCTTTTAGCCCTGGGAGCCTAAATGCATCCTTTCTCCTTTAAGGAGGGATGCATCTCTGAAGCACATTTACTCACCCTTCACGAGGACCTTAGGGACTTTGGTGTGGCTGGCGCAGAAAGCACTGTAGATCTTAAACCGGTCTGCATAGTACAGGAAAGAGCCTCCGAGGGAGAAGAGGATTTTCTGTAAAAAGGAGTCACACAACCAGTAATTCAAAGACTTTGTCGGGTCTTTAAATACCTGTTGCTAGTCTTTTGCTGTATATTTCAAAGAATAAGTGCATACCTTAAACTGATCCACTCTCTCCAGTTTCTCCAAATCAGGAACCAGTCTCGTCCCGTCTTCCAGAGTCTTGAGAAACTCGACTTGGAACTCCACCATTTCTGGCAAGTTACCAAACAGAACATCCAGCTGAAAGAAAAATTATTTGAGATGATTTGAAATAAAGAAAGAATTTTAACACCTTCCAGTGCATTTCAAAATATTATTTTTATTAATCACTTGCTACCAGTTAAACCACAAAAATGTCCAAAAATTGAATATAACCAAATGAACCTCGTTGTTGAAAGTGCAGATAAAACATGTTATTTTCAAACATCCCATCTCTCTCACACATCATCCAACCCTCTTGTCCTCACACAGAGCTGCACTTCACATGATTATGTAACCTACTTTTCTTAGAACATTTCAACAGTACTGGCATTTAAAAGCCTGGACCCCATAAAGGCACATGGGGAGCATTTGACATACCTCATCCTGAGTAAGGAAGGTCTCTTTCTGCAGTGGGGTTAAATATCTCCCAATGAGGCAATTAAGATCCTGCAAGAAAACCATGAAAAAGAGTCGGTAAATTGTGCTTTACTCAGGTTTGCCTTGTGCCACCGTGTGAAATATGGACACACACAAAAAAATGCATTTTTAAATAAGGCTTTGACATTTTTAACAAATCAACAGGTATAGAAAGGGATAGTCAGACACCAGGACAAATAAGTAATTCAAGCTCAAACCAAAAGCAGCTGGTGGGTGCCTTTTTCTTCAGAAAGAACGGCTATATGGAAACCAAATTAAGTAGATGACTCTGGTAATACAAACGTGAGCTGAAATGTAGAAAGCCTAAGAAATGAACAAATGCCTGGCAATCAAAAGTAACATGAGACTGACTCCAAATGACGTGCTCAAACTTGTAGCAAACAAAACACATTATGTGGTATTGCATTAAAGCTTTGTCAACTTGAAATCAAAACCCCTTCAAGTGTTTTGCCTGTATTTATTGCATTAGCAACAAAACTGCAACTCCTACTACAAGACACACAGACATAAAAATGCACCCACATGTCTGTTTGAACAATACACCATCAGTCACTTGCAGTATAATTTCTATAATAACTATATCTGTGGCCCGTGAAATAGGGCATAACATTTTAGTTAGTCTAAATTATTCCATTATATAGCATCGCTAACCCAGTTATTCCACTGAGCCATATTTATACTGGGCTGAAAAAGATTAGGCAATATCCAAGCAAGGGCACAGCTGTGTCCTGCTCATATCTCCCGAGACACAGAGATAAATATGGATAGGTCATGTTGAATGGGTAATGTGGAAGCCTAACACGACCTAAGGCAGACAGAAATATCGATCGATGGACAGGAGGAACATGCACACTCACAAACACCATCTGCCTCCTACAAGTAAGATGAGTGATACTGACTTTGACATAGGTGCGTTCGGTCTCCACGAGTTCACAGATGACTTTGCGGAGCTTGTCGGCATCAGAGAGCTGTCTGGGAGTTGCAGGAGGTGGAAAAGGCGATTCCGGGCTCGGCGAAGAGGACACACACTCCAAGGAATTCATGTCATGGAGACTGCGGCAGAAAGCGGCGACCTGCTCCGTGCTCTGCAAGAAAGGGGGGAAAAACAACCAAAAAAAGATGAGCGTTTCAAAGGCAAGAGTGATAAAATCCTTCATAAAAGAAAACGGCAATGTTCACAAAGGTGGGAGCCGCAAACATTAGGAAGCAGATGCCACTTTCTACCTACTGTTGTGCACACATCCATGACTGTACAGCAACTGAGCCTGGAAAGAGGCAGTGAGGCAGCTCTAAAAAAAAAAAAATCATTTGCACTAATTTGGTCTATTTTCAGTCTGTCATAACAATGACTTTCCACCTCCCTCTCACTCACATCGCTCTTTTCCCTGATGTTTTCCTCCTACTGATGGATCGGTGGTGTAATGATTCAGCTCTTTCACAGAATCAAAATATACACACAACGGTGTCTGTCCACATACAGTATGGGTTGCCGTGGTGACCAGCGCTGATGTGCATTAGACTATCATTTTGGGTAAAAAATAGACCCCACTCAGTAGCAGCCTACATGGCTGAACTAGTACTTGTTACTTTGGCCACAGCCTCAGCATCCCTAAATATAAACTGGCATTTTGGCTTTAAAAAAAAAAAAAAAAATCAATACAAACACAAAGCAGAAAGCACAAAGAGCATAAATCATATCCATCAAAGCCTTATTCACTCTGTGAGGCCAGACTTCATTTGAAAGTACATGATAAAGATCAAATGAGACAGTCACATAACAGGGACCACTAGGAGCTGTAGTCATTATTGAGTTCATAACTGGAAGCTGAGAGATGTGTGCTTTGTTTTATATGGAGTTTTACAGGCTGGACAGAAACAATTTGTCCTCTCACACCTATAGGCTCCCCTGTGAAATACTGAGATTATACATCAACATAGCTGCAGAGGATGAAAGGTTGTGGTTCTCATATTAGAAAACCCAATTATGATCTTAGCTGCTGTCAGTCTTCACATCTAAACTTTGTTTTTAGTTTTAGACAAACAAACATAAGGATTCTGCTGTCTCTAAAAAGCAATGCGTGTGCAATTTTTCCAATATTTACCAAAATGCTGATGAAAAACGGCCATAGTCCTGATGTTCTTTGCCGTCATTCACAAAAATATGATGGAAAAATGCAAGAGCGAGAAGAACAGAGTACAAGAAGAATACTGTTATCCAGCAACTGTTACAGATATTCCCGTGCAGCTTTGCAAATGACCGTGGTTATCAGCTTTGTTATCTAATCAAAGAGACATTGATATGTGAGGCACGACAGCCATTTGTTCCTCTTGACAATGTTCCCAAATTAAGCAGGCAGCTCTCACATAAACAGATGAACTAGGAGGTGCTGTGTCTGTAAATGCAATGTTGCAAATGGATCTTACACTAATTCACAAATGCTTTGTGATTTGTTAGATGTGATATTTTTTGGTCAGAGTGAACACAACACATACTTTGTAAGTAAAACCAACTGGATGTAGAGAGTGATTTAGTTAAAAAAATAAAATAAAAGTTTTTTTTAAAAAAAAGTCTTATGAAACTTAGAGCTGATGATATGTAAGGTCCAGTACATTACACATAAAATTGAGCATGAAATGATAGATGGAAATGCACAAACAGATTGCAAGAGTGCAGAAAAAGGGGAAAATTCAAATCTGTTTCTTTTCTGAACATTTTGCAAAGTTTTACTAAGCCTAGTAAGACAGTCACAGTCAAGACATGCTCTTCACAATCTAGGCTAATTAACACTATGACAGCTTTGGGTGCTTGGACACTTATGACATGTTAGAAAGGAGAGAAAGTACAGAGGGGGAGAAAAAAGAAAATCACAGGCTTCTGTATCTATTTAAAAGAACAATGTGTAAATGTAAAAACCTGTCACAGATTTTTTAATCTATATTTTATTTGCTGGGGGAAATAAACTACTTCAAAGCATAAAAGCATGGCGTAAGGAGAAGACTGCATGTCTGTTCTCTGAAACTGAAGCCCGATATCGCAGCTTAAGGTGCTAAGAGAGAAACTCAGAAATAGTCAGTAGATTGTCCAAGTCGCATAAAGTCCAAGTCATCTGCAGTAAGACTTGTAGAGCATGGGCTCCTATATGCAGTATTTTATTTTGGCATCTCCTGGAGCATTCCAGTGATTATGGGGCAACTCTGCGGCGACAGTGACTCACAGCTTCCTGCCATTGGTCTACAGCAGCCAGCGAGAGGTGTGAAACTAACACTGAGAAGGACAGGTGATTTTGTTTTTCTTCTCACTGGAATGAGACAACAGCTATCACAGCAGCACCAAGAATTAAGCAGGTAAAAAAAACGACGTGCATGAAAGAAAAGAGGCTCACCAGATGAAGCATGTCATAGATGGAGTCTGTGGAGCGCTTGCTGTGCTTGCTCCACTTCAGGATAGACATAGCCGGGTGCAGATGGACAGCCAGCGTCAGTTAAAGTACCAGAGAGAAAACAAAGACTCCGGGCTTTAGAAAGAGCAAAGTCTACACTGTGTCTCTCCAATACATTTCTGAGCCCTTTTGTCTTCCCTGGTTTAAAAAAAACAAAAAAAAAAAAACAGGAGAAGATGCTGTGGTGCTTGTGATGAAGGATGAGTGGAGCTGCTCAGCCTCCTCCTCTCCGCCCACCAGCACTTAGAGCCTTCCAACTCCCCTTCTTTTGCTCCTTCACAGTCTGCTGTAGCTTTGTCACCAGTACTCTGCTGTTTTCTCTCTCTGGCTCTCTCTCTTCTCTACAGGCTGGGTAAACTTAGGCACACTGTGTGAGTGTGAAGATCTGGTCAACTCTAGCAGCATTGTAAATTAGTCTCGATAATCCTCCAGACCGGGGAGAGAGCAAAGGAGCAGGAGGGAAAGAGTCTCCTCAAGGCTGCAGTGGAGCAGGATTGACTGGGTAAGCCACGCCGCAGTAGAATACAAATGCAGGATTTCAGGAAAAGGGGAGAGGGGAGCTGCTGAGGAGCAGGCTGGAGAGGGGGTGAACTGCCGTGCAGCATTTAACAAGTAACAAAAGAAGCAATGGTCCCTGTGATTAAGTTACAAGCTCTGAAAATACCATAGCAGTGAGGAAGAAAAATACACACTTGCTGTTTTCACCAAACATCCAGTCCCCCCCCCCCCCCGCATAACAACTGAATTGCATGACTTGCTTTCCACTGTGTGTCCTGTTTGACTCAGTCAGTAATTTCCTACTTTCCCAGAATGCCCCACATAAAGACTCCACATTTGTCATTGAGAGATGGGAGTGTACAGCTAAACAGTTTAGAGGCTGTTATTCAGATCACAAAATGATGCCACACTGAGTTCTTCTCTATTGAGCCTGTAGGACATAAATCTCAGCTTTTCTTTGCTTTGAGGTTTTTCACAGGGCCATCTTTTTAATGATTCACATACCGTCAATGCTACACAAAGAAAAAAGCGAGTTCTGATCTCACAAAAGGAACCTATCGGTTAATTTTCAAACAGAAAGCCCAAAGGAGAATGAAAGCAATCAATGTTTTTTTAAAGAAAAAAAAATAGCTGAAAAAGCAGTATTTAACAGAGCAGATCACAATCTTAACCACAGATTTTGTCCTTCAGTTTACTCATAATCTAGACTCGTTTTCCTCATCCCTATAATATCATTAATAATTACAAAGGCAGTTACAGAGCTGCACTTGATTAACTGCTGCTCATTAAGCAAGACAAGTTCAACGGCGTGATTAAAACAGACAACGTATAAAGAAGCAGTCATGTAACCAGCCCTGAATTTGAAGGGTAAGTAGGATGTCTGAGGATATCACATTGATCCTTGGAGCTCTTGCAGTGAGCTCCCAATTTAACCGGGTACAATGAGAAATGATGTCGTTATCAAGTGTTGTCATAAGAGATGAGAGATAAACTAATCTACAAGAGCACATCAGTGCTTTCATTCAGCATTTCATGAGCAAGTGCCCAGTGATCCTTTGAAGTCGGTTACAGAGAGCAGATTAAGGACTGCCGCTTTAACTATTTTTTCGCCTTTCTTCTTCTTCCATTTTTTTCGAATTAGACATCTTTGTTAGTCATAGCACTTTAACAGCAACACGTTGGTCTTTGAGACTTATTTGCTTGTCTTGGCAGTAGTGCTCTGTGCTTTCTATTTTAAACTTGTCTCTGTTCATTTATAGCTAAAAATGAATCCACCCCCAGTTATTACCTGGTCCTACTAACCTCGCATAATCAAGCAATAACAATGCAAGCTTAATCAAACCCATCCATCACTCGGCTGTTTCATTCAAAGCAAATCATTTCTCCTGTCCTTTGTCTCCAGTGCATAAGATGTGTTGAGAAGCATGGGGTTAACACCCTCATGTTGATTATGGATGCTGCTCTGCTTTCATAAACAAGATAAAATGAGCCAGTAACAGATGGTGAGTCAAACTGTGGCAAAGCGAAATGCCTGTGAGTGCTTTTTCATAATACCAGAGCTAAGAGGTGTGCTGTAAAGAACAAGGACGGAAAAGAAGCATAGGCGCTGCAATATTACACGAAAGCTTGGTTGTCAGATGTTTTCTGTGATGACACTAAGAATAATAATAATAAAAGTGATGATAAACATTGTGCTCTTACCTTTGTGCACTCGTCGAACTCACTGAAGATCTCAGAGTCGTCATCCAGGCTGTCTCCTGAGCTCTCCAGAAACAGTCCAACTCCATCATCCAGGATTTCCTCTGAGAGAAACAAAACAGTCATGTATATGCGTCACAAAAGCCCCCCCCTTTAAATTAGATTAATACATTTACTTGCCTTGTCATTTTATTACGATTTAAGACCTTCCTAAACTAATCCACTAAGCTAACTGCTCAGAATGTCCTATTTTTCCTCATTTAAATCCAGTAAATCTGTTGTGTTTGCATTAATGAAACTGATGTCGCTAAGGATGATGGTCTGAAAGTCAGTTCTTCTTGCATGGAAATAAAATATACGCTTGAGATTTGCCTACTTGCACGCTTCTGATTCATTTACATGCCAGGTGAGTACGTAAACATCACCACACTGTGAGCATCTGATGGCTTTGATACGCTTTAGATTTGTGGGAATTGAATTTAAACTGTTCATTAACCTCTGCTAATTGGACCTATAAACATGCAAGGATGGAAGCACCAGTGGCACTTTAAATTAGTAAGTGAAATACAGTACTGTGCAAAAGTGTTGAGCCATCCATCATATCTTTATGTTTGGCTTCCAAGAAGCTGGAGTTTCTTGTAATTCATTAAAGTGGTCTTGCGCAGTCATTCTTCACACTTTCTGAAAGTTGAGATCTTTCTGTGGGCATTGGCTGCTTTTTCATCCAATCCCTGTACCTGACCATTTTCAGGAATCTACATTTTTTGTTAATGTGGCCCTCTTAATCTGTCCTACAAAGATGCAATTGTATTTCTGGACCAAAATTGTGATTCCAAAATAGCTGTTATCCAAAAACTTGGCATCTCTCTGCATGGTGTACAGTGTAGCCTAAAAAAACCCCCAAAAACAGAGCAAGTGGAGGAAAAAGCGGCATGCCTAAAAATCTATGTACAGTAGGTGAAAGTCTTCCAGAAACAGGAAAAAAAATTCAGCACAAATATGAGGACCAGAGAGATGAATCTGGTCCTTCATTTGATCCATCTGCTCCTCACTAAAGCCTAATCGGAAATGGTCGTAGAAGTAGAAGGGTGGGCATCGGGGAGAAAAAGGCAGACTTCAGAAAATCAGTGGCAGCGGATCTTATGAAGTGAATGAATGTACATGTATGTGGAGAAGGTCAGGAGAAAGGTACATCAGAAAGTGTCTACAGGCATCTATGAAACAGTGGCGGCTCTGTGGTGGTTTGGGGCTGCATTTCAACTAGTGATGTTGGAAATTAAGAATTTAGGAAAACACCATCAGATACCATCATTACGCATTTGGAAAGTGTCTTAACGGCAAGAGCTTCATTTTTCAGCATGACAGTGATCCCAAACATACTGTTAATTCAACAAAAGCAAACCTGGATAGAAAAAACACACAATGGAAAACTACCAGCCATGGATTGGCCTTCCCAAAGCTTGGGCTGCAACAAATATTGTGACAGAGAACGAAACCAAAAGCAGCCAACATCGAAAGAAGAGCTTTAAATGTCCTTCAAGCCGGGAAAGCCTGGAACTATTCCTGAAGACTACTTAAAGAAATTAAAATAAGCTTGGCTAAGAGACTTCAAAAGAAAAGAAAGAAAAGAGTTCTGTGCTAAAGAATAAAGGAATTCAAAGCAAATATTGACTTTCAATCCTGTTGTTATTTATTGACTGTAGTATCATTTATGTTTGCATATATTTCAGTAAATCACTGCACTTTTTTCCCCAGCAAAAGAAAGAAAGGTTGACTAAACTCCACACAGCACTGCATAATGTTAAAGTATACCATTTGTGTCTTTTTTCCTTTTACCTTGACTTTGGGAGAAAATGTCAGTGTAGAGATCCTCCTCTGCATCTGAGCGGCGTGGCGGCAAGTAGCAGAGCTGACGGCGGTCCACCGCAGGCAAGGTGTTGACTGTCAGAGCCAGTGAAGCCTGAGAGAATGCTGCTTTCATGTCAGAGAAATTAAGACTATGGGAGTCTTTTCCATTTAACTGAAGTATTTCATCCCCTGCGTTCAGACCTGCAAAAACATGCACAACCAGCTTTCAGCATCAGCTCCAGTTTACGGTCTCCTGTTCCTTCATTTACTAAAAAAAATGTTCTCTAATATCAGATCGTAATGACCTAATCTTTAGCAATAATCAAACAACTCCTGCTTGAAATGTTCAAATGGTGTTTTAAGTAAAATGTATTTGTATAGCGCTTTACTAGTCCCTAAGGACCCCAAAGCGCTTTACACAACCAGTCATCCACCCATTCACACACACATTCACACACTGGTGATGGCAAGCTACATTGTAGCCACAGCCACCCTGGGGCGCACTGACAGAGGCGAGGCTGCCGGACACTGGCGCCACCGGGCCCTCTGACCACCACCAGTAGGCAACGGGTGAAGTGTCTTGCCCAAGGACACAACGACCGAGACTGTCCAAGCCGGGGCTCAAACCGGACAAACTCCCAACTCTTGAGCCACAATCTACAACTTTGGAGACTGTTGTTTTAATTTCAGCCCCACAGGCATGACCCGTTTCTCTATTTTTTGTGAAATATTAGCCAGTAACACATTAACACTTGTTGTCCAACATCAGTCATAATTGTTCTGGGATCAATGCTCTTTATCTTTATTTTGACATCATTCAGCTCTTCAGCTTCATTACAGGAGAGCCAGTGTGAAGCAGCCGTTGTTAAGTGTCAGATTCAACATAATTCTTCATAAAGGCCAGTGAGAGGCATGATTATAGTAATCAGCACCCTTGAGAAGTGTTGTGTCCTCTAAAACCTTCTCTACCTGTTGAATAAACGTGCTAATGCATTTTTCGAAAGAGAAACCAAGCAGGAGATGAAAACTCTCCTGGCCTTGATGTGAGAAAATGGAGAAGCACTAAAAGCAGCTAAGGCAACCTGCATTGTTTATATTTTCCTTTAAAGTGTGGCTTATTAGATACAAAGTGTGTTTAGGAAGAGTTCTTTCAGTAGAAATGAAGGATAATTAACCTTTAGCAAAGGCTAATCCCCCTGCCTTTACATCAGTGATGTAGAGCTGCTGTACTCCATCCTCCTCCACCACCGAAATGGAGAAACCTGAACACAAAAGGGAAATGTGAAGAGAAAGAAAAGCAGAGAGAGAGAGAAAATGATGATATTAGCCAAGCATCAGAGGGACAAATAGGGATGGTTAACAAAAGGTCAAAGAAAATCAATTCTTATGCTGAAGAAAACAGAAATACGAGTCTTTAACACTGACTTCATTGCAGCATTCTAAATAAAGATAGAAAATTATTCTTACCGTAACCAATCATGCAGGATTCATCTCTGTCAAACTGGATTACTTTAGTTATTTTAGAGCAAAGCTCAATTTCTTTGTACAGCTGCAAGGAACAAAAGGAAGTCATTATACATCCTGAAACAACAGCCTACTTCATTCATGACGTGGTGGGTGGGCTATTGACAGCATGGAAGGAGGCCATTAATTTTCTGTACTTTCAGACAAAGCAGCTCTAGCAGCTCTTTATAGAGGAGTTTCTTTGCTATGTCATGATTACATGATTTAATTACAAAAGAGGTTACAGATATTGTTTATAAAGCTTCTCCATGATTATTTTTGGTGCATGGATCTCCCAGGCACAGTTTTATTTATTATAAACCTTGTTGCTGTAGTATTTTTTTCCTATTGTAATTCCTAATACATTGTAAATCAACTCCTGACATTTTTTTAAATACATTTCTTGACCTTGACTCATTTTCAAAACAGCCTGTGAGGGGAGGAAAGATCATATTCAAGATATCAGTGACATACCAAGTCACATATATCCTCCTCTGGTTTGGGAATGTAGAATTGCACTTGATTTTCTATAAGGAATTTGAGTCGTAAGTAGTGTTTAGTGGGATCGAGCTGATGAGCCTGTGGGATGAGCACAAAAAGACAGAAATTTATCCAGAATCGCAGCAGTGAGATATCTTTCATGTTTTCCTAACAGATGGTATTTCTCTGGCTCAGTGTGGCTTTCAGTTTAAGCGTCTTATGAATATCGCTTTAAACCGTAGCTCATTCGAGGCTCTGTGTTTTTTTTACCTTGCAGATGGACTCGAGAACACACAGTGCAGACTCTCCTGGCTGGATGATTGTTAGCACGGGCTGGTCATTTGGGAGACATACCCAGGAGGGTGTAAGGTGGTCAGGAACCCAGATATCGCTCTCTGTGCTGGGTCGTGGAAGGCTTTTCACAGTTCCCTCCTCACTTTTCTTGAAATGGAGACATCCAAAGTAATTAAACACACTTTACTGCAAGGTCTGACTTCTTCAAATTAGATAATACTTCTAAAATAGTCTCCAAAATAATCCATCTTCACCAATACTTTGCATCTTCCTTCTAAATCACAGAGTAGTCGGAATACACTTTCCAAGCCATATAGTGCATTTGCTTAAATGGGGAATGAAAGAAAAATTAAAAGCTCTAATTTTCCTGAGTAGCTGTCACAGCTTGTAAGCTCTTCACTTTGGCTCTGGCGCTTACTCAGAATACATTAAGGGGTAATATTTCACTGATGTCAATGTTGGCCACATATTTTGTTGAGGAAGTTCGCACTTCTGTTTGACCAACTGCTCACTGACAAATGAATGCAAACAGATAACTGAATTATTCATCCTTACTGTGTTTTCCTTAGCAGGATCAACATATATGCCATCTACTGGCTTTTTAATGGGCTCTTCACCATCAGCAAAAACCTGCAGGAGCAAACAACAAAATGGCAAGTTACCAGTCAGGTAGGATGGATGCTTGAGAAATGGGCAAAAGTAACTTGTCAGCTGTGATTAAGCGCGGAAATTTTGGAAGGAGGTGGAACACTTCACAGACCTGGCTGACCGTTGGGTGGGCTTTTGTCTTTTTCTTTGAGGTAGTGTCCAGACCCCAGAGGGAAGAGAACCTGCTCTTGCGCTTACTGCAGGAACGAGACATGGCCTGCGTTCGCCGTCTCACTCCGGTCTCTGTGCGGGCTGCCACCTGGAAAACGTAACATGGCGAAGTGGGGTCAAAAACGGATCAAATGAGATCGACAGCTATCTGTTTGACCTCGCGTCAAATCCCATTTTGCCAAAATGACTTGAGAAGTGCAGCATATCAGCATATTTTAGGGGGTTTTAAAATAAATAAAATCATAAATATTCAAGAGAGGAAAGCTACAGTTCTGACAAAAAGAGAAAGAAGAAATAAAACTGAGTATATAAAAAAAGTGATCAAGGAACATTTCACTGAGTGGTTTATGGAAATTACCTTGTCTTAAGTGACTGAATAAATGGTCGTGTTAATCATACAGATATAGAGTAGTCAAATATTATGCATGAAAACTAGACTTGGACATTTTTTAGGCTGCTTAACTATTAAGAAATAAGTAAAAGGTTTGGTTTTTTTTTTTTTAAATAAATACTGAATTAAACATATCAGCACTGTGCCTGCAGCAGGCTCTAAAACTAGCCTAGGCACTCATTCTGTCATTTGTTCTGTCAACACTTTGCAGGCCATTCTGGTGAGTGCACAGTGCTGATACAGAGTAAATTCAAGAGGAGTGAAAGCGTAGGAAAGCTCTTAGCAGTTGTCTTTTGTTAGACATCCTTAACTGCTATCTCCCAGCTCAAACACCCACCTGCTCTGTAGCACTGCGTTGGTGGTGGTGAGGGAAAAAGCACCTCAGTGATCTGCGAAACATCGCTAAAAAATCAGATGTTTTCTTTTACTACTAGTGCTTTTAGATGTGAAGTACATAACCTCTTTGCAGCAGCAGTGGGAGGCCAAAACGGAACTAAAACCCTCACAAACGGGTGACCTACGTGAGACCCGAGCTCATAAATAGCATAGTCGTTATTTTTAAAAAAGAAAAGCGTGGTTTGACACAATGCATTGTAGTTTTTGGACTCGACTGTCCTGCCAAGAGCATCACTGGATGTGCTCAGTGATGCCAAAGTGTATTTTGAGTGAGATTTCACAGTCCTTTACTAACACTATGAGAACAGGTTTGAGCTCTGCAACAGCGACAGCTACTGTTACTTAAGTGCACTTTAGATAGATGTTTGTCCCCAATATAATAATCAATTCCAAGGTACATTTTTGAGGTCTCCAGGTCTCTTTTTCCACAAAAAAAAGAAATTGAAAAGGACACTAAAATATGCCATTGTGTTTGCTTCAGCAGCAAAAATAAAGAAGAGAATATTTACCAATGCATGGAAGGAAGAGACCGAGAATATACCCAGCCGGCCCATTGCCAGCTTGGTGGGGCGAGAGGCAAAAGCCAGAAGGCGTTTGGGGTTAGGCAGCTCTCCTCCTTGCAGGCTGGCCAGGTAGCATCTAAAGCGAAATAAATCCATGTGAAACTGCTCCAGGTTCTGCTCCCACAAGAATATCTGCAGGTTGAGAGGGACACAACAGTAATAGTTCATTAATGCCCTTGTCTGTCAACTTCAGACTAAGATGGGGCATCTCCTCACTTCCATAGAAGCTCTGTTACCACTTTTCTCAAAGTGTTGCCAACCTGCACTCTCTCTGTGCCTAATGGTTTGATGTTTATTGGGGCAGTAGAGCAGGACATTGTGATTATTCACTGGGCTGTCCCCTCCCTGTCATGGTCCTGCACTGGTGTTTGGAATAGGCGGCCAGCTCCATGGCAGAGTGCTCTGTATTACTGCCAAGTAGCCCAGAGACGAGAAAGAAACAATACTGCGCATTCCACTGGCAGATAGAGGCTGGGAGCGTTTCAGCTTTCTAAGGAGCAGTCCTACATCCATTCAGTTCTCACAATTTGAAACCTGACACTGCCAAACAGAACAGCTCCAACCAGCCACTACCAAACGGACCAAACAACAGCGATCTCTCCCCTTTCTGTAAACAGACCCATTAAAGACAATATGAACTTTGCAATTAATTGAGAATGTCAGGCTGACCAGAGCAAAGTGCATATTACAATAAGAAAAATAAAAAGCAATCTGGGGGCTGTTACATTTGTAGCATTAGCAGCCTCTAGCGGATGATTCCTCTAAATCTGCAACTTAATCCTCTCTCATTGCTCCCTGCTTCTCTCTTTTCCTCATATTCCATGTATTAAAAACCTGAGGATACAAGACTGAAATACATACTTACATTTGATATCTGTAAGTATTGTAACAATAGCTAAAATATCACTAAAAATGATCTTTAGCATTTTTTAATTAAGCTAAAGATTCCTCAGGATTGGTTCTCATTGAGGTTTAACAGATGTCTTAAGAGCTCTTAAATAGATATAATGCTTTTTTTATACGTCTTCCTGACATGCTTATGAATCCAGACAAAACTGAACTTTTGTGGGCTGATTACTAGGAGGGATGGGCAAAAGCTTAAATTTGAAAAACAAGTATGTCACAACTAAAACTGACTGATGGGGCACAGTTATATTTGGCATTTTTCATACTTCCATCCTTATTTGATAAATATTCAGCCAAGCTAGGAGTCACTATGTTGCATTCCAGGTGTTTTTTGAAGCTACTCAACCCATTTTTTCATATATACTTTCTATCAGTATTGAAGTTATAGAGACGCATTAAGAAATCAAACTGGTAAAACTTTGTTTAACTTCACTGTTTTCTTTTGAAATAATCTATTTTTATAGAAAGGTGATTTGTAATCAGAAATAATATAGCAGTAAGTCGTCTTTCCATGCCTTGTTCAGAAATGTTTTCCCCCTGCACACCTGCCTGACATGAGCTCAAAGAAGAAAGTAGCATGACACCTACTTGATCCAGGATCGTCTTCCTCTTCTTGGTGTCAGTGACAGCAGACAGCTGCATGTCTCCCATCTTCTTCATCTTCTCGTCCATGTCGATCTTCTGCTCGAGCTTCTTGATCTCGGCGCGAAGTAGCCGAACAGTGTCCTCTCTGTGATGCTGGCGGGCGACAGTAGTGGCACATGCTGAGTGGATGGCTGTGATCCAGTTTTCCAGCTCTGTCTGGCTGCAGGTCTACAGGGGGAGGGACCATGAAAGGTCAAAGGTTACACAGCACACAAACTCCTTTGTTTTTGTTTTGTTTTGCTCCTGATGTATTAAAAGGCCAGAATTTTAAAGATCATAAAAAGAAAATACAGTCAATACAGGGCAATGTATGCAAATTAAATTTGTATTTATTCACAGAACAGTTGACATACATGCATTTTCTTACCTGGAACAGAAAAGCATCTCCCAGGGAATTGCTGAGGCAGAACACAAAGTCCTTTTTGGGATGTTCTGGTACAGCCTGGACAATACTGTTCTCCACCCAGATGGCATGTTTGGGATTGCTGTTGTTGTCAATTCCTGAACGTCCATCAGTCTCATAGAAGAAGAGCGTGCAACCTGGAAAACCAACACAATGGAACTGTTGATTTAATTATTTAGTTTTACAAGAAAGTCAGATTTCCTCAAGCAATTTAATTCTGCTCTCCAGTGGCCAACATTAAGAAGTGCAGCATGGCAAGAGTCAGGGAGAAAGGCTTTATTAAACACAGGCTTCTAAATTGATTTCAAGTCCAGTCCAGTGACATAATGCCTTAAAGAAATCTTATTTGAAGTAAACCTTTGCTCTCCCTTTTGAATGTCAGCATGTAACTAAATAGCATCAAACATATTATCTTGCATGAGCAGGATGTCACAGGCTGACATTACAGGATTGCAGTGCAATAAAATGTAAATTTAATGATACCACTGAGGCCATGACACACCTTTGAGAGAAACCCAGTAACTCTTCCACTTGCGCCTTGTGGCTGACTCCACTTTCTTGTTTTTCTTATGCACAAGGAAGTTCTTAACAGCAAGTTTGCCAGCTTTGCGCACCATCCCTTGGACAACACTGAGTAAGAGGTCGGACTGGTAGGCGGAGCTCATAGTGCTCTGCTCATCACTTAGGGCAGACCCCGCCTCCTCCAAGCTCTCAGTCTGGCAGGAGCTCATCTGTAGTTCCTGACGGAAGTTTTCGTACACGCCCTGAACGCACTCGCTGGCCCCTCCGCCGCCACTGCTGCTCCCGCTGTCACTGCCAGTGAACATGTTCCTGCCATGCACTGAGAACACAGAGAAGGAGGCCGACATGGTCTTGTAGCGGCGAGACTGGTGCTCCGGCTCCACCGTCACCCCGTCGATGCCGCTGTCCTCATATTCGCTGCCCTCCCCGCCTGTGACATCCTGAGTTGTGGCAGAAGCACAAAACAGGTGAGACGGCATCACAGCTTCTTGTTCATCACTAAGAGGGCAGCTGGTCATTAACAACCGCTGCCCTCACCTGATCGTCTATCTCTAAATAAAGGATAGAAGCATTTTTGAAAAGCAAACATGTTGCAAAAAAACAAACAAAAAACAGATGCTTAATGAGAGCCCACAGGTTGTCTAACCCTGAGTTTCTGCTTAAAATTAATTGCCAACAGCAAAGCGTCTGCCGTTGTGTGAGCACAGCCTGCCCGGCCTGTGGCACCACAGGGTCTGCCCTCTCCTACCCACATGGTCAAAGGCTCCTGGGAGATGAAGGGGGTTACACTGAGCTTGGTATCTCCATCTGGTCACATGACCTAATCATGCGGTCCAGAGCTCCATTCACCAGAGTTGACTGTGCCCCGTAGAGACAGGGCCACCAATGCACGTTTTACTGTTACACTCTTCCACAGGCCTCCCTTCATTATCATAACAAAGGCCGAGGTATTTCTAACAGAGAGTGACTTTAGGCTGTGCTCGCCCCCTCCCATCATCGCAATCTCCTCTCACAAGAAAAACAACAGTTTCTTCAGGAAACTACGACTCCCTCGTCCCACACAAGCTTTCTTTTTACACTCAGTTTGTTTTAACAGCTTATTGTGAGGTGACTGAAGCGGAACAAACTCACAGATTCATTGGGGAAGTGAATGAAGGGAGCTGTACTACTACTAGATCATTTCAGATTTAGCACAGCTTTTCATGCTCTGTCCAAAACAGAACAGAATATCCACGACGGCATTAAACAAAGGAAGGTCCTTGACATATATGTATCCAACAGGCTATCAAAAATTCATCAGCACTCGAATTTTTACTGTTTTCTAATAACCACATTTCAATTACTTTTTTAAAGCTAAATTTAATGTGCAAACAAGCAGTACATTATAAAATAGTTACAGATCTTACCTGTATAGTCTGCGCCCTCCTGCCCTGCATGCTGGCACACATTTCAACTTGGTGGCTGGTCAGGCCTTCAGACAAGCAGTGTGAACGTCGGCAGGGAAGGGTGTATGCACCGTAGGTGTTTCCATCCTCGTCTGATGGAGATAGCATTTTATCGTCCTCACCCTCCCTGATAGCCCTGTTGGTGTTGTGCCACTTTGCATAGCGGCCATGGAGTTGCCTGGAGGCAGGACTCATCTGGCTATACAGCTCATCCAGTGAGTTTGCCCTGTCAGTGGAGTCTGTTGGGCTGGACTGCAGGTGGCCTTCGCAGCCAGTGAAGTCCCTCTCGTTAGTCAAGTCTATAATCTCCTCTGTGCTGGTCAAGTGATCTTGACTGACATCAGACAGGGAGAACTCCAGGCTGTCATCTCGCCACATGTCTGCAGATTTAGACCTCTTCTTGAAGCCAACAGTCTCCTTGGAGCAGTCTGGGGTTTTCTGGAGGTATTTCACTTCACCTGCGTACATATCTTCATCCTGCACCTCCTCTGCCATGGGACCAGGTAGGGTTATGTGCATTGAGGGATTGGCCAGGTCATTGTAAAAGGATACTGGACGCAGATTCATGGCCACCCGGTCCACCCAAATGGGGCTTCCAAAGTCTGGGAGGATATTTGTCTCATTGAAGGGTTCCAGGCCATTGTCAGCCAGGGACTGTGGGATGCTGGGTGTGCTACTTGAGCGCGTGCTTGTCTCAGAGTTCCTGTGCTCTATTTTTCCTGATGAAGCATGGCGAGAGCGTCTGGACTGCTTGTTGGAGATGCGAAGAGACCGAGACATGTGCTTACGTGACAAATAGCCACGTCCATAGAGGGCATGGTCCCCATTCTGGCTCTCAGCATTTCCCATGATTCAAAGGCTAAACGGACAGGGGGAAACAGATTAAATAAACCTAGGGGGACATGAAGGAGAGACATACAGAAGAAAAGAATTGTATCTGAATGGTGTTTTACCTGCAGGGCCGTAATGACTTTTCTGGCATTTTGTCACTGGATCTTAAGACAGTTTGTTCCTTTGGCTGGTATAATCCACAAACCTCTGAAAAACAGATATCTAGATGAAAAATCAGTACAAAACCTGTGTGCTCTTAATTATGTGTGGCTTAGCTAAATATTTGTACTCTTTCAACAAATCTGTCTACAGATATGGACCCGTAAAGACGGAACATGACATGTTGTTTCCATCCTAGGCTTTCCCCTAAAACATAGGACACTGTTCACATAAAAAGAATTGATAATGGTAGATGTTATAAACGCAGAGCTGTAACTTGTCTTGCTTTGCAGTTATTTCTTTAGTAATTATCTGTAAAGTCAGCTAAATAAACACTGTGCTTAGACTGGTAGAGGATGTGAGCCACTCAAGCCCCCTTCAATATGTACAGGGATTTTGTGAAGTGGAGGGTACCTAATGACAGTGTGAGCGAACATGAGTTATTCAGAACTGGAATGAACCATCCATGCAGAGATATAGTTGTTTGCTCTCAGGCACTGCTTCCTGCATTAACAAGGACTGGGAGCAGGAGGGTGCAGAAGCTTTGACTATAATGCACATTTGGACTCTATTTATCCGCCTTTAGGCCGGACAGTGTGATGTAAAAAGGAAAACAAAAGTCCTGTTCCACTTTGGGACCACCAACAGATGGGACAGAAGATTAGCTAACTCATTTGTGGCCGCTGCTTCTCACGATGTGTGCTTCTCCACTTTTTAGGATAGACCCTCTGGGGGAGGGGGGGGGGGGGGGGGGGGTGTACTGTGTTTTTGCAAATAAGCAAATAAGCCCAACCCTCTGGTGCTGCCCTCAGGCTTACTGTGAGGAGGGGCTTTACATAAATGGAAGTTGACCCCGTTTTTATACGTTGTGATCCTTATCCTCCCTCTCATCAACCCTCACTGGTACTGCAGTGTACCATGTTTGAACTTTACACAACTACATTCATCTTTTATATAACTCTGCAGTGTGTTGGCTATTTCATTTAATCCCATTTGGTACAAAATAGAACAGAGCGGAAACGCAGGAGGGAAAGAACTATGAAAAAAAACAAAACACCAAAGTTGTTACAGGAAATGATATTCACTGAGGCATACAAGCATTGCTCACAAAATGCAAGCACTACAATATACTGTGGACCACTTCTGGAGTTTTTTCACGTAGCATTCCTACATAATAACCTTAATTTTTAAAAATGGAGAAGAGGAGAGAAAAATGTCCACCTTGTAATGGTTGCTCTTTATGGTTGAAGTTTCTGCTATTTGTAGCACAAATGTGTTATTGTGTATGTAAAATGGCAAAATGACCAGAACTAAATTACAAGTGATGCAGATGGATCTCGCTGGAACCCAGGAATCTCATTTGTTAATCTCTGAAGTTCAGGAGCCAGGTGTTGTAGACCAAAAACGTTACTGATTAATTTGGACTACAATAGAATTGCAACAAAGTTATGCATTACTGTGACCACAACACATTATCTTTACATATCTATATCTGTACGCTTAAACTTATGAGTGAAATTGGAAGTAAAATGTACAAAATGAATATTCAGCCAAATCCATGAGACCAAACCAAACCAAATGTTGCAATAAATGCAACTCATCTCCTAACAAATCAGCAGATTTAAAGAAAAAGATCCGATAAATTCTCAGCAGAATACATGGCCACCAATCACTCTGCCACAAAACCATAAATAGGTTGAAAAGGGAACAGAACAGTCAGCAAGTTTCTATTGGCACTGTTTAAAAGACACAACACAGATTCCTACTGAACATGATTTACACTGAAGCTCCTGGTATAGCAAAACACATAATTTAAATGGCTGACCCAGAGAAATGTTATACTAAATTTTTAAGAATGCATTGTTCAAAAATGAAAACGCAGGATTATTAAATTTAATTGCACTGGAGCTACCAGAACATCTGAATACAACTTTTAAATGGCCTCAATTCCCAAACACAATGTTCTCTGAAGCTGCAATGCTGCTGCCGCACAGAATCCACCATCAGCTCTTTATTAATACATGAGCAAGAAATGCCACGGCTGGAAAAGATATTTTAGGGCGCTAAAATCCCATCGCATACACCCAGTGGATTCTTTTAGAAATACAGACTAACACACATCACAAGTTAATTCCACTGGATGATCAGAATTTGGTGATCCCATGAAAGATCAACCAAATCTAAAGAGTTCCCACTGGAGACTTTCAAAAATTAAAGTGGTTCCAGGATTATTAAGGGGTGGGTAACTTTACTATAATGACATGCAAAAGCAAAACACAAGGTTTGAACTTTGTAGTGGGCAATCCACGTGAGAAAGTGATTTCCCATGCTGCCTGAACCACAGTTCAACCTGGTGACTTTTTTGGCTTATGTTTGGACAGTATGGTTAAGATTTCTCATCTTAAAACTGTAAAAAAGAAAAAAAAAGAAAAAAAAAAGGGACATTTCATAATCTAGAGTACAAAATATCATTTAAGAAATAAAGAAACTTTATAAAGAAAATGCAGAAACACATCTGCCTTCTTCTTAAATGGTCCAGAGCTCAGTTAAGATGGGCTGTGGTGATCTTCTGGTTTTCAGTTCTTTTTTGGAAATGATATACAGGCATCCTGTATTCTATTTTTTATATTTTTTACACTACAAAAAAGTCAGAGAGAGTCATTAAGTGTACACTTTCAACTCGGTTGATAATGTCAGCACTTATGGTAATCTCAAATGTATCCCTCATAACCGCAGGACTGTACTGGAACATTAAAATCATGCAATGTGATTTATGCCAGAATCAACTCTTCTCGGAGCAGTGACTTGTTTTTACACTGAATGACCTGTTGTGTGGAATGCTGTCATCCCTAAAATATGTGACTGGTAGATTTAAGTTCCTTTTGTTAGTAAAGACCACTTTGAAGTCCTTCTTATACAAATTCTTGGGCCTGCTGGAACAGGTATGAGGGGAAATTGTCTCAACCCTCCACCCCCCTTTAGGTCCTCAAGGAATGAAATTCAAGCCGCTTGCATCATTTTCAGACATCATGCAAGTTGTTGCCCCATGGTCAAAATACAACTTAAGGTCTTTGAAAACAAGGTAAAGACCATGAAACACCTGGTCAGACTTTCCTGTATACATGGACAGAGCTGAACTTCATGCCAGGAGATTCAGGTTGAGTCATTTGTCTAAAGTCTTCTTTTCTCACATGTAGCACACAGTGAAAAATAATTCACACCAGCATCATTCTCTCTACTGGAAATATTTCATTTGGTTTTGCAGGAGCTCCCCAACAAGTGAGTGCTGGACGCCAGACACAGGACAGTCAGTGACTAACTGTGAACTCATCAGACTATCATCTGGACTATTCTTACATCAACACAGACTGTTTATTAGGAAGTCTGCAGTTCTGACGTGCACCTCCATCAGGCTACGTCTCAAAAAAAAAAAAAAAAAATCAATGGCTACAGTGCATTTTTGAAAAAAGCAAGGCTTACGTAAAGACATATGACAAAATGTGATGATAAACATCTCTGTTAAAAAGCTGTTTGGAGTCCTGCAACACATTCCTGCCATTTGACCTAGGTACAACTGTGAAAGGAAAAACAAGCCAGGCCCAACCAGTAACAAGCTCCAACACAAAACCCTGTAATCTGAACACTCTGGTCTCCAGAGATAACACAGGTAGCTGTATGCAGCAAGAGGAGGGGGTTTAACCACTGAAAGACTGCACTTAAGACAGCTCACATTTCCCAACTGATATGGAGTCATATGTGTCTGTGAAAATGGAAGCACTAAACACAAACCCTTGTTCTCATGACTCATTTTCTGCTCTCGAGTGGGCTCAACTGTATTCAAGATTCTATTAGGCCAGAGGGAAATTTGGTATTACAAGAGCTTGCATCCATTTTCAAAAGGTTCCTGTGCCAGAAAAAAAAACCCATCCATATTAAAAGTAATTTAACAGCTTAGATTAAAACAATATACTATGGTTATATATTCAAAGAGTAATTTCCAACTGTAATCTGTAACCCTGGAAACATTAAATAGCAAACAAACTGAAAAGAGGGGCTTTCAGTGATATGGAAAGCAGCTCAACTTTGTTTGCTAACACTGCTGAATGCATCATGAAAAAAACAAATCAGGTTAGACAGGATCGGCCAAAACACTATTTATGCAGCTTTATTCAAAATTTACCTCTAAAATAACAAATAGAGCATGTATGGCTTTAATAGCCGCATTGACAAAGCAGCAGGTGAAGCAACATTTCAGCAAAAACAAATCACCAGCCAAGCCACGGAGTCATTTTCATTCGCTGCTGATCTGATTATGTGTTTCAGAGTACGGCGGGGCACGTGAGGCTGCTGTGTGTGACCTGTCTGACCCTGTCACAAGAGGCTCAGGTGGCTGGGTGTTATGGAGCATTTTTAATGTAGGAGAGCAACCCTTCGAAGGATGCCAGAACATACAAAGCCGAATTATGAACGCCAGCAGAGCTAGTTTGATGCAAGTGAGCTCCACTCAGTGGAAAGGATTTTGTCGATAAATCATTCTTGATTGCAAAATGTGGATACAGCAATGACCTGGAGCTGTGTCGTTTTAAAAGAAACGCTATGCTTTTGTGAGCCTGTTGTTGAGCAGCAGCTGGTATTGTTTAGCCTAGTGGCACCTTTGTCCCTCAATGCCATGTGCAGAGGTCAACTCTTCTGCTGATGTTTAAGCTGCATACAGCATAAACTGCAGGTTTTATTGGGTCAACATGTCTTTTGTCCACTCTGCAGACTTAAGAGTACTTTATACGGTTCTGTGGTCACAGATAAAAACAAACTTATGAAAAATTAATGTCTCGTCTTTTTTTCCACAGTATCTGTCAAAATGACGACCAGAGTTTGAGGTGTAATAAAACGCCCAGAGAATAGAAACTATCATCTATTATCCTACATTTGTCCAAATTCATTGTAGGTGCAAGATCTTGTGAGGTCATAATACTTTCACCTCCATTAATAGCAGCAATTTGCTTGTGTAGAGGTTCACAGCTAAGGTGCCATAAGATCACTTCCTGCTCATGGCTCTTTGCCTCCTCATTAACAACCTTTGAAGTTACTTTAACAGTACTTTAACAGCTGTTAGTGGAAGGCGTAACTAAGCTGTGGACAACTGTTATGACATGCGGGGTGGGGGACCGACGACACAGGTTTGTGGAAGTGATTGTTTTTGTTTCATATGAAGTGTTCTGTTAAAATCACTTTATATCCATTTGTTTTAACTAAATCAATATTTCCAAATGTTCCTCCTGCCTTCATCCCTTCATTTATTTTCACTTCTCTGAATCTCTAAAGCAACGCTCATTTTGTGTAGTAATCATTTAGGACTGTATCAGAGCATTTGAAAAAAGCTCTTTTACATTTCCGCTAATATCTGAAAGGATTTTTTCTAAAATCTACAATCTGCTGTTTGATATGTGAAAATTAAAAAAAATAAATAAAAGTGTTGTACCCAATCAAGAAAAAGCAAATCTTTTGAAGAGTAATTTAAACTTTAGTCTTGATAATGTGGAACTGGATCAGAAGCTGGGGAAACGTTAATGATAGGCAGATCAAACAAAAATCCAAGATCAAGACTCAACAGTTTGTGACACAAGTGTGAATCTGGGATGAAAACGGCAAATTCTTTTTTTATGAAAAAGGTTTGAGCCGCTGTTACAAAATATTTAAACCACAATCAGCACATACACGAGCTGACCTTCTCATATCCTGTAACCGTCACTGTCAGAGAAAAGGTCTCCCCCAAGTACATGGAGCATCAAAAGTACTCTGTCTTACATGCTTCACATTCCAGACTTCCAATGTCCTCCTCCACACTCCGACTCCAAACATACCCAGCCATTTCCCCTGGACACAAGAAACAAATGTTCTTGGCAGTTTTACGATGATAGATTTGCGATCGACAGTATCAATGACGGGACCCAGTGGTTAGCAAAACATTATCTGGTGTGACAAATCTGTAAATGCACCAGGAGGTATTACCAACCGATGACTGGGACGGGATGGTGTATGAAAACATCTGGAAGATTACAAAAAAAAAACTTTAGTGATTATATGAAATTTTACACAACTTTTATAAAAGTAAACTATATGCACAAGAACGCTAAAAGTCTGCACAGAGATAATATGAAGTACGAAGATAGTACGAAGTGGGGAACAAAAACATGGGGACAATGTTTTGCACTCAGGCTCTCTCACTCACCCAATCCTTTGCTTCCAGGTCAGTGAGTGGGAATACTAAGCACGCTGCAGTATGGTGTGTTTCCTTTTATATTGCACCAGAAGTACAAACCCCACTCAATATCACATCTGGGTCAGAGTCAAGACCCATTTCCATCATTTTGATTTCAATATTAATGAGCAGGGAATGCACATTTCAGGTTGTGTTCCAAACAGATGGAATAGTGTGTCTAATACTGGTACACTAGGAAAAGGCGAGTTCATCTGAGCGAAGAAAAACTTTCCAAAATAACATTTGATGCATGTTCAATCATCCAGTTAAGGAAATCCCAAAAACTTTATTTTGTTTATGTGGACATAGCGTTTTCAGTGGAAACTGAAGAAGTCACTTGGATGAGTGACAAAACGTTTCTCCCACTGAAAACGCTGCATCCAGATGAACAGAATCAACCTTTTGGGATTTCCAAAATAACATTCTCAATATGCAAGTGCATGCGGCTCCTTGGGCTGCTGTGTTTCTTTAAGACTTTACTATACAATTTAAACACAATGAGGAGATTTGACACCAATGTATCTGTGAAAACAGCCCATGAAGTCATTCCAAAGCTCCACCTTCACCACAACACCCCTGAAGCTCCCGGGTCCCCACTGTGTTGCATTGTGCAGTGAGGCAGAACTGAGCACAGTCCTGACACACATGACTACACAAAGCTTGGTTGAAATCTGTCCACTTCCTCCAAACATCCCTGATTACAATTTCCAGCACAAGCCTCCTTTATCAGCCTGTGGCATGTCACTTAGAAAGTCAAATTTCAGGTAAAGTACAGCACCTCCACCCATTAGGTTTCATATAATAATGGATATTGAAGGATTTTTTTTTTTTTTGACTGCACCTTAGGTTACATTTACCGACAGCAGATACAATGTACTTTCACAAAGCTCAGTGGGATGTAAATGGTGTTTATTATGACAGCCCAGCAGTAATTCAATCTCATGGAGGCATCAAAGTATGCTTCTATTTTTAAAGACTGTGGGATGTCGCACAAATTCCACCGACGTTAGGTTAATTTTTATTTTTATAAACAGTTGTATACTTGCTTTTCTAAATGCTATAGAAGAAAAAAGTGCATATGTATATATTATTCTTACCCTAGCTCAGGCTTATAAGTAAACTGAATAGCAAACCCAACATTCTGTGACTACCAGGAAAGAAAATACCTGCAATCGTAAGTACATGCTCTAGTCCCTTTGAAAGGTAACAAAGTTTTATGCACATAAAACTGCAAACTGAAAATAATTTGAGTTGTGGCAGAGCAAGTTCCAGCATGCTGAATTCTGCCTCAAATAGTTCAGTTGAAATCTTATGAGCTTAGTATCTGAAATACCACGTGATCTCAGATGAACTCTTAGCCTGTAAACCTACAATATAACCCTTGTTTCATGGCACACGGTAATAACTTTTAATTAAGTGAAGCTTATCGCATAAGATTGCGCAAACCAATCAGTGGTTATTTTCCTCTGCTGAGAATAATTTTGTTAAGACAAATTTAGACTGAGGACACTGCATGTGACTTTTGTGTCAAGCTTTTAACAGGAACTCAGAGTTTGTGTTTTTCGAAGCCTGCTTTCCTCCAATCACAACAGGAGCATCATCAAGATTTACAAGCCTGAAGGCCAGAATCCGACCCCCTGTCCTGCTAAGCCGTGAACAGTCAATACATTACCATAACTATAACACCAGATGACCATTTCTCGCCCTCTCCCCACTGCAGGAGTCACAACCAGCTTTCAAGCACAAAGTTCGGGTTTTAAATGAACTCACAACGTAAAGCCCCCCCCCCCCCCCACTCCCCCCGTGATGCGCTCTGGGAATTCTCCTTGGCTTTGGACATCTCTCACATTTGCAATTCATCATCTCCCTTTGTCAGCATCACAAACCTGCCACCACCACCACTGCTTTGTCATTACAATGACACAGACACAGGGTGCATTGTTTGCATCTAGGAGTGAAGTGGATAACACAATGCCTTATTGCCTAAAGTTTGCAATACACAGGATTACTACAGGTACATACACTGAGGAATCCCCATACCCTGAGGCTACGGGGCCTCAGGGTATGGTTACAACTTAATATAATATTAAATTGCTGGAAGAATGGGAATGCAAAAACGAGTGGACACTAATGAGAATATTGCAGTCAAAGCTAATAAATCCTGAAATTACACATCTCAGGAGGGAACAATATGGTTCACGAGAGAGCTGGCTGCATCTGACCAATTTAACTACTGAAACGTACCAGAAAATGTGTGACATTTGAACTGCTGATATTTAGCAACACTTTTAGAAAGTAGGAAGCTTGAGGGTAAAGAGCCATTTGCCTTTTCTATCTCCTAACCAACTACCAAACACGCGGCATGGCACAGAAAATGCACAACTAGTGACTTACCTTAATGTTCTCATGGAAGTTATAATTCTACTCTTCCTCCAGTTAAATCTGATGCACCAATAAGAGGGATATTTCAAAATATAAATGAGGTGATGATTGGTATTCCTCCTGCAAGTCCACAGCAGACTGACTCCTGTATCCAAGGATGAGTTGAAGAACTGAGGGAGAGAGGGAGTGCCGTTTGTACCCCCTCCCCTTCTCCAGCTGACTCTTTCACACTCTTTACTCCCTCCCTTGTTGCTCCCTCTTCACTCTATAATTCCAACCCCCTAAACTACAAACAGGAATGCATGTTCCTCCCTCTCCTCCTCTATAATTGCCCCTCCACTCCCTTTAAGGAAGCATGATATTTACACTATATGCTGCAGAACGGTTTATTGGGAACAAACTAATGGGACAAAGAACAGTCAGATTCAGGCCTGTGTTGCTCATTTTTGATTTTGATCAGAAGCCTAAATGTAAATTTCACTTTCATTTTGCCAAAGATAAAGGGGTCTGAAGATTCGTTAAAACAAAATTCCGGAAAATGAAATTAATGTGTGCCTCTAAGCCAATGAAGGCTGAAAGGTCACAGTTATTCTGTTGCAGTTTGTAATTTGGTATATTCACTGACAGCCCACAATGCACTTGTGAATGTGAGAGAGGCAGGACTTGCTGTTGTCATAGCACCAGTGATGTCGTGTGGCTTTCACATCAGCAGTGACAGAGGTGTGGGATTCATTTTGAAATGACGGAACCGGCAGAGGACGCGGGGACAGAGAAAGGATAGGACAGGGAAGCGAGGGCAGAGCAGTGTCTGCTCAGCTGCAGCCTGCATCATGCGCCTCAGAAGCAGCTTTGCATGCACACTGAACTGAACTGAACACGCCCCAAGCTAGCTGAGAGCATAGACACCCTAACAGTCACAGAGAGAAGAGGCATAGAGTTCACAGAGCTTAGTGTGTCTAGAAAGAGTCCAGAGATTGGTGGGATGAATTGCCATGTCTAGACTTTTGGATGATTATGACAAAAACCTAAAAAATAAAAAAAAATTTAAAAAATAAAAAAAGGGGGGGGGGGGGTGGCCCTACAGTGTTGTCATGCTGGCTTCCTCTTCTACCAAGGTTATGCCACTAATATTAAAAAAATGATAATGATAATAAACATAACCACCAAGTTTTAATCATAGAGAAAAATATCTCTAGCATGCAAAAGCATAACCTGTAATTTGTCAGCATTAGACACACAAATTGTACCATGTGGCACTAATTGTTTTTCCAATTAGCAAACAATTAGGTGGAATTTGATCTTGAAAAGATCTCAGTACACATGACACACTAGGGATGTTATTATGAGAGTATTGCTTAAAAACAACGGGCCATCAAACCCACATCCCAATACAAATCTAAAGTTACTTTTCAAATAAACAACATCGGAGAATAAAATTAAAGTTTAATAAATTTGTGTTACATGAGATGAGATTGGAATTACTCCCTGCCCCCAAAAAAGAAAAAAAAAATGAATAAGACAGCATTGCAATAAATGCATCCGTCAGTGAAATGTAGGCTAATGCTGAATCCTCCTCTGCTGTCACCACAGGCATTTCAGAAATGTAGACTGCTTGCATGGAGCTCAGATAAAAAAAATACTCTGCTTTCTCATCACTGGCACAAGGCTATTAAAACCAGCGCTGCCTGCACTCAATTTGGATGCTGATTGAATTGGACATCCAATACATTGACAGGACATTCAATACCGCTGGAGCAATTTGGCAGGTGAGACTACGGGTACAGATCCACAACAGCACTTCAGACTGCTGATGCTGTGCAGGTGTCACAACCAACCACAATCAATGCCAATCACCTTCAGCCATAGCAAGAGGGGGAAAAAAATCAGCTGAAGGCAAAGTAATCACAGGAATACTTTTGTGAGGATATAGTTAAGTTCAAGATCAGAATGACAGAGTAGAAACATGTATTGGATGTTCAACAAAACAGAGCTGGATTCAGGTAGTAAGGAAGCCCCTGACTCTCCCCCCTTTTAAATTTACCTACACCCCCTTTAATTTGTGTCTTAACTTTGCCAGTAAAACAGGGGATGCTGTCACCACAAGGCTTCGCAGCAGGGGTGGTGTTAGTAATAAGCTGTGCTTTGTCTTCAACAAAAAAAACAATCTCATTTAAATTGGAGAATGGCTTCCCCAAGGTGGGTTTTGAATGTGATTGCAAAGACAATGAGTTTTTTTGGGGGGGATTTTTTTTTGTTTTTTCATAACTGCTATAACTGTTACTCGGTCACATAAATTCTAATTTCTTCCGTAGTGAGGTCATTGATTCCTCAAGCCATGGCAAAAGTCAGTGTCGTTTTTTCAAGGCAAAGAAACCCAACATGTCTAACTAGCCAAAGCAAACCGCTGCTCCCCACAACAGCTTTAAATAAAGGTCAGTTAATAATTGACGACACTTGCTTTATTATAGCAATTCTGAATGGACCATGAAGTGGTGCGTCATTCAACGTGATGTAGCTTTGAAGTTAAAGTCACCATCATTTTGCATTAATACTTTTGCAACCAAAAACATTACTGGTCACACAAAAAACTCATTTCCATGAAGGGCCATGCAAGCTTACGTAGCTTATTATTATCAGGTTGCAGTAGTATGACTTCCTGACTAGGCCTAAAATTTAATGGCAAAGCCTGCCATTCAGCAGCATCTGCAATATTATACGAAATGCTAAACAAATCGAGTACAATGAAACTATGGATGTGTATTAAAAACAGCAACCACTACAAACTACAAAGCCAAGATACCTTCTTGTCTTACACCAATTATCGTCTTCCTTCAAATAGACACGGATGAGTTTTACCCACAACTCAAGATGTTGAATCAACAACTCTGAAAAATACAAACTGTTCACACATCACGCTGGGTCTAATACTATATGCAGGATTTGGTTCAGCCACCAAATTGACATTAACATTAAAAAGAACATCCATCACCACGAGGGTTTAAGTGTTTGTCTTATTTTCTTGAAGGTCTCCTCAATCACCAACCCCCTCCCTCATCCGTGCCCTTCTGTGGATCCATTGTACTGAAGAGGAGCACTATGTACGAATGATATCTAAAGAGAAAAAAATGCAACTGTTACGGAAGACATGAAAGTAGCAAGCCCAGCCTGGATAGAGATCATTAGTGGAGGATCCAGTGGTCTCCAGCAGAGACTTGCCTCTCAAGAGTAGACTTCAAAGACGCTGGTATAGAGAGAGAAATAATTTAGAGTGTAAAGAAAATGCTGGAACTGATTGGTTGGGATTGATCCTATGCAGCATAGGTGGCTCCCCAATATTAGTTATTAAAAGATGCCAGTAATATTTTAAAGTGTCTTTATAAATTGCTCTGTAGAGTCTGATACATACTAAGCCAGTTACACAAAGCATACACAGTTGTGCCTATAAAACGTGTAAGCTCATGTAAATGTTTTAAATACATTCTGGTAGCTTTCAAAAAAATAATCAGAATATCATTTAATATGTCTATTATATCATAAAAGATAAAAAAAAATATAGGCAAAAGCAATAGCAACTGGATAGCCGAAACATGCAAATTATTAATATTTTAAATGTATAAATCGGTTTAAAAGTCAAGTAATTATCTAAAATCTACCTTTCTCTTAACTAGAGGCATTTAAAACACCAATAGCGACATAAAGCACTTGTACTTTATGTGACCTAGACTTATCTTACCACATTTTAGTACAGATTAACTTCCATGTGACCAAATAAATGTTTTCTGAGGGAGCTTTGAAAGCATATCCTTGGCAACCAATTGTTTTTGTATGCCGGTGAAAGCGCATTCGACGCAGATTCAAACCAAGGCAAGCAAAAAGGGGCTCTGAAAAGTTATTTTTTGTGACCAATGGTGTGTTAAAGTTAGCTCAACTCCCATCACCCCAAAGTGACTCATAGCCTCAGCAGTTTTGTGCACTTAGTATCTATTATTCATCCTAAACCACAAGGCTGTATCAGCCACGTGAAGCTGATGATCATCGCCATGTGCATTTTTGACAGCTGGTCACACGTTTCTTCTCACAGCTCAGAAATAGAAGGAACACAGCTTTAACACGATGTTTAAATACTCATTTATCTTTCCAAAAGCCATTGCGGAAAACGCGTACTAAAGGCGCTACTGAATACTGCATGTACACAATAATATCCCAATAACAAGGTAATAAGGTTCTGAAGCTCTTGTTTGCTGTGAAGTTGATTTGACAAAGAAGCACAATGTTATTCATGCCGTCTTTGAGAATGTTAATCTAAGTCTGTAATAATTTATGAGAAGCCTGCGTTTTCATTGTGCTTAGAGGTCAGGCTTACAGTCATACAAAATGCCTCTGCAGCACTTTCGAAGCTAAAACTTAGGAAGTTAAAGTCCTTTGGTTTTCTTGCTTTCTAAGCTTAGTGGAATACAACACAAGTTTCTCTCACAGTATATGGAGTGCATCACAGTTACACTGATGTGCAGCACTGCTGGAGGCGTTGTCCTCTGGAAGCATCTGGGATCAAATCTTGGCAAGCCCTTTAGATGCTTCTCGAGATAATGCAAACTGTCAGCATATTAGGAATTCAACATAACAGACATTTCATAGCCAGGAATACACGGCGACTTCCTGAGAATCTGTGTTAAATTAGAAAAGCATGAAAGACCTTTCGAAATGCATGTGATATGAAGACACGGGGTTCAAAGGTTGTTTCAAGTACAATGCTTAAGATTTAGAATAAAATTACTACACTTGACTACACGTGTAGCAAACAATGAGCAACATTCTTAACCATCCTAAGATGGATATTAATAATATTCTCTAATGGAGACGGATGTCCTGTCAGGAGAAACGAGGGAATGCCGAGCTCTCGTCTGCCACACCGTATCACATGGATGTAAACAGAAGTGGATTGGAAAGCATGGGTGTCCTTAATTAATCTACTCAAAACTGTTGTACTAAACATTTTGAGATCAACGGATAAAAAAAAAAAATGGATAACTTCACTTGTGCATATGGCTGCAATGTGAAATATGTCTTAGTCTGTTATAAAAATCTGTCGGTCCATGGAGTATTAGAGCACATAATTCTCACAAGATAAATCTGGCAACCAACCTCTGAAGACCATATTTATCACAAGACTCTGGATAGCAGAGTTTGCAGCTGCAACATCAATGTTACACAATAGTGTCAGATCACAAAAAAAAAAATTGTGTATAACAACCTGATTCAAGTTTTACCTTAAACTTCAAAACATTAAACGTTCCGTTATGAAAAACGGAAGGCAAGAAAATTCTCACATTTGACAAACTTTTTTACCTTTCAACAAGAATTTAAATGATATATCCATGTTCAGAGTTGCTGGTTTCCCATTTGATTCTCATTCAGAGTCAATGGATCAATCAAGTGCTGATCAGTAGTTCTACCATTAAATATTTGGGGAGCTTGGACTCTGCTAAAGCAAGTAGGATACTGACAGAAACTCACAACTCCATGTAAGCCAGGAGTTTGTTCAGATGCTTTACAATTCTTGCAAGCAATGTGCAATTAGGAATATAGAGGTGGTTGTTTTATTGCCAAAAGCTAATAAGCAGCGTAATGGCTGTTAGTAATATTTTCCTGCGTGTACATGGCACTGAGGCTTTAGCTCAACTCAATACTCTCATTGTAATACCTACAATCAGCGGCTTAGCAGTATAAAATAAGTTTCCTTTTGGAAAGGATTTCCAGCTCTGTGGTTGTGGTCTAACTTCTGTAATTAATATTTCCACAACACGCCTCCTCTCCTACTCGCTGACTGTTTAAATGGATTGTTTGAAAAGCCAACACTGGGATACCAGTGATCTAACAAAAATCCAGCCGTGGTTGTGAAGTTACAATTCAAACCACTGTAGTGCAAAAGGTAGTAGTAAGTTTACATTTCAGTGAATGGTTGGCGTTAGTATGATCACACTGATCTCTGTATGTTATTCACTTGGCACTAAGCAAAAAACACTAGACTGCCTTCAGTATTTACTTTGCACCAATTTGCAAATGAATGAAGAGTTATGTGCAAGTGGGATGGAAATGAATAATTCAAAAAGAGCACTTATGAGGGTTAGATTATGCGCATCTCGAGAAATCAACTTTGCTTGGTAGTACATTTCTGTACACGCATGAAGAACAAAGTCATGGATTGTACCAAAAGCCAACAAATTACCATAAAACTGTGCAGGGATTCTTTCATGAGCAGAGTTGTTGGACTGCTTCATGCTGGTCTAACATTTGAGATCTTTGAGATGCAAAGTTAACAACTGTTGACGCAAGCCAGAGGGGAGAAATATTAAGTGCAACTTTACAACAAAAATAAGGGGGCAGAGAAAGAGTGAGGTCTCTGTGCAGGCATGTCATACATGCAAGCTTGCACTCAAGTTACCACTTCGAAGGAAACCCTGAGGCCAAGCTGCTGGATGCTCATAAAGATGGTCGTTTGATTTCCGTGGTTCTCCACTTTCATTGTTATGGAAAGGTTCTGTAAACACTGGAAGAATACCTTCCAAACACATGTAGGGAAACCTGCTCCTTTTTAAGCTTTTAGGCCATCCACAAATAGGTACTCACCATAACAAACCAAACAACCCCCCAAAATGTGCAGGATCTTTTAAATATTGAGATAACTCAAGAAATAATGGGAATTTTAACTAAAAACTACTGCGTGAAGAAACAAAACTCAAAGGGCACCCACCTTATTCCTTTTGGAGGTATGCTGAACAGACCTGTGGTGTTTAAATCCATCCACAATGACTTCTATGAACATTTAAAGATACATTTTTTCTTCTGTCACCTTTGAAACTGACTTAATTCCAAAGACAGATATGAACAGTGTTAGTTTTCAGTTATCATCGTGTTAGTTTATCATCATGTAACAGGGCAAAAAAGAAGCGCATAATTTGCATTGAAAACTAGCCCTGTGGTATTTAAATCAAGTTTCCCCTTCCTGATACCTTTCATCTCTAAATGTATGCCTGATGTGGTTTGGGCTTGTTTTATTGGATGTCATTCAGCATTTTTTGATACCCAAAAACTAGTTGATCCGTTTTTTCCCTCCTCATTAATACTTGCAACAACTTGACTGCATTTGCATGTGGGTCTGCAGCATGTATGTGCTTATAAGCTGTCGTGGCAATTGTGAATTTAAGTGTACTTCACAAACCCTGGATGTTCAAAGGTTCAGCTGCACTTCAAGTGATGCAACAACACATGACTGTTAGCCAACCTGTTACTGTAACTTCAGTCTTTATAAAAGTTATTTTCCGCTGTGTATTGTAACAGTTAAGATGTTATTGCTGGTATTATCTTTACAAGTGCTTCAATCACTTGCACAGTAGGCAGTGTCTTGGCTCGCAAGACATAGGAGCTGCTGACTAAGAAGCTGCACCACAACCAAATAGGGTGAGATATTTTTTTATGAGCCCATGTTTCTCCTGATAGCATGAACTACAAAAACACGTTGGCTAGTTGTAAATTAATAGTAATCACTATCTATCTATTTTCCCTCCATATATATGAAATCTGATGCGGCTAAAGACCTACACAGTGACAAGACAGGAAGTAACACTTTCAGCAGCAGTCTATGGCAGTGACGCTGCAACAAACGTGACATAAGGTCATTGGAGTACACAAATGAGCTGCCGCTTTTCAGTTGAGTCACCTGCATACGGTCTGTTTACTAAGGTGTAGTCTCATTACACCAACAAACAGCGCTGGATCAGTGATGTGCTGTGCTTCATGCAACAATGTACCGCACTCAAATCACACGCTTCTCATTTTCGAAACTGTCCAAATGACCACGGAGGTGCTCAAAAACCTGCAAGGTGTCAAGGCGGGCATCTTGCCCGCTCTGCACGTCTTGCATAATTTGTTCATGCTGGTGTATTCATACACTGGGCTCGAACGGCTGGACATGCATGTTAACCCAGCTGCGTGTCTCCCATCATTCAGGCACAGCACATGACTGTTTGCACCCCCAAAACAACCGAGGTGAGACTGAATTATTGGGCATCAACACTCCGCGCACAAAAAAGCCGCATCTTGCCCGGCTCGTCCGCTGGACCGCACCGCCAGCTTCAGTGCGGCAGCGTCTGTCACCACTGATAAACTTGTATGATTGAGTGATGCGATCATGCGTGGAGACGGCGCTAGGACCACGCGGGAGTTTGATCGGATATCGAGCCGATTTTTCCTTCTAATGATGCGGGCGGCGTGGTAAGCCGGGTCTCCTTACCTGTCTCCGTCTCGGTCATGATTTGCCCGCTTGCGCTCTAACATTGAAATTCCCATGTTTCACACACCGGTAATGCCCATCCATGTCTCACAATCCAGTCGCTTCTCCAAGGTCTGCCTGTCCACGGACCATGCGTGTTGTTTCCACACCGCTGAGAGGGGCGGAGCCCACGGCCCTTGGAGACGGAGTACAAGTGGATCATGAGAATGCCACTTATGTTTTCTCACAGCCAATCGGCTGTGCAGCTTCGAATCGGCGTCCAGTGACTTTGTCCACTAAATGTTTTGGTGTACAAAAAGAAAATAATAAGAACCGGAGACCATAAAAAAAGATCTCTGCGCATTTCTCCTTATTGCAGAATGCTTGCGCGTCTAGCGCCTGGAGGTCTTTCTGTGTAAGCAAATCTATGCGAGGTGATATGTGATGGAGACTGAACTCGGTTTAAGCAGTGTAAGCAACCATCAGTCATTATCACTGTCGAGATTTCATAGCTAAACTCTGCAAATTCGTGACCAGTTATAATAAGACAGGCGCCAAGGTATGAAACAAACTCCTTTAAAACAAATATCACAGGATCTGCGTGCGCCTTTCCAAAGGTTCCTGAAATTTCTGTTATGTTAAACCCCCTCATGCAGGACAATTTATTAACAAAATAACTTTGATCAACAGAAATACATCACATGATCAAATGGCAGTAACTCTTCAATATTCACTCCACATGATCCTACAAGGTGTGACCTTAGGAAACAGGGTGTACTCTACCCTCTACTGGCAGGAATGAAATATTCTTCACATGACAACCTTTTTTTCCATGTGAAGACTTAAATATCAACGTAGTACAAAGGCAGTCTACTAAAAACAAAATACCAAAAATGTTATATAATTTTCTTCCATACACAAAACTCTGATAAAGGAATATGCTCAAAAATACAGACATTGCCTTTGTTTGTACCTGCACCTACCAATTAAAGACTCAACCATAAACTCCACAACTTTTAGGTATACAAAAAAAATAACAAACAGCTACAAGCAATTACATTATTTACAGCAACAAATCTCTTGGTTGATGAACTTAAAGAAGTTGGTATCACATCACAAAATAGTGTATTCCTTTTCATTTTGGACGCTGGGAAAGGGATCTGGTGCAGTGACAATTTTAAACAGTTTTTTTGATGCACCACTCACAGATAACAGCAGTCTTTGTCACAGTGGTTCCACATAAACCCCGCTCCTTTCCATAGGTTCATTAGTCCTCTTGCATTTACCACCTCCCTCTGTGAAAAGGTGGACACCCAAATCCAGGCCTCGCATTTCGGAACTGCCTTCCTTCCCTGTCATTTATGCTCTCGGGTCCCATGGAAGGATGTCGATGGAAGGGGGGACCGCGAGGAGGGAACGGCATGGGCATTCTGAACCTGTCTGATGGAAACATGGGTCCTCCTGGAATCATTTGCGGGGGCATTTGTGGCATGCTTGGAGGTGAGAGGAAAGGAGGCATATGAGGATTTGTCATGCCGGGAGGCGGTTGCAGAGGTGGCATACCCGGGCTGTGTCCCTGCATGATAGCAGGGCTCGGCAGGGTCATTACTGGTGATGTGGGATGCCCCAGCTGGTTGGCAGTCATGACATCAACAGAAGCACCTTTCTTTCCTTTAGGATCTTCTGTGGATATCTCTGGAGATTTTATACTTCCTGTTGCAAAAGAGTTTAAGATAAGGTTGTATTGATTTTCAAACAGAAATGAAGTATAATTGCAGCAGGAAAAAAAAGAGAAAACATTTAAAGAAATGCAGCATAGATTTTTACTAAATTTAAACACAATCTACTTTGACTGCCACTGAATCTTAGGTTTAGATAACAGATTTTAAAATCCATAGCATTTAGCGAAGATTTCTCACCGGCTGCCAACTTTGTTGGATCAAACTCTGTGGGGATGAAAGGAACTCCTGCTGGAGGCATGGATGTAGGAGATAGCATAATAGGGCTTGGGAAGACAGGCGAACTTCCGATGAGTTCTGTCTGTTGAACTGGTGGTAACTGGAAGACAAAGAAATATAATGGTATCCTTAAAATTAGTGTAAATGAAAAAGATAATCTTTCTGATGTGACCTTAAAGATTTTTTTTAAATTCAATTCAATTTTACGTATATAGCGCCAAATCACAACAACAGTCACCACAAGGTACTTGCTGTTGTATGGTAAAGACTCTACAATAATAGAGAGAAAACCCAACAATCAAACGATTCCCTTTAAGCAAACACTTGGTAATAGCGTGAAGGAAACACTCCCTTTAACAGGAAGCAACATCTGATTCTGGTTCAGCATCTTCTGATTCCATAGCATAATGTTGCTCATTGATAACACCCACTGGTATTTTTTTGGTGTCACTTGGAAAAAAAAAGTTTTTAATTGGTATTTTATTTTACAGCATTCCTCAAAGTTTTCATTAATCCACAGAAAACTGAGTTCTCTGCTGCTAATCACACAATATCAAACTGAAATAAACATTAAAGCGGTTGCAAAAGGTTAAAAGGTTGGCATGTGGCAGATGCCCACAGATCAACAAGAGGCTAACACCTTCACCTTGGAAAGTAGATTGCACAGTAGATTTAAGCACTGTATTTGTTTATTTGCAATACAATTTTTGAAATTGCACCAATGTTTGGTCAGGTACCAGTAAAATATGACTTTTATGTCTTTAAATCTGCTAAAATTCATCCCAGTCTGATTTATGATCAAAGATATGAAAGGCATCAAAGTGTGCCATGTTGACATTTAGGCAATCATTTACAAGTCAGTAATCATTTTAAGAGGAATCAGTCTCATAAAACTTTACCAGAAACAGAATAAGTTGGTTATGTGACACTGATTACAAAGAAAAAGACCACCACTTCTATGTGAACGAACTGAACTTTAAAGGGCATGGCATTTAAAAAAGGTTTTAGTTAGGAAGTTCAGATTTTAGACAAATGTTTTACTTTCAGGTCATTTTTAACTGAACTGAACCACTAGGACCTCGGATACCTTTTCCATACATGACAGCAGCTCTATATATACAGGGAGTGCAGAATTATTAGGAAAGTTGTATTTTTGAGGAATAATTTTATTATTGAACAACAACCATGTTCTCAATGAACCCAAAAAACTCATTAATATCAAAGCTGAATGTTTTTGGAAGTAGTTTTTAGTTTGTTTTTAGTTTTAGCTATTTTAGGGGGATATCTGTGTGTGCAGGTGACTATTACTGTGCATAATTATTAGGCAACTTAACAAAAAACAAATATATACCCATTTCAATTATTTATTTTTACCAGTGACACCAATATAACATCTCCACATTCACAAATATACACTTCTGACATTCAAAAACAAAACAAAAACAAATCAGCGACCAATATAGCCACCTTTCTTTGCAAGGACACTCAAAAGCCTGCCATCCATGGATTCTGTCAGTGTTTTGATCTGTTCACCATCAACGTTGCGTGCAGCAGCAACCACAGCCTCCCAGACACTGTTCAGAGAGGTGTACTGTTTTCCCTCCTTGTAACTCTCACATTTGATGATGGACCACAGGTTCTCAATGGGGTTCAGATCAGGTGAACAAGGAGGCCATGTCATTAGTTTTTCTTCTTTTATACCCTTTCTTGCCAGCCACGCTGTGGAGTACTTGGACGCGTGTGATGGAGCATTGTCCTGCATGAAAATCATGTTTTTCTTGAAGGATGCAGACTTCTTCCTGTACCACTGCTTGAAGAAGGTGTCTTCCAGAAACTGGCAGTAGGACTGGGAGTTGAGCTTGACTCCATCCTCAACCCGAAAAGGCCGCACAAGCTCATCTTTGATGATACCAGCCCAAACCAGTACTCCACCTCCACCTTGCTGGCGTCTGAGTCGGACTGGAGCTCTCTGCCCTTTACCAATCCAGCCACGGGCCCATCCATCTGGCCCATCAAGACTCACTCTCATTTCATCAGTCCATAAAACCTTAGAAAAACCAGTCTTGAGATATTTCTTGGCCCAGTCTTGACGTTTCAGCTTGTGTGTCTTGTTCAGTGGTGGTCGTCTTTCAGCCTTTCTTACCTTGGCCATGTCCCTGAGTATTGCACACCTTGTGCTTTTGGGCACTCCAGTGATGTTGCAGCTCTGAAATATGGCCAAACTGGTGGCAAGTGGCATCTTGGCAGCTGCACGCTTGACTTTTCTCAGTTCATGGGCAGTTATTTTGCGCCTTGGTTTTTCCGCACGCTTCTTGCGACCCTGTTGACTATTTTGAATGAAACGCTTGATTGTTCGATGATCACGCTTCAGAAGCTTTGCAATTTTGAGACTGCTGCATCCCTCTGCAAGATATCTCACTATTTTTGACTTTTCTGAGCCTGTCAAGTCCTTTTTTTGACCCATTTTGCCAAAGGAAAGGACGTTGCCTAATAATTATGCACACCTGATATAGGGTGTTGATGTCATTAGACCACACCCCTTCTCATTACAGAGACGCACATCACCTAATATGCTTAATTGGTAGTAGGCTTTCGAGCCTATACAGCTTGGAGTAAGACAACATGCATGAAGAGGATGATGTGGACAAAATACCCATTTGCCTAATAATTCTGCACTCCCTGTATTTTTATAAAGTTTTTCCATTCACTTTCAGTATCCGAGGTTTGAAGTTGCATTTGTCTCTACATACCCAGCGAACAGTAAAACACACACCTCTGAACCGGCATAAACAAAAACGTCAGATATGACACTTTTGCCAGACTGAACAGTTTAATCATTTCACTTACTTTTAAGAGAATTGTATTACATTTTACTTTAAACATACTTTAAGAAGTTTATAGTGCAGTAAATAAAAATCAAATAAAGGTTGCATGGAGGATGTCTTCTTTGACAACACAATTATTATGTAGGAGTAATGGATAATAGTTACTGATTTGTGAATAATTGCAAATGAATAACTTGAGCTTATATTACAGTTTTATACTACAGTATATTTCTAACTAAATCGTCAGCTCATTCTTTTTCTCTAGACAATATTTTCTTAACCCAAATTTTGTGATATATTTTAACTTGAAAAAAAAAAGCAGATGTTGAATATAAAAATTAGATCAGAGGTCAAATGTAACATGATATTTGGATGCAAACTATAATGGGAGATTTAGAATCCCAAAATGTTGTCAGTGCAAACAAAGGCAGCAGAACTGTAAACACAGATCTAAAGATAAAAACCATTTTATGAAAGCTGACCTAATAAAAGCTTGACCTTATTTGACCTTGAAGAGAGGTCAGAGGTCAGAGTAACACGATATTTAAAAATCCCAAATATATTTTCCTTTATATTTATATGTTCACAACGTAAACAATGGCAGTTAGAAACAAAGCTTTATATAGCTCTATATAGCACTATTATCACTTTGGATCACTTTATTGAACTTGAAAGAGAGGTCAAAGGTCAATGTAACATGACATTTTAAATCTGTATAAGGTACTTTCTGTATTTTGATAATGTACAGCACACTTGTAAGAATCATAGTTTCTAGCTTGTCAGGTTATAAGGCTTTATTCAATGAATGACTTTATTTCTCTTTTTAAAAATTAAAGTAACAAAGTCCAGTTTGAATAAAAGCCGCACAACAATAGCTCAAATAGTTAGGGAAAAGATTAAACATTAAATATGTCCAGGTGTTTGACCTGAGAAAGGTTTTTTTTACCCCAGCACTTGTCTACTTAGTGAAGCATTGTAAATAGTGTTCATCACAAATAGGAAAAAACAAATCACAAAATAGGGTCAAATAAGTAACATAGAGCAACCCAAACAGACAAACACTGTACCTCTATGACACAGACCGAGAGCTTACTGTAGTATCATGGATATCCCTGAACTGCCTTTCTAATCATAGAACTTTTAATTGTATTCAGTCGCAGGAAAATATTTGTGAAGCCTTTGGTATTAACATGATTTCTGTATTGATTACACATGAAAAGGTCTGATGTTCTTCTTAATGGATGAACAACTAGAAGTTAAAATACACTTTTGTAAACTTCCAGTTTTGTGCATTTCTATTATGCTTCCTCTAAAGTCCTGTGAATGTTATGTGTGAGCTATGGTTTACATTTTCCATCATCTCTGCATAGTAATATAGGGCTGCCTTTCACTCTATGATAGCTGGGATACACTCCAGGTTCCCACAACCCCAAATCGGATAAGCAGAAGAAAATGGATGAATCCCCAAAGTTTCATCTTCCCCTTTCATTTTAAAATAAAAGAATACAAGTTTTATGAAATTTAAGTTCATATGCAATATCAGAAGTATACATTGCTACTAGCAACAAAATTAATCTTTCTAAAATAAAAATACTATAGAAAAAAGTTATATTACAATGTTTATCTATATAATTCATGAGAATTATTTATTTAATAACAAAAATTTAAAAAAAATTAACTAAATTACCATTTATTATTTTAGGTCTGACTACATTATTTAAAGTATAACAATACATAATAATAAGGAACATTTTCATGATGCTACGCTTGCTGTATGAATGCATCCTCAGGTAATTTAGTTTAGATACAGTATTGTACCGAGTATTAAGGCAGCCCTTATCTGTTTACTATTTGTTTCACACTTTACATTTTGTTGTTTTCACTGAATTCAGGGTGTTTGGGATAACAGACATGCTGAAAGTGAAGCTCTTGCCAATCAGATGTTTTTAAGATGATATTGCATGGTGGGTCAGAATCTGATGCTATTTTTCTGCCTTCATAATTTTATTAAATCTGACAAGATCACTGGCTGAAATTAAATGCCAAACCATGACAGAGCCTCCACAGTATGTTAGAGGTTGCTGTAGGCATTCACTGTTGCACCCATCTCCCAATATAATATAAACTAAAGATTTTACATTTGGATTCATTCATAAAACTGAGTTTCAGTTCAGTTCTTGTTTAATTTGGCATAGCTCACCCCTTTCTGCCCATTTCCCGTCCTTAAAAATGGCTTCTTGACAGCCATCCTTCGACTAAGACCACATAGGAGTCTTTGGTAAGCAGATGAATGAGTTGAAGGCCCAGATGCATCTCTTAGGTCTTTTGTCAGGTCTTTCCTGGATTGTTTTCCTGTTTCTTAAGGACATGACTTTCTGACACTGTTCATCTGCTGCAGATTTTAAAGCCTGCCTCTTCTTCTTACCTCTTCTTGTCCAGTTTCCTCAAAATATTTAAGAGCATATTGCATTATATCAATACATGCCAAATTTCTGGCTACAGGCTCTTTGGAATTGAGGTTGGTGGCGAAAAATACAATTTCATGCCTGTCAGACTGCGTCACCATTGGCATTTTCCATTGATTCAATTACAGAAATGGGAATAATTTTCATTGAATATGACAAGATGCAAGTAACACAGTCTCTAAATATACAATTTCAAGTTGGTTCTGTTATATGTACACAACACTGGATCGTTCACTGAGTTCCGTGTCTTTTTTATGCTTTAATGATTCTTGAATCAGTGTTAGGTGACAGATTTAAAAAAAGAAAGTCCTGTGAAAATGGTCAGGTACAAGGACTGGACTGAAAATGAGCAAAAAAGCAGAAGGTTGTCAAAAGCAAAACTTTGAAAGACCTCAAGCCTGGAGAACTAGACCTGGACTTTTGCACAGTACTATATATATATATCTTAAGAATAAGATAAAAATCAATAGACATCCTATTTTTTTTAGTTTTCAACTACAGGAAAGAATTTCAATAATTCTCAATAATTCCATCTGCAAACCTAAATTCATGCAAGTTATGCTTGTGACCCCTTGAATGCACGATAATCACTGATCAGTAAATCAGTGAACACATGAGGTTAAAAGGCTAGCAAATGCTGCAGATTGATCACTATTTGTTTCGGCCCAGACATTCTCTCCTTGGTGCCACGGAAACTGGAGAACAAATCTTGGTGCTTGTATAGAATACAATATGCTGCTCACCCTTCTTTGCGACTTCCTAATATCAGGACAACTAATACACACAAACCAGAAATATTTGGATTCATGTGTTAAAAGTTAAGTTGTAACCTCTGATGTGCACTCGTTAAAACAATCTTCTTTAGATGTAAATCTTAAATATGTCATGAATGTCGTCAGTAACTCACAGGAGTTGCCAATTAATCATTCGTCACATATTTAATGATTTTCATAATGCCACCACTATGAATTACATTTGGAGACAACTACACATGCACGTGTCTTTTTTAAAATTTAGATATATTATTAAAAGATATGTGGCCACCATATCACCGTATCCCTGTTTTAAAGTCTTAATGTTCATAAATTCATGAGGGTATCTGTAGCCAGAAGTCACAGAAGAGGTTAGCAAGGTGGATCCATGTATCGTGCACACACTCTGATTAGTACCAAACAGAAAATACTACAATTTCAATAACAAAGACTGAAGCACAAACAGGTTGCTGTCCATCTGGCTAAACAGCCAGCAGTAATATTTGTCAGATAGCATACATGGTTGAGAACTCTGTGATTCAATTGAGAAGAGATTAAGCTTGGCAGATAGCTGCTAGCCACAGCTACACAAGTATAAACAGATAACTAATAAAAATAATGCCATCTGTACAGTTTTATGTAGGTGTAGTTTAGCTACCAGGACGGACCAGTACCTTACTGTAAACTTATTTTTAAAGTTGGCCATTTAAACATGAAAGTCTATGGGGACTGACTCACTGCTTGAACCAACCTCAAGTGGCCACTTGAGGAAATGCAGTTCTAACCACTTTCATATTAACTGCACGTTGCAGCACCCACAGTTTCCACATGTCGGTTGTATGATGTACATTGACAACAAAAAGCATGCAAAGCATTTGGAATATTGTAATATCTCCATTGATTACTCATGAAATGTGATCTGATCTTGAGCCTAATCACAATTATTGAAAAAGAATCTGACTAAACTAATAACTAAAAGTAACAGTAAATTAGTAACCACAGTTGTACTTCTCATATCTTTACTGAGCATACTAAATAATAATTCAAATTGCAGGCTGAAAAAAATTATTTCAATACCTATGCTGCCAACTTCTCCAAAAGACACTTAAAATGGGAGAAGTGTAGGTTGTAGTCCCTCCCTATAAATAAAGGCACAGTGGGTGGCCTGCAAAAATCTCACCAAGAGCAGCATTCACACTTTCCAGATAATGATATATAACAGATGACGGTAGGTATTAATAATATTTTTCTGTAGGTAGCTGAGAAGAATTTCCAGCTTTCTGGATACAGGTTTAGAGGGGGGGGGGAAGCCCACACATCTACTTCATAGCCTCATTTCAACTGCGAAACATGATGAATGGCATGGGGCTGCTGTGCTACAGGGCATGGATGCAGTGGGAGCCACTGAAACACACAGAAATACTGATGAACACTAAGTTTTGTAGATTGTAAGGAAACAAAAATTCTTCTTACCAATGTACACACTGTGTCTGATGGAGGCTGTGAGCCAAAATAATTCTGACTAAGTGAAGAGTTCACTTACGTTTTCCAAATCTGGACTAAGAGTGTTTAGGAAAAAAATAACTTTAAAAAAAAGAGCTTCTGTGTTGAGAGTTTGGATGTCAGATCACATTTTATAAATAATTTAATAAATAATTGAGTTTATATCCCAGTAATTCCAAATCATTCACAACTTTTTAACAATGTAAGCATTTATCTGAAGTCACAGCGTGTAGGAAATGTAACATTGTTCGCATACACCTTGTGGCCCGCCGATGAAGGACATACCCATTCTACATTCAGCCTAAACTACCATCACTTGATTTAAGATTAGCAGTTTTAATCTTAGGTAAAAAGCTGATTTGTTTCTTCAGGCAAGACAAAGGAATGCTGAAAAAAAGCTACATTTAATCTGGACAGCAGTCACCAGGGTTTAATACTTATAATTTTACTGAAAAGCCAAATTGAGACTCCACAGTGGTGTACATTTCTGTCTGCAATACTGCATAGTTTGATACTGCCATTGGAGGGAACCAAAGGGAGGATTTTTCCACACTGAAGTCTGAAGTTTAAATGGTCAAGGCACTGAAGGGGGCAAGAGTATAGTAAGTTTTTCCAACATTGCCACATCTACCTTTTCTTAAATTTTTACAAATAACTACCTGGGGCAGGAATGTATAATTTAACTCCCTGCTGCTGTGACCAATACACTATATGTTCAAAATTTTCTGTCACGTCTCTTAAATCTTTGAAATTAGTCCAATTGCCATAGTATAAAATCAAGCATGCAGCCATGCAGTTTGCCTTTACAAACATTTGTGAAAGAATGGGCCGTTTAAAAGAGTTTGTGGAACTCAAGCATGGTACTGTCATAGGGGCCCTTCCCAGATATTTCACCATCAACTGTAAGTGGTTTCACTGTAAAATGGAAACATTTATGAACCACAGCAATTAAGCCACAAAATTCAGATGGGGTTACCATGGGTTTGAGCCGCATAGTGTGTAAAAATCACCAACAGTTGACTTGTTGCTGACTCAATGACTCCAATTTTAAACCTCACGTGGCATGAATATCAGTACTAACACTGTGTGCTGGGAGTTTCGAGTTATGGTGTTCCAGCTCCAATAGTTGTAATATTCAGGTGGCCCAGCACGTTTGTCTAGAAAGTATGTGTTAGCCTTCCGGACACAGCTATCAGCCTTTGGCAGATGATGAAATTTACTGATAAGAGCTGATCAAATTAATCTATTAAGTCATGTGAATTCTGCACTAGCCAAACGTAAAAAAAACTTTTTTAAAATGTCTAGTTTCATTTCCCCCTCAAGATTTCTTTCATTTCAGTACAATATATACAAAGAAAAAAAGTGTATTGTTGAAAAGACCCCCCCCCCCAAAAAAAACAAAACATATGGCTATTGGCATGGAAAAAACAGACTTGATAAGTTATAACTGGGTAGCAACATAATGGTCTGCTCTTACCCTGGTGTTTCACTCCATCAGCAGAGTATAACAACTGCTTCATGTTTCCTGCAGGCTATTCCCACAGAGGAAGCCCCATGAGGCACGGAGCCAGGCATAAGCTGTTTGATCAAGCTCTGATCCTTGATGAGTGTCAACTCAATGCTTTCAATCAAAATAATTCATTTGGTCTTTGCCTATTGTGCTACTTAGAAGACTTGTGAAAAGACAGTAGCGAGATAACCTACAATAAACGGAACTTAAGAACCGACAATTTAGGATTCTTCTCTTTTTTAAGGACAAATATTCAAAGAGCCATTTTATTATGATGAAAATTTCCATCATCTTCCAACAATCCCATGGCATCATCAGGGTGCGAAGCACATCCAAAAATAATTGTTATGACCCTTACCTTTGTGGAGACTCATGTGAGCCTGATGTTCTTCAAACATGGATCTAGATCATTCTTGTATTACTCGATGTAACCGAAGAATCCCCTCTTTTCTTGAAATTTCACCTCATTTCAATATGACTGAAACAACACTGCATATATTTTTCATAACACAAGTTAATGAATGCTGAACTAGCAGAACCTGAAATGCATGCCTCTAAATACTGTGCATTTTAATCAGTTTAATATTTTAGAATGGAAATGAACTTTGAACACACATAGTTGGATCCCTAAAAAGAGATATATGAAATTTTAAAAGACCTGTTTTTTTAACAAACAAAAAACATGTTTAATACTAAATAAATAAAATTAAATAAATACATGTACATTCAGCTACTTTCTTTTTTCCTCAAGAATTTGTGAAATCAGATGAAACCCCAAGTTTAATGTGGGACACATTTCACGCAGGTTGCCCTTCCTGACACAACCCTATTACTCTATTTTTTGGAGCTTGGGCCCAACCCAAGAAGTACACTAGCTTGTTATCCCCTGAGGCTAGGTTTTGGTCTCCTCCCTTCACGTGTAAGGTTAATGTGTTAACTACTACACAAAACACCCCCCACCCCAGATAACATATCCTTAATGGTCATGGCAAGTTGTAGAAAAAGGTTACTCAGAAAAATGAAAACAATACCATATAGAAGTTTAAGGTAATTTACATAAAAATGCTGTTCACTTTGTGCTGTTAAAATGTTTTTGTTGCCCGTGGATTGCCACACTATAACAGAAGTTAAACTGTGTCAACAGCCTGGATGACCTATGAGTTAACTGATTGTTTCTTGTTACTTTAGGTATTTTCATCATTTTGATGCGTCTTTACCAGAGTAAGAACAGTTTTGGTCTTTATAGTTTTTGCCTTTTCCAAATGTAATAAAAGAAACATCTTTTATAATGTCTGTGAAACATTGCGTAAGAATGTCTGTTTTTTAAATATTCTATGGTTATTTGTCAATAGTGAATAATGCATTATGAGAGCTATAACTGATGATTAAAAATAAGTAGTAATTAATCAACATGTTTATGTGAGTTGGTTTGAATTTTTTGGGCTTCTATTGAGACACTCTGCTTAAAACAATAGTAATATTTGCCATTAAGCAGAGCAGAGGACTTTAACCTTTAAAAGAAAAAAACAGAACATTCACAGGGTGTTATGATGCAAAATATTTCTTCTACTTCTACAGATTTTTTTCCCCAACAAAGCTCGGTCCATCAAACTTCTGTGAAGTGACAAAAGTGTAAAGGCTGAAAATGACACAAGCCACGAGCTCCAAGGCTTGTTTCCTCATTAATAAGATGCAGAAGCTGGAATGATTTGCTGACAAGCCAACCACACTGTGTTGAGCATGTCAATCTTTGATTCAATTGCATGTTTGGTGCATACATTTTCTACCTGGCACTGTTTAGCTCTGTGTCCTCCTTTCCAATGTCTCTTCCTCGACCACTTCTCTCCTGCTGCTGCTGCTCTTGATGTTGGCTGACATCAAAACTCCACAGAGTCAGTCAACACTTACTGCTTCATGTTATTTGACATCATTTGACGCTCATACCTCCCAGGTGACATGATGTACAGACGGAAGAGCCAGTAAACGTAGCTGGGATGTGCCGATCCAAGGAGAAAACTGTAAAACTGCAGCTTCTCTGGACAGCTGAAGTCTATCAGTGTATGAAAAAAAGATTGCCGGTGCATCCTGTGATGTACTCATGTCAAGACAATGTCAAGACATCAATGCTGAGAGGTATTACATACATAGGAAACAATCGGTATTTTGTATAAGTTTCTAGTATTTTGTCAGTATTTTTTCCTCAGATACTCAGTTATTTTAGTCGGATGATGTTACGGAATGCAGTTTCTTTTTTAACAGAAGTTTTTTTCTGAAAAGGTTTCTTCAGTTTGTACTCAGTATTCAAAACATGTGGTTTGTATACTCCTGCAATAATCACAACTTCTTCTGACTTTCCCAAGCAGAGCACAGAGGAAGACCAAACATTTATATAAAGAGGTTAACTCCAAAAGACAAAATCACTTCAGGTCTACATGACTCACATGGTTGCCATGTATATCATCCAAAGTGAAACTTTCCCAAAAGCCATTCAAACAGACTTTGGATGGACATTATTTCGACGTGCAGGATTATTGCCACAGAACTTCAAAGAAATAATAAGTTGGTAAAATATTTTTGTATGATCTTACAGTTCAGGCAGAGGGAAGATGTCATTAGCGAAACAAGTAGTCAACAACATGAGTATTTTTGCTGCAGTATTCTGCAGATGCTGCAGGATTAGTAATGACAGCATTTAAAGATCACATACATAAACTAATCCCCCAACTAGTGCGGTGGGTATAACTTCTCAAGGCTAGTGACCACAACTATTTTAAACAACACTAGCAGCAAATCATTTGTTTAATGAAGAAGTCCAGAAAAAGACTCATGTGGTTTATAAGCATTCACTTCATCTCAGTGTGAAATTTTGTTCTTTTCTGTTTCAACATTTATGTGTTTACTGTGCTCATCTCATGTGCCTGTTCACATCAGAAACGCATCAAGTGGAGGTGAAGAAAAACTGGTTAAAAGACCTGACTGGTCAGTTTTCGAGACCGCTCTCTCTAATTGAACAAAAACAAAGTACGGACCAGAGTGTGGGCCGGCGTTTTCTATTGGAGATGCAGCAAGAAAGTGAGAGGCTACATGCAAATGGATGAGGGAAAAGCAGGGTCAAATTTGTATAGTCACAAATTTGCATACATTGAATGTAACAAAGGTATAGTTGTAAAGCATTTAAGTGACTTTAAGGCATGTTTGGATTATTTTTTATTATCGCCTTGAGAAGGATTAAATGGTGATACCTGTAGGTATCACGGTCTGTCAAAACGACCAACATGGTCTGTCAAGTTCCTTCACTGACTGAAATTTTTCTCTGCATCCATTTTATATCCTTTGGCATAATGTGGTTCAGCGTGCAAACTACTGCAATGACTACTTGCAAGACAGCTTGACATCTGGCCATCAAGCAAATAGCCTTTATTAATATAATCTGGTGGTGAGGACAGTCAGTCATCATTCAGCATCAGTCAGAGGATGGCATAAAAACAGTTGTTTCAGTAGGAAATGGGCAAAGACAACACTATCAAAACAGATAGTTTCATACAAGAAACCTGTGATTAATTCATACCTACCCACCTAACCAGACTAAGAGAAATGGTTTTATTGTTGGTAGGCATTAAGGAGTTTTTCCCTTTCATAATTGATCCATGTTCCAAGTCCAGCAGAGATTTAGTTGGAGTTATATGTGACCCTCAAACCTGCTGTATTATTAAAATAAGTTCAGCTGCTCCTCAAAGATAAATTCTTAGAGGTTAATGTTATTTGACTGTATGTGGGGTGAGACTAACTCCGTTAAGATCAAGATCTTGAAGAATTGGGTAATAGCGTAAAAACAAAGAAATGAACAAACAAACAAAATCATGTTTCCAATACTCAAAAATTGGCCAGTTTGCTACAGTTGCTGTCGGCTTACCTTGTCTCCCACTTTGATATTCCTCTTCCCACTTGGACTTTAAGTCCCACCAGCAGCCAACAGTCACGCATAGTCAATTCGAACTTTTCTTCCAAGTGAGGTGCTAGAAAGCCTATTTTAGCTTGTAGCTTTAGGTTCTTAGAGTCAGGAGGACTTAAATGTTACTTTTAGGTTTATTAAAAAAAAATAATAAAAAATCGTGATTAAACGTGAGACTCACTCTTTTATATTATTGTCTATACTTTCATGAAAACTATTTACTTTTTTTTTTTTTACTTGGTTATATGTTAAAATTCACACCCACTCCAACCCATATTTTTCATATATTTTTGTAATTCAAGCACTGATCAATGATTAACTCGTGATTTTTGTAATAAGTAAAAGTTACACAATTACTAATAAATTTGCCCAGCACACATTCTGAAAAGCACAGCTTGAATACTGAAACAGAGAAAGGATAACAGGAATATTTCCCTCTACACACACCACAATAATTAAAAGATTGTATGATTCCCATTTTATTGGAATAAGTTATATGATACAGTACAAGATTATTGAGTTAAGGTGCAAGCATATTTCAAGACAGAAAGAAGAATTTAAGATAAGCACTGCTGAATGTAAGGCCTACCAGTAGAGGAGCCTATCTGAATTGTGGACATGCAGATTTTTTGGATGCAGAGAGTAAATAGTCTGAAATTCATTTAAAACAGAAATACGAGAATTTCTTTAGTAAGACTGCCAAAGGTCAGTATTATGATCTCTACTGATTATGCCTCAAACTATTCCCCTTCCCATGAAAGTTTAACATGTATTCTTTGACTATACAAGATTATAATATATTCCTACCCTGACAACATGCTGGTACCTACAGCTGCCCTTTCCCTATGTGTAGGATACCTAGTGAAAAATGGTAAAAGCATTCTCACTAACTGTAGTGATCAGTCTGGTTTAGGCAAAGACTACCTGAGCAGAACATGCAGGAGGTGGGTCATCCACAGGTTACTTATGAATTTAAACTATATAGAATAGACCTTGCTATATTCTCACATGGTCACAATAGGGTCTTATATTAAGAACGTAACACATAAAAGAGCGTTTGGTCTGATTTGACCACGTTGGATCTGTTCATTCTCACACAGCTACAGGAAGTAATGCCTATAAAAGCTCAAATACATCCTCTGTGTGCGACAATGGCTTTAGATTAGTCCGTTTTAACAAACACTTACAGTTGCAGGGGTAAACAAACAGAACAGCTCCCCTTTTAACTGCAATATGGATCAATGTGTTGGCTTTCAGGGGAATTATTCACAAACATGGAAAACTAATATGTATAATTATGTCTGCGAAGGTTCTCAGTCATCCTGAACATTGTAGTCCTTTGACAATATGTATAATTAGTTTTCATGAGTGCATGTTAACCTGCAATAACTGTGTTTTTGTCCTGTCCTATTTAGACAGGAAAGAGATCCTTTATTGAGACCACCATGTTTTGCAAAAGCCTACAATTAAACAAAGGATAGATGTGTATAAATGATAAAATGCATTCAGAAGCATGAAGGTGAGTAGTTTGTATTTAAGTGGTTTGTATTTACAAATTTAACCTAAGAAGCTTAATTCTGTCTGATCAACACATGTGTAACACAACCACAGTGACAATGACGCAGTTATCAAAGATATAACTTCTGTCTCACCCACAGACTGCAGAGAACAAATGTTATTTTAAAGTTTTTCTAGAGCCAAAAACAAACTTATATTACTTATCAGAAAACCTGCTCAACAATAATGAACATATACATAAGTGATCTTTTTGACTCCTCCCTTCCATACTGGTATGTTTTATACAGCCACAGCGCACATGTTAAACTAATATGACTAGTGCAAGCTAAAATAAAGTCCCTATGCAGAAAAACCGCTGCATTCTTGTAAACTTTACTGTGGGCTGAAGGTAGCTGGCCCTGCTCTCTCTCAGCAGAGAAACCAAGTGGTTCCCAGTGAAATGATTTTGGCAAAGGTAATAATATGGTAAAGGTAATAATCACTAAAAATGCTATTATAACAGTTTTCTCCCTGCATTTATGTTTTTAAATTATATGCCACCAAATGAATAGATCTGTTATGTGTGCCAGTTGTAACTTATTTTGTAGAATTATCAAATTGTATTTTTATGGGTATGGCTTTGACGTTCCCAAAAAAAGGCCAGTTTGGAGACTAAAGCAGCGGTCCCCAACCTTTTTTGTGCCATGGACCTGTTTATGTCCGACAATATTTTCACGTAAGGTGTCGGGGATAAAGACAACAAAATAAAACCAGTACCAGTATAAAAAAAACAATACAAAACAGGATTTATTCATAACACACGTGAAAAGACCCAGGGAAACCGAGTTAACGATAAAAAAAAAAAAAAAGATAAAAACCGATAAAAACCATAAATTTCACACCCGCGCCTCAACTCCCACGGCCCAGTACCTAACGACTCACGGACCGGTACCAGTTCATGGCCCGGGGGTTGGGGACCGCTGTTCTAAAGTATCTATGGATAACTTGACAAAAAACGTTTTGCATAAGAATCAAAATGGTAACTAAAGCTTACAGAGGCCTGAAGCATAACTCAAGCATAAACACATTACACTGCTTTTTCACCTTCATGAAACAAAACTGTGCATATAAAAAAAAGAGTAAAAACCATGGTAACTGTAGGATGCAGATGCCTGAAGCATAAACACATGATAATGTTTATTCCCTTCTCGAAGCTCAACTTTGTGCATGCAGATTTAAAACAAGGGCTAAAGTGTAAGCTTACTACAAATTTCTTTTAAACACAACTAACAAGTTGCATTTACATTTATTTCCTTTACAGGTTATTGGCAAAATGTATGCCAGAGTAGCAGTCTCACCACTGAGAACAAAGCTGATAAGCACTTTTTCCCTGGTATTTGTGCATGGTACCATCTGACCTTCAGCCCACCAGTTGTGATTTTACCAGAAATAAGCACAAGTCTGTGATGTACTCCAGCATGTTTATGTTGTACATATTTTGCTTTCACTGTCTATTTCCTCACCATTTACATTCCTGAAGTGCTCAAAAACTGCACTTTACATTCTGCACATAGACACAATCACCACTGGAAGGTAATTATCTTGTGTTGTGTATTGTTATTGTATATTTGCTACACCACAACACTACAGTAAACCTGAAGGACACAGCCAGTGTTTTCTAAACCAGTTTTCAATGCCAGCTGGTTCTTGGTCTCCCTTGTGCTGCCAAACGATCAAACAACCGAAATTGTCCTCAATCTGGTCATTTAAGAAAAACATCTCATACATTTTTAATCACACCCCTAAAGATCTTTAAGTGCTCCTTAAAAAAGTATGTTTTGACCTACACACAATGTAGCAATGCACAGCAACATACTAATTCTTAGTTTTTTCTCTCATCTTTTTGATATTTTAACAAATGTTTTCATTTCATATTTTTTCCATTTCCTCCTTCCTCTTACACCTGTGTGCAGTAGCAGGGGCAGCGATGATGTCTGCATTCTCCCAACATCAGCTGGTTGCATTACACAACTCCACCCAGCCAGCTGTATCCCATTCTCATGGTGAAAGTCATTATAAATGCTTTAACACACTGAGCAGAACTTAGAAATGAAAGAAATGTGAAACATGTTTCTTTAATATTCTGCCTTCTCTTAAATAATTTATTAAATCTTCAACGCAGTGATGTGACTTTTTAAAAGACGACAAAGAGGATGATTCAGATAGGCTCCACTACTCATTGTTCAACAAAAATTTATTAGCTTTACAGCTTTCACAAGAAAGATTGTTAAGTCTTTCTTTAAGACCATTAAACCCATAAAAAGAACACTTGTAGTATTAAAAGGTGTTTAAGGACTGCAATTAGCATTACCTGAACATGAGCAGAGACGATTCCATCTGGTACACTTTCCAACACTCCATTAACAGCTGCCTGATTGTTGATGTCTTTGGTAATATTCCACTCTGCAAACAAACAAAAAAAGTACAAAGTTTGTATATTCTTGCAGCAGGTGAATTTTGCTGAAACTCAAATAATGGCTAATTGTTTACCTGGATTTAGTGTTTCTACATCCAGCATACCACCTTCGCAATAGCTCTGCAACTCCTCAACTTTGACTTTATTCCAGGGGATGTAGGTAACTCCTCGCTCCACATCCCAGAACTTTTTGTGAGCAGGTTTTATACCTTTATTCAAGGCCCAAGCAATCTAGGGAAGAATGATGTTTGGTATAATAAAGTTATCAAATAACACTAACAACAAAAAAAAAAAAAACCTACTACAAAACTAATACACAAATGGAAATTAAAAACATTGCATACCTTAACTGGTTTCTGATTGACTTTGTATGACCCCCTACTGAGTTTGTTCAAGGCTGTGTAGGCATCTTGCCTGTGAACCATAACAATATAGGCACAACCCCTTGGAGGAATCATCTGGACACAAAAGGTGAAATGCATTAAGATCATTGAAGCTTGAGTAAATCAATAATGTTTATAAGCATCTCTGACATGAATTGTCCAAACTTACATTGATGGACTCAATCTGCCCAAACTCTTCCAAAAGAGACATTACATCAGACTGCTGGGTTTTCTTGTCTAACTGTCCAACCCAAAGTGTAGTACTGCAAACTATAAGCAAAAAGACAGAATAACTAATTACATTAAAGATCCAGGCTTTTAGATTTTTTTTTTAAGCAAGAGTTCACACTTAGCTCTAAAATGTATTGACTTATATAACTCATGACTCCTGAAGCCACAGATTTTGTAAAGATGAATTTATACAAAAGAAATTATTCTAAGAAAATTACAATACATACCCTAGTAAACCACTACTATAGACTACTACTATATAAAGAAGTTCATTAGGTGTTCTGATGTACAAGAAAATAATCCCCATTACAAAATACACTTCACCAAAATAAATGAATAAGTAAAAAAAATATCCCACTGAGCTCACATAAAATAATCAAAATGTCACCTTAAACTTTCACTTTGTCTGCAGTGAATATAAAGCTTTATGGAGTTTAAAGATACTGCACATTTGAATCTCTTAAATTAAATCGGCTTCTCTCTTCTGGTTTAGACAAGTTGATACAGTAGCTGCAAGTGAAACTGAGTAGTGATTCCTGGAGCTTTATGCACGCCATCATCTGTGACATTTAGTCGTGTTTATTGGTTTGAGTACATACCACTGAGCGTCTGACTCTTTATGCTGGAAAGACCTTTTTGTCTGCGCTCTCTGTCCTTCTCTCTTTCACTCCTATCCTGAGAATGAGATCTCCAGCGCTGTTCTCGGGAGAGGGAACGCCTTGACCTTCTTGAGCGAGATGAAGATCTTGATCTTCTTCTCCTTGGAGATCTGAAATACAAAAGAATAAAACCAGTGAACACTGTTTCAAAAATAATCCAATTCCCCAGGCGAAAACAACTCTTTTCAGATGGAAAGAAATGACAAGATGACCAGAGTGTTTTGGGACTTCACTGCTTGTAATTTGTGCTCAATAATGCATTGAGGTTATTAAATACTTTCCTGGTCCACTATAATATGAAAAATATTTACATTTATTTAGAATTTTGGTAACTGTAACACATGTTTAAAGGAGTAATACAGCAATGGCTTTCTGATTTTGGCAGGGATAGCCTAAAGTTAGTATTGACCTTGTTTCCTACACAAAAAGACTTTTCCATAGGCTTTCTCACCATCTCCAAAAATAACAGTCTATGGCTTTGGATGTAAAATACTGATGTTAGGCTATATAAACCACTGTCTCATGAATCATGACTCGTATACATGTAAAACAAGACAGATTTGGAGTATTCTATGGACTCTGACCCAAACACAATTATATTTTGACACAAGATGTAGCATTTTTTTCAAGGAATGAGAAAAACTATTCAGAGGTAGCCAAGAGAAAATTCTTTCTTCTACTTCACCCCAAATATTTTTGTCTAAACCTTGGCATTGACCGGAAAAATTAGGCAAATAAATTCACTGACTTTGAAATGAGGGCACCCGCAGCATAAAAACACAACCTTTCAGTTTTAGGGCTTTATTCTTGTGTCACTCTATGAACACTGAAATACACAACTCTCAAAAATCAATTTGCACAATTTTAACTGATGAGCAAAGTGGTTACCTGGAACTAGGGGTGGGCGGTATAAACGGTATATGGTAGAAACGATATAAATTTGGCCAACGGTAGAGATTTTGACCATACCGCATGTTGATGGTGGCATCAAGCTGCGCCTCTTTTGGTCGAAAGCATTGCAGCGGTTGCAAATTATGCCAGGCGACAGTAAAAGTGAAGAGGCGAATCAGTTTTGGAATATGGGGAAAGCCAAAAACTGCGCTACCTCCACTTCCATACCATTGATTCATTAATGCTGAATTCTCTTGCAGCTGCTCTATTCCCATGTTGTTGCAGTATATTAGAGACTAACCTCGTATTGTGGATGGATTATCTCAGTTGTTCTCCTAACTGAAGTTTGGTCCGTTTATAGCATCCTGCCATGTGATTGCATTTGTCCTTAGCCACCAGAAACCCTCATGTTAACTTTTATCGAGTGGAAAAAGGTTAGCTTCACTGTGCTAATGTCATGCTAACATAGTTGTTTTGCTAGCGATCACGTAGGACATCAGTATATACCAGCTAGTCCAACTTCAGTAACCCTACAGAAGCCATTGCTGTTTAGTTTTCTGTCTTCATATATGTTGGAAGTGATAGCAGAGCTGTACGTTTGAATTTTTTCAGAAATCTCTCGGTCAGAACATTGTATATCATGTTTAGGTGGAAACTAACTTCCTGATAACTTCTAACTCTGTTGAATTTAATAAATTCTGTTTTCATGGATGCCAGGATGTTAAACTTAATTGTTACACTTGGTAAAGCAGCAGCGCTGATCATTTTATTAAAGATGAAGAGTTTAGACAGCTTTTAACTCTCAGTGATGCTGCAGTGTTCGTTTGACTTTGGGACCTGAAGCAGACGGCGTTTTGGACCCAGATTACTCCGCGAGGCTCCTGACTATGGCAGCCGTAATGCTCCGACAATCCATCAAGCAGTGCGACTTCGTAGCTTACCAAAGTCGTACGAAAACATTTTTGACAGATTTCTGCGTGTAAAATACGTTATACAGAAGAAAAGAATATATCGAGATATATATCGTTACCGCACATGCTTCAAATTATACCGCGATATGGATTTTAGGCCATATCGCCCAAACCTACCTGGAACCAGATCTGGATCTTCTCCCATGGCCTCTGTGCCTGCCTTCCCGCCTCATAGATAAATCTTCTCTTGAACTTCCCTTTAGGAGAATGACAACAAGACAGGTTTTTTGTTTATTTTCCACAGTTCATAGCATAGGCCAAAATAGAAATGTTCCTACCACTAACTATGACAAAGTACGTGTGAAACAAAAAGTTTACGTTCAAGACAAATGCTTACCTGGGATCGAGAGTAAACCTCATTTGTGGACTGATATCCATCTGGAATCATATGATGCTCAGTTTGACTCATTCCACCACTGTGCTGGATCGACAAAGAGACAGCCCCAGAAAAGGAAGTGTTAAAAAAAATAAATCTTAAAAATAAAAATCACCAAACAAAAAATTTTGTTTAGCATGACAGAGGGGGAAAAAAAAGCAATTTGATATATTTGCAAGAATATGAAGAGAAAACGTCTGAGAGGCAGAAAAGTAATCATATAAAACTGTTATAGACGGGTACCTTTATATCCTCAGTCTGACTCATCATACGCTGATTAATATCTGTGTTGGGCCCCAGACCAAGAAACTGGTTCATCACATTTTCAGGTCTGTTATGACAAAATACACACTCCATATTACAAACACATGTGGTAAATGTACTAAAGTAAAACAACACTTAACCTAACTGTGATCATAGGCATTTTTTGACTACAGACACTTACACATAACACATAAACCAGTCAATAACATGATCAAAAACATCTACAGTCAACATGGGATTTTTAGTTTTAACTTTTGTGTTGTGTGCTCTGATTCAGTGGTGCACAAGTACATTTTAATTTACAAGAGTAATGGGCAACTTCAGCTGTATAAACTATAGCATTATGAGTGACAGTTTTGGTGGACACTAGTTGAACAACAGTGTGGTCAGCGTGCTCCTCCCTATACCATTAATTCACACACTCACTTGAGCAAGTATCAAAGTAAAAGTGCTTTCATTTTCAATTTCTGATATTCACTGCAATGCACTGTGTTTTGTCTCTTCCTATTTGGCTAATACTGGTCAACCACAAGATTACTCTCAGCGCTCAGGCTCTGCTACTCAGTAGGATGCAACCACAGACCGTGTGCTGTAGTCACACATGCATACACAGATATATAGCATGTGTGGATAATGTTGAGGGGAGTGATAAAATGTGCAAATAAAGCACAACCTTTTAAGTCAAAACAAGCAACATAGCCCACTATGCTTAAACCATTTCCGCACAAATATCTCAACACAAAGCACGGAGCATTCACCCGACGGCTTGTACGCGGACATGCCGGGTACTGAAGACAACATCTCACAGATTCTGAAGCTGCAGGTTTCGTCACTCTCCAACTAAAATTCATTGAACCAGCAGAAAAAGAATATCAAAACTACGCTTCACATTTGATAAGCATTGTCATGAATTCGCTCTTACTTTACTTCTTATTTCTTTCAGCCAGTGTCCAATCAGAAATCTCTATTTTCTGCATTATTTGCTTGCATATTACACACCAGTCTACCGTTGAGTACAGTGCTGTCAGCTGCTGGTTTTTGTTTTGTTTTTCCAAAAAATGACCTCCGACAAGAAAGCCTAATATCTGCTGTTCAATACCGAAGAAATTTCAACTTTTACAAATTGTACCAAACCACAAAACACTTAGCTATGTCTCTAATAAAACCTCTAACTTTGCTCTGCTTCACTTCAGCAGCATCAGGTAATGTTCATCTGTTGGTTCATGGTTTTCTTCAGTTTTTGATCTACTGAAGAATATTTTTAAGGGGGTTAACTTCTATAAAAAGCTACGGCAGCAAAATCTCCTTAATACTTTCCTCAGTTACTTTGACACAAAGGCATCTGCTGTGATGCTTACACCTCTGATGAAGTCTCACAAGTGTCAGCTTTGTTTTTATACATAGATTTTATAAATGGATATAAAAATATATGGATATTTACTGATAAATGATTATAATTATAATATTTCTGACGGAGTCAAAACGGAATTGAATCAAATCGAATCAGGATCTTGTAAATCAGAATTTAATCAGTTATAGAAATCAGTGATGATACCCAGCCCTACACACATGTGTAAAAGCACGAGTACATTTTCAGAAACTCACTGTGAGTGAATGTTGCCCTCAGTAGCCATTGTGTCTTCAGGTTCATCATCATAGTCAAATCGGTCAAGAAGTTTCTGGAGAAAAATATACAAAATGTTTTGAGGATAGGGACACAACTCCTTTTTGTCTACCCTAAAGCTGTTTACCAACCACCATTAAACAACAAAAGTGGAAATGAACACTAACAAGCAGGTTATATCACACCAATAAAATCCATATAACATGGTGAGATTAGATGGTGCTGTACAAATGGGACAAATATGCAAAGTCGACTGCAGCCATCAAAAAGTTTTGTATAGAATTTAGGAAAACAAGGCCCATTGTGTCTTTGGTTGAAATGCCAACCGCTTGTATTTATTAAACAATTATGTAAATGAGAGCTGTGCCAGTACCTCAGCTAATGAGCTTTTCTTTTCAGTGTGTGCACTGTATGCGTTGAGCTGGGCCAGTGGGATCTGAGGCTGTTTTGGTATGTTGTTTTCAGTGGTGGCTGCTAGGGTCTTATCTGCCTGCTGGATGTTCTGGAGCATCCTCTGCAACTAGAAAGAAAAAAAGGAAAACAAAAAAACAAACAAACAAAACAACAGGGGCCATTTAGACCTAACACAACATTAGTTAAACTGCTGGAGGACATAAACCACATTATTACTTACCTCCTGACCATGTGGAGACTGAAACAGCTGTGCCACAGCAGCTAAGGCATCAGGACTGGGTAGCTGGGGGACTGTAGGCATGACTGGAACATTACTGACAGGAGGCCGTGTCTCTGGTTGGGGCTCAGTAGGAACTGTTCAGATACAATAAAACAGCTTGTGTCTGCATGATGAATTAATACTAGGGATAGGAAGTGAGAATTGGTTCCCAATAGCTTAATTTCTTTGAATGTTATTCTGCTTGCCTAACAGTTCCACATATTGGTTACACTTGCACTTCTGCTACAATCACCAGATTTCAGTTTGGATTTATTAATTTATTTTTTCCAGTACCAGGAGAGGAAAATAGCAGTGTAGTCTGTAGCATGGATGTGGCCATTACCTTTATTTTTATTGCTCAAAAAGACAAAAATTCAACAGTAAACTGCATACAAGACAGAAACAACTGAAACCACCTAGACAGACAACATGCTAACGTTAAGCTAGCCAAGAACAAAGAGTGATGTTAAAGGGCTGGGCAATGAATGCTGACCTCGGGCCAGTAGCCAGACTTACTTTTTTGAGTAATGACCCCAAAAATGATCACCACAAAGCAGGGAAATGACTCCAACGTGCACAGTTGTTTGACAAAGCATGCAATTAATTAAAATGTTGCTTAGCGATAGTGGTGACCCTCAAAACAGAGAGAATTAGCACCCAAGGAGAATCAATAAGTAATTGAATTGATAAGTGATATCGATAACTGAACTGGAATCGCTAAATTCTTAGGAATTCCCCCCTCCCTAATTACAACATAATTTACTCTCAGATAGTTAAAAACACTGCCCAAAGTTCCACTACCAGTTCTACTACCTTCCACAGCAGGGCGAGGTGCAATAACACCATTTGCCATATCCATTAGAGGCTGAAGGATGTCCATGTCAAACACACCATTCTTCTGCCACAGGTTAAGGACACGGACAATTTTAGTCTGAAAAAGGGGGGGGGGGGGGGGGGGGGGGGGGGGGGGGGGGGGGGAGAAAAATCTATGAGATTCTTTTTAAAGCATTTATTGTACTTATATAAATTACTTGAAACACAAAGTACCTTGTCATCCTCTGGGCAGCGATAAAGGTTTTGAAAGGTCTCTGTGAAGTTTTTCAAGAATCTTGGACCAAATACATCCTTGTCAACACCAAACTGATGGCGTGATTGGCGAACAATGGAATCAACCACATATAAACCAGGAACTTTTAACTCAGGCTTGCACTGAAAAGAAACAAAAGAAATTACAGTCCGCAACTGTAAAATGCACTTTTATCTAAACTTGGCAACATAGTAAAGATTAAACGGCTGAATAATACATACCTTCTTAATGAACTTTTCAACAATCTGGACAACGTGTTTGTAAAGCTAATGAGACAAAAAAAATATTTCAGTCACAGGATGACTATCAAAATGGTAGCATAAGACAAATAAAAACATGCTGTTTTGTGCTAAAAAAAATAAATTCTCATTTACTGCATGATTTCTGTAATCAGTCGAAAGAGTCATCAAACACTTCAACTACTCTTCTCAGCTGAAGCTTCAAAAACAAAAACAAAAAAAAACCCAAAACAAGTGACACCTCATTTTGCCAAGAGCAAAACTTCTGATAGGGTAAAGTAGAAAACTCAATATGCTTAAAATATATGTGGAATAATAATATTCACCTCCCCAGACCTATGACAAAACCGTTTGCTCATAGTGATTGCCTGATGTTTTTATTAATATCATTATTACTATTATTATTCACACACACAGGCACAGATATAGACTAATAGAGATATACATGTGTGTATATAAAGTCTCTACACTTAAGATATTATGATTATCATTAATTACCACACACAACTGAAGCATTTTGTTTAAAAAAAATATAAAAAAATAAAAATCAGAAAGTTAATACACATAAACCTACAGTGTTTGTTTGTTAAGTTTCTTTGTGTAAGAACCACAACCTTGGGTTTTTTTCTAAATATTTGCTCATTATGCATGATGGTATCCAACAATAAAATTCACTTTACCTTGATAGCCTTGATGGCTGATTTTGTTACAGACATCATTTTAGCACGGGATATTGGCGGCTTCATGTCAATCATGGAGAACAACTAAGAGGTAATGAAAGAGGAAAAATGTAAAATTAGTTCATTTTAAAAGAGAAACTGGCATTCAATTATACTAGATATGTGGTGTCCTTTATAAAACAAAAGGACAAAATAATAATCAAATGTAGCAACAAATAGACCATTCAGTAACAGGAAAACCTCAAAACTAAAAAAAAAAAAAAAAAAAAAAGTCTTTAATAAAAGTTTGAAAATTTATATTTTCCCCTCTGGTGCTGTGATAAGTGGCAGCTTGTTACAGCAGTTCTCTTATATTTGCTTTTTTAATTTATTTGGATATAAAGTGATACAGTTGATTTTCCTTTTATGGAAGTCTAGTCAAGTCAAGTTTTGCAAATCTACTTTTGGGGTTTCTTCTCAGTGTACTGTTAACAATGGAGAATCTTTACCAGCTGATCACACTAGTTATTCTACTGAGCAAAGTGAAGACTGTCGTCCTCATGGTGACAGCAAGGTTACAGGATTTGATCTAAGTGGAGAGCTCAGAGAATGAAATATCAGGTCTGCTTAAGCTATCATCATGGTAAATGTGAGGTCCAGGGACAATAAAATAAATACAAGCTTGATGAGGTGATTAAAACCCAGAGACAACAATGAGTGTAATATAACTTTTTCACAGAGACAATGCCAGACTCACACTTCCCTGACCATAGTGTGAGTGAATCTGGCAGTAGGACTTTCTGAGCAGATAGTGATGTTAGTGCTGACACAGCAGTCAATCAAATGATCATATTTAAATCCTCTGTAGACTAACCTCTGCACCACTTACTGGACAGACAGCACAAGACTTTCTCTAACATTGGCTTCAGGTCTGTAGCTTTTTAAAATTTTACAAAATTATTCCCATCTATGAAATTGTGCTGATCTTTTTTTCTTTTTTACAGTTTTTACATTAATGTAAAGAGTTCAGTATCTTTTTTGTACAGAAAGTTTACTCCAACATGACTGTGTATTGTTAAATTTTATTTATTAATACTCTTTAATCATATCTATGCTTTAGTATAGTACTTAATTTAGTATAATACTTAATTTTCACCAACAAACCAACGCTGACACAACAATATGCAAGACATCACATAAACGGCCACTTGAGTTTTCTAAAGCTGCAACAAATTTAAAGAATACACAACTCAAAAGTGTTACTTAAGTGAGCCGATAATAAACACACTTCAAGTATACAAAACATTAAATAATCCAGTAGCCTTTATGAAAAGCTTTGCTTGCTTAACTCGTTGGAAGCAAAAGTAAATATCCGAACACCTTTAGGCTAATGTGTTAACGACAGCTGTATTTCACTAATTCTACAAAAGTGGCGTATGTCCCTACAACAATCATTGATGGCCTGTGCATCTTTATAAATAAAGTAGAGTAGGGCTAAGTTAATAATTAAGCTACATGATTACTCAAAGGCCGTCTAGGATTAACGTACTAGCATCAAACTACAGTTAAGCTAATGCTTAGCAGATACAATGTTTACGTTGCAACTGGACACTAAGCTGGCATTGTCCCCATGGTAAATAAATAATAACCACTAATATTAAGTGTCAAATAAGAAAATAACTGGCATTCGTTAGCTCTGGCATTATATTTGCTTTTGGCTCGTGGGACTTAAGTAAAACATGAAAAAACTTTACCTCCATGTTGAAGGCGTTCACTGCATCCATAACGACTGGTTAATGTTGAAAGCCAACTGACTAGTCTTTATATTTGATTACTTTACCTTGACCATAACCACGCGCAGCTTCACCTAACTATAGCATAACAACCACGAGCATCGGGAAGCTTTATTTTCCTTTCGACGTGGACTAACCAAAGCTCAGCTAAGCTAAAAACTGCTGCTAGCTTAACGGTTCCACCCTGTAGACAGCGCCTGTGATGTCACGAGGTAATGCTGCCTTCACAGTTATCGGAAAATTTGGCGTCTCCGTATGTTTCTACAAAAATCGTTTGGATGACTTTTGGAAGCATTTTACTAAAATTAACTGATTTTCGGACCTATCATGCAAAGGCAAAATGAGTATTGTTCTGAGTTAAACTGTTCATAGGGAATTTATGACTGAATCCACAGTAGACGATGAGAAGTGACAACTGTAACAGGTGAAATTCCCACAACCTGTCTTGTGGGGTAATGCACTTTTGGCCCGGCTTTAGATAAGTCGCAGTTTATGGGCAAACCTTTGGAATGACGACCATGTGCCCAAAACTGTCAGTGTGAATACCTAGTGCCCTTTATAGACGAGAACAACTGTCCACAATCAAACAATTTCCAGTGTCATAAGTTCAGCACGACTTATTAGAGCTGGGTTCTTTAAGTCCCTGTGTACTCTACATATTTCAGCATGTCTGCTCCTATTTTTTAACATAACTAAAATAAAGATGGAATTATATGTACTTATTAGCAAACTGTTAAAAATAGCATCTAGTATACTGATTTTTTTTTTTTAATTTCCAATGATTTTATAAAGACCAGAGCCAATCAAGAAGTTGTTTGTAATTCAGCACGAAGCACAGCAGGCGGCGCTCATGACATGGAGTTAAGCGGCTGAAATGAGCGAGACACATTTTATTTTGGTTAATACCGTATCAATGTTGTGTGAAATAAAAGACACCGTGGAGCTATTTTTTTCTTTTAGGGAATTTTCTTTTGCTTATCGATTTATCTCATCAAGCGTCTTGCTAATTCTTACAGTCTTATGACGAGTTCTGGATTTACGACTATATGCCTTTCCTTGATGGCACCTATTCGATAACGAGACATTAGAATTGAATTAAACCAACGACAGAAAAGTGCACGATTTGATAAGAAGGGACTGGTTTGTTTAAAGAGGAGGCTGCTGTTACAAATTCAATGCAGCTAGCTTCATGCCTGAAACTAAAATGTCGGATATCGTAAAGTGACTCATGATGCTGTAACGTCCCTAAAAAAAACAAAAACTAATTCGAATCTAAAATTCTAAGTGTATAGTATCTGAAAACACAATGAAAATTCAATTGCTGGGTTAGAGCTCCATGAGATCCCATTAATTCCTGCTGGCGCCCCGCGCCCCACGCCCCCCACCCGATGGAACAGGAAGTTCTTCTATTATATCAAAAGTTGTCTGAAGAATAAAATCCACAAAATCTCTTATAGCAGGGGTGTCAAACTCCAGTCCTCGAGGGCCGGTGTCCTTCAGGTTTTAGATCTCACCCTGGGTCAGCACACCTGAATCAAATGATTAGTTCATTACCAGGCCTCTGGAGAACTTCAAGACATGTTGAGGAGGTAATTTAGACATTTAAATCAGCTGTGTTGCATCAAGGCCACATCTAAAACCTGCAGGACACCGGCCCTTGAGGCCTGGAGTTCGACACCTGTGTCTTATAGCAATTACATTTATAGGTAAAATATAAAGTGCATGGAACTTAAAAACATCGAGCGCAGAACCAGAATGCCGCATTTCTTGAATGGCTTTATGTTGCCCCCTTGTGACCAAACCTGCAAACTGCATCCAGCCTTTAAAATACAAAACGAGTAGTACTGACAGAAGAAACAGCTGGACTTGAATCGCTAAACACACACGCGGGTGAGGATTTCACGGATATTCCTCTAAGACGATTCATGGTAGAAATAGCAGTAAATGGCTATTATTTTCTTTAGCTGATTTTTGTGAATGAGACAGTAACACGTTCCCTCTCAGATGGCTGGAATGGAGAACTCTACCAGCGGGATTATATATGAATACTATTATGATTACCTGGATCCCGTGATTGTGGATGAGAGAAAGTTAAAGTACTATAAATGTAAGTTGTTTATTTTAACGCTTTACATAATTGTTCTGTCTTGCTTTTATTACACGAAGATAACACATTTTCTATTCTCCTCCCAGATTCCGTTGTTATAATATTTTGGGTAGTCGTCATTACCTTTGTGGCATGTCTTTTTCTCACTTTGAATCTACTGTCTCGCAGTGGAAACCTACCAAAGTAAGTATAAAGGTCAATTGCCTTTAATGCCTTTAAAGTGCGTTTTCTAACTGAAACATGTATATGCGTTTCAATATGCGTAATCCCTAAAGGGCTGCTCATACTTAAAATTGTCTTGTTGTCTTTGCAGGAATCACACGTCAACTAATTCACTAGAGACTCGATCTTTATGAGAACATAGTGAAAAACGGAGGGGATGGACTCAAATTCAAAATGTGATGATAAGGTGCAACAGCACTAATGAAATTTAAAATGAGAAGAAGTGACCATCATTCTTAACATCTCGCAAGATCACTGCAAAGTTCAAGGCTTCCTTAACCATTAAAAAAATGTTACATAACAGCTGCTTTGAGCTTTAAACCACTGTGTGTGTGTGTACATAAGAACAAGGACAGCGAGAGTATATTAGGCAGCTTTGCTCCTTCCATTTTCATTTTAGTCCCAAAACTTTCTGCTCAAAATTTGTACATACAGTACTTTGGAAAAGTTCTGAGCCACCTCTCATTTCTTTGCATTTTACTAGGTAAATGGGAGCATGTAAACATACAGGGACATACGGTGAAGTTGGAAAGTTACATGAAGTTGTTGCCAATCAAACTCTAAAAATACTTTACTGTGTTAATGACAAGATGTCAAATACCACAGGCTGAAAGGCAGCCCCAAACCATGACAGAGCCTCCACTTAAAAAAAAAAAAAAAAAGGCTATAGACACTCACTGTTGTACCTCCTCCGTACATTTCCACAATGGTTTGAATGAAAAATTTTACATTTGGATTTATCACACCATAAGACCCTTTGCCACCGATTTTCAGGAGTTCTTGTGTAACTTGTCACACCTCAGCCTTTTCACTTCATTTTCCTTCCTTAAGAATGGCTTCTTGCCAGCAACCCTTCCACTGAGACTATTTCTAAAGGTCTTGGTGAGCAGTAGATGAACAAAACTGAAGGTTTAAATGCATCTCACAGGTCCTGCGTCACGTCATTTGTTGTTTTTTTCCCCCCGTTTTGCATGAACATGACTAAAAATTACTAGATTTCTGATTCCTTGCAAGCAAAATATGAAGACGTGTAGGGGTGGCCCAAGACTTTGGGACAGTACTCTACATAAAAATATGAACAAAAATCTTAGATGTCTTATTTTGATACATATGTCCTTAGTTTTATACTAAAGGAAACAATGTCAAGAATTCCACCTGCAAACAAAGCATAGCTTAACATAAGTTATGCTTCCATCCACATGCTCTTCCTTCTTTGTGACTTCCCAATATAAGGACAATTAATACGCACAAAACCAGAAGTACCAATTATTTTTAAAGATACAATTTAAAATTAGTCTTTTGTCAAGTTGTTTGTTATGTTTAGACAACACTAGTTTATCATTAAGTGAATTTTCTTTATACTTGAATGATTCATAGGTCAGAATTAGGTGGCTTAACAAAAGATATTCCTATAAAAATATCAGGTACAAGGACTGGACTGAAAATGAATAATAAAGCAGCAAATTTCAAAATAAAAAACGGTGATTGAAGACACACACACACACACACACACACTTGCGGTTAATGAGTTTAAAATAACGTTCAAATTGACAACAGATTTGTAAATCAACATTTTATGACAAGACGGTTTTACAAAAGTTTACAAAATATTTTAAGTCTATTTACAGGAAATAAATGCAGCTGAACAGAAGTATGTGACGTCTCATTTGGTCTATTTTAAAGAACACATTAAGTGTTCACATATAATTTATATATTCAACTCTTCATGGTGATGATGTCATTACAGATGGCTCTTATGTCTACTTTCTTTTGGGATGATTTCACTTTCTTGCACTTGGCTCCGGTCACCAAACTGACATGAGACAGGAAGAGATCAGCCGATGTGGCTCCACTCCACACCTCATGGATGTACAGTGACAGCAGAGACAACCCTGCTTCTGGAAACAAGAAAACAAGACATCAAACTCATTTACAAAACAACCTATTAAAACTTATTGTCACTTTGGGACTTTAAAGATACTGAAAAAGAAAATGTAAACATGTATTTACTATTTTCTTCTATATTTAAATGTATATTTTTACGTACGATGGATTCTACATCACGATTAAAATATGTTTGACAATATATATTATTACTGTAGGCTTTCTTTTTTTAGTTCATGCTTTGACAAATGTGGCAAATACAGAGTATCTAATCAATGTAGAGAATATACAGTTGAATTCATAACTTCATTTTGTTAAAAAACACCAAATATAGAATATTCAACCATTTCTTAGACCACCTGTCAAAAAAAAGAAAAGAATATTTAAGAAATCTCTAAAACGTGTTTAAAACTAAATATTATGCCATTTATTAGGCAAAATCCTTTGATCCTAACAGGAGTTGTCATTCTTGCTGGCATTGCAATCTCTTTTGTTACTAAATTAATAGTTTCCAGCTGTTCTCTTTGTTTGTGCAAACTATCTCTGAAGGATTCAAGTCTGGACTTTGACATGATCAGACCATCAGTCTAAATTCCTTTTTCTTAGTCAAATAGTTTCTGCACAGCTTTCAAGTATGCTTGGGGTCATTGTCCTGTTGGTATATGAGCCAAACAGTTTCTGTGCAAGAGTTTAAACTTAGATTCGTCTCTCCAAAGTACCTCTTTCCAGTTATCTACAGTCTACCATCTGTGTTCTTTGGCAAATCCGAGATGTTTCTGGATGTTTACAGGCCCCAATAATGTCTTTATACCAGCAGCTTCTCTTCCTTTTAAGTCTTCTTTATTCAGTTGTCTGAATAAATTGTGGAGGTAATTGTGGAGACCTTCTCAGACTGATCTAGAAGCATTTATCTCTACTTGAAGATCAACACTGGTTTCCTTCTGTCTCTAGTACTTAAAATCTTAAGTTGATTCACATCCACTTCTGTAAGTTTTCATTTTCTGCTTCATTTTCTTCCTCTGGGCCTTTTCGTGAATACCAGTTCAGCAGTTGACTTCAGGGCATGCTCGACCTCACTGTGACAATAATTTCTGTATTTCCCTGTTTGTCTCAAAGACCATGCAGCACCACGAAGTGCAAACTTTTTCCTTTTCCTTTTCAGCGAGTTCTCAACATTTCACCGTTTCGAGGACAAGTGAGGAATTTCAAACATTTTTATTCCCACATTTGAGCTTCTCTGAGGAGTCAGAAATTAATCATTTAACCAGTAAAACTATTTTTTCTCTTCTGGAATGCAAGTAAGCAACTCTAATTTATCATCTTAATAAAAATATAAAAATGTGCTTTACTATTGTTCCTTCCCTTTTATAAACCAGTAATTTTGAAAAGCCATGGCTAATAACAATAATTGTATTTAAGTCCTAAAAATATCATTTCAGTTAAAGATATTTTGCATACTGGCAGATTAAAAATGACAAAATAAACGATTCTGGTAATTACCAAAAGTGTAAAAGCAGTATGCTTTTGCCAGGGCTTCCATCTTTTGTAAGTAATTATGTTTGTTAATGTAACTTTCCTGCAGCAGCAGCAGCAGCATTGTGACATCTAGGGACCGGGACAATAATCTCAATTTTAAATCCTTTCATACTATATATGTTAACACTACATCCCACTTGTTTAACTGAGATAACTCATCAGTTACAATTTCAGAATGAGGGTTTGGAAAAAGTAGCAGGCTCTTACCAAGTCTAGTCTGATCATGTGTGGCCTCTGGGATGCAAGCAGAGACAACTGCCTGATGCAGCTCTGGAAGGTTGCCTTGGATCTCTAGCAAGGAGATCATAATCTTGGTGAAAAGCTGTAAGGTTTCTGCTCTTGCTGAAATGCTGGAGTGACAGTGAGCTTCAAAGGCCTGATGGTAGAGCCGAAGGAGGTCCGCTTTCAAGCCAAGATCAAGCAGTACAACATCCACAATTTTTGTGTGTTTGATCACAGCCTTTTCAAGCCAGAGCAAGAATTCTTTTGCCCTGTTTTCATCATACGCGTCCTCCACCAAGCACCTCAGGGACCACTTTGTAACCAGGTGCGCAGTAATCCTGGCCAGCCAGCTGGGATCCAGCTTGTCTGTTGGCAGAGCTGGCTGGGGTTCACAGAGTTGGAAAGCAGGCTCCCAGTGAACAAAGATATTGGTGAGGTAAAGTTTACACTCTGTCAGAAGACTCTTATCTTCATTTTCGGTCTCTGTGTCTTCTGCCAACTTTTCTTTTCGCACATAGACGTGGGAAAGGGAGCTCTTAACTCGGGCCTTATCCTTTCTCATCCCTAAAGAGGAATATGGACAAAACGATATACAATGTGACAATGCAAAATAACAAAACTCTAAATTTTCCACTTCTTTATAAACATGACACTTGTTAAGCCTGATTTTTATTGCTGTTCTTTCGTCAGCCGTTCCTTTGCATTTACTTTTAACTCTAAGGCCAAGTTTCTGAGTTTGGCTGCAAATCAGGCACATTCATAAAACCATATAAATATCAAATATGAAGTATCTACTATTTAGAGATAGCAAGTAGTTATCAAAGCTACACAAAGTAAAGATATTACAAAGTATCTTAATCACAACTGCAAACATGGGTACAAAGTGGGTCATACCACATTTTTATACCAGTTAGTTTCATTCAAACACCTCATATATGTTTATCATGTTCATGCTGTTAAGTTTCAACTGGTAGTTTTTTTAATTAGCTGTTTAAATAAGGCTTGTTTAGGGTTGAAAAATGATCAGTATCTCCTTTTCCATTATGGGCTTGGAGGGTGTCCATCAAAGACTACCGTGGCAACTGTACAAGATTCTCTGTATGTTAGAATTTGTTAAAAGCACTCACCCATCACCTCCTTCACTTTGTGCTTTTCTGACAAGGCTTGTATTTGGGTAAGAAGTTCTGTATTGTGGGACGAGGAGGCCCAGCAGTGAAGCAGAGCGAGGGCTTCGGTGCAGGACAGAGGCTGTGGCTGGAGCGTGAGCCGGTCTGCCTGTTTGCTTACATGGAGAGCAGTCGCACGATGCTTCAGCACAGAGCAAAGAGTCTGTAGAAACAAGCTGAGCTGAGCAGCCTTCAAACCCAACCTGTCAGAAGGAGATGAAACAATGACATCTTTCATCAAAAGACAGTTAACATTTACTGGACATCTTAGGTTTCATCACTGCACGTGTGAATAAAAGTTTTGGGTAAAGTGCCCGAGGTGTGGACTTTCTAACAGCCCTGAATGATGGATGAGACACGTTACCCGAGATGTCTCGTGATAGTTGACGCCACACATAAGAATTCACTGATGAGTGGCGGAGGAAGACATTTCACAAAGCTCTGAGGTTTCTCCTCAGCAGATAAGGAGGTCTTTGCTTCATCCACCTGCTTCTCCTTCTGCCCGAGGGCCGTAAACCACAGCACATGAAACAGATCGATGATGGCGCACAGCAGCTGCCAATCCAGATTCCTGTCAATTAAAAACAGACATATGTAACAAATATGTAACTGATGAAAATCATCATTAAAATATCAAAATAAAAATTTAAATATCAAAATAAAGAACCAAAATTTAACAGCAAACCTTAATTTAAGGCTCACCTTTTTTCAACTATTTGCATTATCCAGGTTAGGAGCCCAGAGGTCTTGGTGAGGTTATGCGCCGCTTTGGTCACACGAGCAGCCTGACACAACACCCTGATGATCTGTGCCTAAAAAGTGAGAAATACATGTACGTGATATTCTTATTTTTCCTGTTTGTGTACATTTCAGAGAATCACGCACCTTATCCTCAAAAATGTGTTCGTTTTCAGAACTTTACGGTGGTACTTTCTGATCTCTTTCTTCATTATGTGAAGGATTTGGCTCTATAACCTACTAGTGTAATGAATAACTATCTTATTATTGGTGTTTTTCATTATACGCAGTAATAGCTGAGTAATGTGTAGTCCATTCTGCACAGAGTTGTTATAGTTTTTCTATTTTCTAGTGAGTTTTTATCTTGTTTTAAATTTTTTTTAAATTCATTTTAGCTTCAATAGGTTTCCAGAGTGGGTTTGCTTGTTTCAGGTTAGTTTTCAGTCCTCAGACGTCAAATGCTGATGGGGTATTGTCGTCACCTCACCCGGGACGAATAAGTGTGAATGCGATAACTTGAGAACGAGGTGAAGTATGAGTTCAAATCTCAGTGACCTCGACCTCAAATTCAGAGGTCAAGTTTTCTGAAAATTCTGTGAATGCGTTAACTCAAGAAGAAAGTCACCTAGGATTTTCATATTCATACAATAGGTGCATCTACTAGGAGGCTGAGGGGCAGCACTGGTAACCGCTAGTATTTTTATTATTTGAAAATGTTTAGTTTTACTTTAATTTTTATCAATTGTATCAGTTTCAGCGTTAGTTTAAGTCCTTTTCTTTATTAATATCACAGCAGTTATATGCTAACGGTAGCATTTAGTATGGCTATTACAATAAAAACAACTTTTTCACATCCATAGTCACAAAAATTGATCGAGGGCTCATGAGACAACTTAATTATATTAAGTAAATAACAAATTGTGCCAAACTAACATTAATACTAAAACTAAGGATATTTCTTCTATATTTTTATTTTAGTTTCAAACATTTCAAGTTCAAAAAGATTATTTCAGTAGTTTTTGTTTTTTAAACAATCTGTTTTTATTTTTACTTTAGTAAACTATAATTTGTTTTCATTTCCAGTTTTACATTTTATGTTTAGCTGTAGTTAACTATAATAACTTTTGTTCTGCATGCAAACTAATTTTCTAATCTTTTCGAGCCCCAAAAACAACAGTTTCCTGAATCCACCGGGTACAGCATGATGTTTTCTTTCCTTCTCATCACACAAAATAAGTTCCTGGGTGTGCAGAGAGGCAAAAGCAACTGCATTAAGTTGGCCCCAGAGATCCACCTGAATAGTGAACTCCCCCAAAGCTGGCAGCAAAGGGGTCAGATTTTAAGTTTGCTAGAAATGACTGAAATCACAGCAGCTCATTTGCCCCCGATCTCACCATATTCTTAGCATCCTCCTCTATCACACCAACCCTGTACATGTCCTACTTTAGTACATCCATAAACCTTCTATTACAGAAGTAACTATGAAATAGATTCAAGGAGAAAGCACATGTCCTAAAGACACAGGAATATGTTTGACATCTAGAACATAGTGGGCAAACAGATGGATAAATTACTGTTTGAACGACGTGGTAATGTGGAAACATTTGAGTGTACCATGAGTCGTCTGAAATGGTTTTCAACCAAGAACCAATTAACCAGCAAATCCTAATCTTATTCTACGTAGAATCATATTATACACGTGTGAAACTGGTTGCTGTAGGGGTTGAATTTAAGAACACAGACATCAAGTCTTGCTTAGAAAGAAATTGATAGCATGGTAAATATTTTGACACAAATCTAAGCCCTTGGAGGAAACTATATCAGTGAGAGCATATTCACATAAATCAGCAAGAAAGACAAGCTCGCTGTCATGCCAAACCTTGAACAGTCACAGATACAAAAATGCTGTCAGGAGAGAGATTAGTGAGACAAAACAAACCATAAAGGCCCTGGTTGGTCTGAAAATGTCAATATATCACCCAATAGTAATACAAAAGTTTGAAAGGCTCAATCTTCCTTTAGAGTTAACTTTTTTAGGACATATTGTCTTGATCTAAAATGAACCTGCTTGCTGCTACTACTGCACATTCACCCAGTGTATATACTATATGTCTGTGTGTGTATATTATATATATATATATATATATATATATATATATATATATATATATATATATATATATATATATATATATATATATATATATATATATATATATATATATATATATATAATGTTCTTCCTCTACACCCCCCCCCCCCCCCCCCAATTTTTGCACATGTCGAGGAGCGTGTCAGGCTACATTTCACTGTGTGTTATACTTGTATAACTATGCATGTGACAAATAAAGAACCTTGAACTTGAACTTGAAGGTTTCTTCAAAACTCAACTAGAAAAAATGGTGACAACTACAGACAGACAAGCGTGTACCTGGAAGTGTTCATCACACAGAGGGCTGCTGCTGAAGCCTAAAAGGATCTGAAAGATGCCTTGCTGGTTGCACAGGTCATAGCAGTGTCCATCTTTCATCCCTTGCTCCAGCACGCTTAGAATCCACTCACGTTCCACCTTGTGCTGCAGAAAGAAAGAAAACACAAACAGTCACGACTCCCACGTCTTTCAACCCTTCACAAAAACGGATAACAGTCTAAAAAAAGGCCTGAGCTAAGCAAACAAACCGATAAAGGTTGCTCATCCAAGAGGAGTTTATTTGGATAGTCATTTAAGTTCAAGGAAGCGTCACCAATCATGTTTAACACCAGACGGCACCAGAATACAAAAACAGTGTTTTCACCAGTTTCTTTACCTCCAAGTCAAAGCTGTAGAAAAGCTTAAAAAACTCAGGGACTCTTCTGAAGTCCAAACTCTGGTGGGATAGCAGAAATCTGTTCAGCACCACGTACATGTGGTCCTCTGGGAAAAGCGAACAAACATGTGAAGGTCAAGGATTCTTTTGTTATTACAGGAAACGGTAGATAGAAAAACAAGTGCAAACCATGACTGTGATTCTTATTCAGGATAGATTAGCCTAAAACCTACTTTCAACCTAAAAAGCATCTCTTAGTAAATAATAAGAGTTATGTCAGCAGAAAGATATTCAAGTTTTCAGGGTTACACACCAGGTTTGAGCATCTGCTGAGCCACTTTGGTGATGTAAGTGGTCATGACAAATGGGAGTCTTTGATTCTGTTGCTGAATTCCATTTTTTACCATGTCCATCAAGTAGAGCAGCTGTGAGACAAAAACAAGCCCGTCAGTGTTTCCAAACACACAACATTTACACACACACACACACACACACACACACATAAGATGTCTCTAATATTTACCTGTCTCTTTTCTCTGAACTGAGCACCCTCCAGATGTTGGTAGAAGCAGCTAAGCACGTGGTACGCTGCCGCCCTCACCTTTGGATCATAGCTACTCAGAGCCATTACAGTTACTCCAAGAGCGTGGCTGGATACAAACTTCAGGCAGTCAATAACACATTCTGTCAAAGAGGAGGAAATACGCAACAGATATAAGAAGTGATAATTAAAACTAATTATACTGAGTGACGACAACCAGTGAAATATGATACCTGGCCGCAATATGGCGCTGAACAGAGGCAACAGAAAACACGGATCATACAAATTCCCAAGGTCTTTCACTTTATTATTATTGTAGAGTGGCTCCGTGCTTTCCTGAGAGAGGGTAAGAACATGTACATTACACAAACATATAATGCAGTGTGTCATTTACCACTAATTGACGCTGATCAGGCATAACCTTATCTTTTGCTGCCAGCGCAGCCCTGACCCGTCTGGGCATGGACTCCACCAGACCCCTGAAGAATCTGGTGGAGTCCATGTTAGCAACAGATCATTTAAGCCCTGTAAGTTGCAAGGCGGGGCCCCATGAATCAGACTAGTTTGCCCAGCACATCTTACAGATGCTTGACTGGATTGAGATCTGGAGAATTCAGAGGACAAGTCAAGTTTCAATCTTGTTGTTGTGCTCCTCAAACTACTCCTGAACCAAAGCATTTGTGGTGCATTATCTTGCTGAAAGAGGCCTTTTTCCATGAAAAACTGTACATGGTCTGGAACAATACTTAGGTAGGTGCTACGTGCCAAAATAACATCTAAATGGATGGCAGGACCCAGGGTTTCCCAGCTACAGATTTCCCAAAGCATCAGGCTGCCTCCGGTGGCTTGCTTTTTTCCCCATAAGGCATCCTGGTGCTAGGTGTTCCCCAGGTAAGTGATGCAGCTAGCCATCCGAGGTCCAGTTGTGATGCTCATGTGCCCATTGTTGGTGCCCCCGACAGCATGCAGGGTCAACGTGGGCACTTTGACTGGTCTGCAGCTGTGCAGCCCAATACACACCAATCTATGATAAACTGGGCATTCTGATACCTTTCTATCAGAACCAGCATGAACTTTTTCAGGAGTTTGACCTATAGACGTTTATCTGCTGGAACGGAGAACAGGGACCAGGGATCAGAATTTGGCCCTTGCTAAAATCCTCAACTGCCAATTTTTCCTCTTTCCACCAAATCAACTCTAAGGACAAAACGTTCACTTATTCCCTCATTGATCCCACCCACTAACATACGGCATGATAAAAACATAATAAGTTTTATTCACTTCATCAGTCAGTGGTCATAATATTATGCCTGATCGGTGTAAATCTGAAAAGTAAATATGATGTTAAACATTAACCTGCGGGATGATTTTGCGCTGCTGTGGAAAGTGTGCAATAGTTTGCAACATCTTGTCAGGTTTGAGGAGAGCCAACAGGTCATCTGAGCTGGTCTGCTTCCACAGAGAAGCTCCCAGGCTTTTACTGGTCTTGTGGTGCTCCACTGCTGTTGGGCCCCACAACAATGACCTGCAGTTGAAAACTCACACTGAGTTTTTGTATTAAACAAGCACACTTCTAGCATTTAGAACATAAAAAGATGAATTCAACCTACTGGAACTTCAGCAGGCTGACTTGGTTTCTTTCATATTCCTGAAGAAGCAGCAACAATTTTTGATCTGCAAAACAGAAGAAGATATAAGAGGATAAGACAATAAAAACGCAAAAAAAGAAAAAAGAAAACAGGTTTTCTTGTTTTACCTGAAGTACTCAGCGTAGCTCCGTATGCTCCCAAAAGTACAACAAAATGATTGATGTTGCAGACACTCGGGCTTTTCTTCACCAGACAGAGTAGGAGGAATACCAACTCTTCTAAATTGACAACAAATGTGTGTTTTTGTGATTAAATTGTGATTTGGAATCTTTAAAAAAAAAAATCTTTATTGCATTGTACCTTTAATCTGGCAGCTGTTAGCCTCTTCAGAGTCCAGCATGGTGGGCAGGAACAGAGAATGGCTGGAGATCATTGTGTAAAGAGTGGGTAAAGGTATCAGGTCCTTTTGAACCTCAGTGCCACAATACATCACTTCCAACAGGCTGCTCAGAGTGTTCAGGAAGTGGTGATCTCTGTAGCGATATCTGAAAGATTTAAGAATATTTTACAGTCACTCAGCAAAAGTTATGAAACATTAAATAGCAAAATGGATTTAAATAGATAACCTACTTTAGTCCATTTTTGACAAAATTGTTCCACTCAGATGCAGTGATGTCTTCTTTGGATATCTGTATAAAGAAAGTAAGTTAGGAAATGCAAAAAGTTTAAAACTTACAAAATGTATGCGTGAAGTAAACCCACTAGCACTCGCTGTAGTCTTTTTAAGATGCTGTGCTCCTGCTCTAATGGGGAAGTAGCCTGATCTTTCGAGTGACTGTAAGAGGCAATGAGACACTTGATAGCTGCAGTGGCGACAGACTTCCTCCATTTTTCCTGTTCTTCTGGGCAATCAGCCAGCTTGTCACTGATAACATCTACTAGTTGCCATCTGAAAGAGCAAAGAATATTCATCAAGTAAGTTTTGACAGGATCATTTATTTATTTTTTGTAGTTTTGTAGTGCGACTATAAATTTCACCTTTCAAAACTGTCCACATTTTGAAGAGCACTGAGAAGACTGTTGATCAAATCCCCGATGTCCTTGCTGTTTGCAGAGAGCTTTATCAAACTGCCTAGAGTTTCCGTAAGCTGGGCTCCGGACTCTTCTGTCAGGTTTCCCAGAACACACTGGGAGAACTTGGCGAGTAACCCTTGCTTCAAGGCTTTCAAAATGTCTTTTTGCACTATGAAACAGCAGCAACCAAGCATACCTCAATTAGTATATATAGCAATACGAGATAAAAGAGTAACAATTATTTGTTTCAGTACGTACCATCTTTGGGTCTGGCTGGGTCCTCTCTGCTTGCCACACGTAAGTACATATTAATCAGTGGAAGGAAGGCTTCCGATTGGTCAGAAAGCTTCTCCATGTTTTCAGGTTCAAGACACCACATCTCAAACCGGAGCCGGTGAGTGGAGCAGTTCTGCAGCAGGAGAGAGCTGATAGCCAGAGAGTCTGAGAGTGGTCTTTGGAGACAGTGCAACAGCACATCTGTGTGGAGGAGTTTTGCACTGCTTGGCTCACTGGATAGAAACTGGAGCAAGAATGCCTCCAGTGCAGGCTTGGAACAGGACAGCAGCAGGGTGCCCAGACCAAAGAGGTGTGCCTGTGTCAGAAATGTGCCATGGTCCTGGGAGGCCGTATATTTACACTCTGTGAGGATCTGTAGAGCTGCCTGACCGTAAATGCTGAGCTCAAAATTTGCCCCCTTACTGCTACTGGGGGAGATGAGGCTGTTGTGTGGGAGGAGAAGCAACTTGGAGACAACTTCCCTCAAATTACCGGAATCCATGTAGTTGTGCAGAGACAGGAGGCCCTGGAAAGTTCTGGAGTGTTTCTTTGCCGGTTTAGAGCCCTTCTCCACCAATTCCTGAAGAGCAGCTCTTTCTAAAGCTCCCATGTAGCTCCTCAGAAGCTCTAGATGATTTAGTTCTTGAAGAACAGGGGCACAGAGCTTCAGGAGGACCAGAATATTATCTGTCATCAGTGAACACAAGTGCTTAAGTCTGACAGGGTTTAGAGAGTGAGGAGGCATGGCAGATAGCTCCAGAGCCAGAAACCACTGCTCCAGATATGGATGCTTGAAGACGGAGCCAAGAGCTGAAAGAAGGATCTAAAGAGAGAGAGTTTCATTAAAAAAAATCCTTCCCTCCAAAAAAGGAGAATATTGCAAAGTCTGAAAAAACACAGTAAACGCATTATTTTTCTAACCTGCTGAATATTAACTTCAACCGTGGAGGACTGGTTAAGTTCCAGAAAGAGGTCTTGTCCTTCTTGGCATTTCTCTACAGCTAGTTCAGAGTTTTTTGCCTCCTGAAAGCCTTGGAGCTTGATCACCATCTTTTCGAGTATTTCCATGAAGGTCCTCAACACGGAAGCTCCTACGTCTTTAGAGAACTGTGAAGAGGGAAATGATGCACTGTTTGCATATTCAACAATGTGAGGAGGACGGGGCTTGTTTTGCGCACCTACCAGTCCAAAGTTTTCCACAGTTGATCTGATGTAGAGTAATATCTGCTTGATTGCAACTGGAAACTCTGCCAGAGAAAGGGAAGCTAAAGCTTCTTCTGCACTTTTCCTAAAGGTATCCTTAAGCAAAGTGTCTGGACCTTGGATGTAGGCAGCTTTCATCAGTGCAGTGTATGATGTTTGATCTGATAATCCTTTTGCATGGCATTCAGAAGACCGGAACTAACAAAATAAACAAGAGTATTAGTCCAAGTACTATGTCTAACCATGTCTGATTAGGCAATCTCGTTGTATCACTAAAAACCCACCAATTCTTCACGGCACTGCTGTGGTAGCCACTTGGAGTAATACTGATGAAAACATACAATGGCTGAATGAGGAGAGGTAAAGCATTCAGAGGAGACAAACTCTTTATCGTACTGCAGCAGAGCCAGACAGAGAGGGAGCGGCTCTCTCTGACAGTGCAGCACATCTGAGAGCACTGCAGCCAAGTATTCATATACCATCCCTAAGAGACACAAAGACAGATGGTTACAAACATCATAGATCACAGTACATTTACTTTTCAATCAAAGTGTCCATGAACAGAATGGGTAAATGTCTTTTTAAACATTAATTACAGGCTATGGGCCAGATTCACTAAACTGGGTTTTGGCATTAAAAACAACAACAACAAAAACCCACAATGTATTTACAAAGAGAGCGCAGTGATTGCCAATATTACTACAAGAGATGGGAACTCAGAGATTTTGTTGCAAATGTGTTTGTTGGAGATTCTTTCACAAAGTGCAAAATACAGGAATAGAATATTTAAATCAAGCAAATTAAGTTCCTAAAGTTTGCGACACACAGTTTAGTACTAATTACAGCGATATTTAATGCGGAGAAAACGTATTATTTTCCGAGCTTGATATTGAAATGAACTGACTGTGTCTGTGATTGCACTCACATGCAATTTTGTCCCGTTTAGTAAATCTGGCCCTATATTTAAAGTTGTACTTCTTATACTGCATAACAAATTTCATGCTTTAAAAGTTTTTTTGCAAATTTGTGATTTCACTCTTTGTCACAAGTGAGGCAGAAATCATTTACCACTATCTGCTGGCAGCTTGTTTCGGGCCTCCAGGGCAGCGGGTACCAGGGCACTGAAGGGGAAGGTTTGCATGATGAGATCTTCACTTACAGCTGGGCCGAACTCCTCCAACTCACCATCACTGGCCTCCATAATGATATCGAGCATGTCTATGACATCTGAGATGAAAAAGTAAAAAGCATAAACATTCACGGACATACTTGAGCCCTAAAGAATTCAGCATTGATTCCACATTTAAATGCTGACCATCTATGTGAGAAACTGGGACACTGGCTGTGTCACCCTCCTGGCTACTCAGATTCGCTTGCAGATAACCTGCTTCCTGGACCAGGCTGGCCACTTTATCTGTGTATTCATAGGAGCTGCACACCAGTTTAACCAACACCTAGAGCAAGAGACAGATTTTAAGAGTTTATTATCAGGCATAAGGATTAAAACCTTTATTTTTTCCAACCTCCAATATGACGGTTATGTAGAAAAGTAGGAAGAAATAAAAACTGGAAGACTTACCCGCTCCAAGAACTGAATAACAGTTTCTTGCTGGTTTGGCTCTAGTCTGGCCAGCTGTTCAAGCCAGAGCTCAAGCTCAGTCCAGGTGTGCTCGAACACACCAGTGTCCTTTAGTACCTAAATACAACACAGGACACCAATTGCTTTAGCAGTGCTGCAGGAGGAAATTTGTCCACACGAATATAAACCTCTTAAAATAAAATCCTTAAAAGACTTTAGCTTAAGCTGCTCTGATTTCATTAACTTAAAAAAGTTCAATGGAGGATTGAACTGTACCCTACAAAAGATAAATATCTGCTAACATACATATAATCCCTCCAGGAATGATGCCCTCGTATATAAAAATATAACATGCTTACAGTTTGTTTGCCTAAGTGGACCAATCTTGAATAAATAAGCACTAATTCAAATATCTAAATATATACAGTATGTCTCATATAATGCAGACTGGAAGCACAGAGGAAAAGGCAAAATGCTCCTTACTTTTAGAACAAGCATCTGTGTGGAGGCTTTCAGGTGGCTGCTGCTGCTGCTCACAAACATCTTGAGAAGCAGGTAAAATACAGATTTCTCTCCAGATGATGAATCTTTATCTGCAGCACCCTGTAAACACAGAAAAACTATTTAGAATAGATGTGTTTTAAACCAAAAATAAAAATAAATCAGAGAATTTAACTTCCTTACCTGCATACGGAACCAGGAGAATTTGCTTGCGGGAAGGTCCAAGGCCAACTGCAGTACGTGGTGCTGCAAAACTGGGGGGACTTCATCCTTTATTCCTTTCTCTGACACAATGCCTGGACAGATAAAAAAAACAGTGTCAAAAGCCATTTATTGGAAAAAATAAGCTTTAAAAAAGCAAAAGTTGGAGCTTAATAATGCCAAAAACATTACCCTTTAAAAGCTTGCTGAAGTCAAATTTGCACTGGCTAACCAGATGCGGCACCACTTTCTGGTAAAGGCATAGGACCTGAAGAATCAGAGCCTTCAGCAAAATGACCTCAGCTGTATCTTCAGCTGTTTCAAAATAAAGCACACAAGACAATCAACTCAGATCCTTTTGGGTTTTTTAAAAAAAATAGGATTACTTGGAATAAACAATAATCATGTACTGTGAATGCTACTACCAGGCACTTTGCATTTAGTCAGTTTAGCATCCCCTTCGCTTTTATCCTTTTTTTCTTCAGAGCCAGCTTTTTCCTTCTTGCTAAGTGACTGCCACTTTTCAATTATGCTTGTCATGTCAGGCAAAATCTGGAACAGAGCATGAACAATGATTCGAGCCTTTAAAGGTGGATCATTTGCTTTTATTAAGGCACTTTCCTGAACCTACCTTGCCGAGCATCTCCCTGTACTGCTGCACTAAATCCTCCATCATCTCAGCAGTGTATAGGTCTGAGCTGCACCACACAGACTTATCCAAAAGATACTCTATGTTCTTACTGGCTCTTTTCAAGATGAAATTGACCACCGACAGGGTTGTAAGGTGTGCTCCTGTATTGGCAAGCTGTCAAATCAGAGAAGACACATTTAAGTAAAAAAAAAAGTTTTCAGTCTTTACTGCAGTAATAAGTTTATTTTATGAGGCTCAGTCACTTACAATAAGGCCCTGTGTGAAGAAGCTCTTGTTGCAGACTGGAGGAAGAGATATCACCATCACCATGGAGAGCAAGCGAGGCAGAGGGATGACCTCCTGAGTTTGAAAGACTGTGGAAATCTCTGGCTGGGCCTCGTAGATCTAATATAGAAATGTAAAGGTGACTATTACCATCTAAAAACTGATAAGATATTATTTTAACACTTTTACCACCAACAGTTACCTTTTTAAGAAGCTTCACATTGTCTTGCCAAGTAGTTTTGAGGCGCGGAGCATATGCATACTGAGTCTCCTTGAAGTATCTGGACAAAATATCGGGGGTAGCTTTCAGCACATTCACCACCAGATCTGCCACCAGTTCATCCTCAGTCGCCTGTTTCAGCCCCACCAAAAACTGGAGCAAAACAATGTTACCAGGCCTGCAAAGAAGTAAAATCCAGTGATCCACATGAGAAGTTCTCAGAAAAGGACAATGTGAAATTGGAATGTTAATGACTTACCTGCCAGCTGTGCCAAAGCTGACATCATGAAAGCTGATACCATGCTTACGGGAGCAACACAGATCAAGAAGGAAACTGTGAGCGAGTTCCCGGATGACTGTCATCCCAGAAAGCTCAGTGTTTTCCGACATCTTAAAAATATCATGTAATTAAATAAAAACGTTACTTGGACATGTTAAAGTAAACTGACCTGACACAATCTTTGTTTCTTTTGACACAAAACAGCAAAACAACAAGCGACCTACTCTGTCATCATCCACGGTTGCATCTGCAATCCCATTCCATTTATACAGCGACGCGATGCTGGCCAACACAGCAGGTGTGAAGAAACGTACTTTCTGTGTTTTACTGATGGCTTTGTTTAGAACAACCTACAGAAAGGAATACATCTTATTACTAAATCCATGATCTGATCTCAAATGTCCTGGACTAGTACTTACTTTAGTTTTCAATGTGGACAAAATCAGGTTGACTGTGGACATCCGGTCCTCCTTCAGACCTGTATTCAGGATCACTGGCAGGAGTTCTAACACACCAAATGAACATGTTACTCACAGACAGTCCACTGCATAAATTATAATTTATATCTAAATATTACCTTTGATTTCTAATATTTGTCCGACTGTTGCGTTATCACCAGACACCACGAAAGAGAGCACAAACTGGATAAAAGCCTGGCGGACATCAGGTCTACCCTGTAAAATTATAATATCCAGAAAAGATTTATCTACAGAATACGACTAATCTGATGCACATCATAAACCCTGTGGACAAATACTGCATCGCACCTGCTTATCCTTCATCTTTGCCAATCCAGACAGAAATTTGTTAATGTGAAGGTGACTTAAGACCTCTCTGGCAGCTTCTGGACCCTGGGTGACCAAGGCGCACAGAAGACCGAGACACTGGCGGATAAACCTGTGTTCAAAGGGAAACAACATTGGTTTTGAGGCCAGAATGGTTTTAAACTGAGTGTCATTGTGCTCTACTGAAATCCACAAATCAACCTGTGGTTTGCTGAACGGAAAGACCCCTGCAGGAGTTTCATGTAGCTGAAAACGGTCTTCTTCACAATGGCATTGCCAACCATGTTGAAATGGGAGAGGTCACTGGCTGTCCTTAGAAGGATCGCCTCCAGGCTCCCAAAAATCAGCATCATCTGTACAGAAACACGATCAGAGTTTAACTCAGAAACCTCAGAAAGAGTGAGCCGGGCCAGAGCCGTCCGCTGAGAAACTAAAGCTTACCTCACTCTCTACGTGTTTTTCTCCTTCGAGCAATTTGAAGATCTCTGCACACTCCATGGAGATTTTAATATAACCTTCAACCACATCGTACAGGTCGGACCGTGGCAACTTCTTAGCGGTCGATATAAACTTCTCCAGTCCTGCAGACGAAAAAAGGAGGGGAGCAAAGGCGGGATGCCGATAAAACAATGCATAGTTGACTGAATGCATAACACAATATTATTACTTCAAGCTGATGATTTGTACATACTATCACTCACCCTTCATGGCTGTGGTCGGGTCCTTCAGCATGGCTTTAAAAACTGTCCCATTGAACTCCGGAATCGTTTCTTTTTTCCGCGGAGTGTCTGACTCAGCAGACTCGTCGTTGCGCCGCTTTTTACCCATTTTGTTATATACAAACAACAATTACCACTGACGTGAGTTTTTTTATGCACTATCCTGCCATGTAAGTGTTGTCACCCACGTTGCTCTGTAAACAGAACGCGGTACAACGGAATTGTCATCCGACCAGAAACGTTCGCTATTGAAATTTAGTTCCGCATTATCATGTAAGTTAAATAAAATGTATTTTGTCTCCTCCGTCTTTTACATAAAGCACATGCACATTTCATAAAATTTGCGACATTTTACATCCCTTAAACATGTAAAAAAAACCAGTTAGCTTATTCTTTTATACTGTCTGCCTTTAGCTTGACGGCTAGGTGTGAAAACTCTCTTAGAAGTATTTTTTAATATTCAGGATTTTAATATTCAAGAAGAGGGCGCCGGTCTACAACACTTTTGATCCAAATCTTTCACTTTTGCCTTAAGTCTCTCTCTCTCACACACACACACACACACACACACACACACACACACAGAGATGGGGGGGGGGGGGGGGGGGGGTGCTTAAATATTAAAGAATTTAAGAAAGCTAGAAAACTCTTCATACCACCAGGCACCTATTTAATCATGTAATTCACATTTTCTTACAGGCTACAAGTTTTAATCCGATCTGCAGAATTTTGCTCAAGCTTGAATTATTGAATGTTACAATAATGAAGCCTGTCACCAATCAATGATTAATCCCTCCCCAGATGTCATCTTGCACTGGGATCACACCAGCAATAGTTCTTAGACTACATCCATTTTTCAGACTTGGTCAAAAAACCACCTTCCAGGATGGTTCTGACTACAGTGGGTGTAGAAAGAAACACGAGAAACACAAACTCAAGATAGGCAGAAAGATAGAAACCCCTTTTTTTCTGCTCCGTTTAGTGCTCGCACATTCCACCATCCACATGTGTTTGTGGTTGTCAACACATAGCATTGCTAGCATGCAAAATCCAGTCATGAAAGTGGGCCGGTTGAATTCAAATAGTTGAAATGAAAGATTTGTGTAGTCTGGACTACAAAGAAGAAGTAGAGAGACCTATGAGGGAATGGCCCTCATGCTGTGTATGAGTTTTACATCCTTTTCATTTATGCATGTTTGCAAATCCCCATGCAGACTAGCTCTACCTGCTGCTTAAACTTGTGGGGTCCAAGAACTCTCCGGCTTTGCAAATGCTGCAAATCCCATGCAAGATACACAGTTTCCAACAGCCTTTATTCTAGTTTTTTATATTTAACTAAAGCATAATAAGTTAGGGAAAACACACATTTTGCTGAGCCATGCAGACATAGTTGTGGCTTAGATTTGTATCCTATTTAAAGTGTATCTGGTTTTTAACCACAGTGGTGCCTTTTCTCAGTTATTCTCTCAGCAAACTTTTGCAGACGCTGCCTAAACAGATCTAAAAGCTGACTTTGATGTGATAAGTAACCAGTGCTATAGGTTAAAATGAGCTATGTGGTCTGAATATCCTATTTTGTCACATGGTGTTTGGTTTGCAGCCTTCCCCTCTTGTTCAGCGTCTATTCTTCTTGATTTGCAAAGAGAACATCCAGCAGTTCAACTGGTGGTTGAGCTCAATTCTTTCTCAGAATATCTGACATCCTCATAACACAGGCAGCATTATACATCACACATGATATGTTTTACAACACTAGTCTGCATTTCCAAAACCACACATCTGTTTTTGATGATTGTTGAGAAAGACAGCTATTATTTTTTTGTGGAATGAATTTGAATGGGATAGTAATATTTCACAAGCTGGAATTTCAGCATAACATCTTGTGTAACTTGTGTTCCCACGAATATGTTTAAGCTTAATTTTTTTATTCAATTGCATGGCCAACAGGGGTCACCTTTGCCTGGTTTAAGAATTTGAATTTATTTGCACCGAATAATGACTTGCAGAATGACTTGCAGCCTGTTATTTTCTGCAGTGTTACTCCATCTGATTTGATTCCAACTCACTGATGTACTCAAGTGAGACACCACAAAGATGGCACAGATGCTTTGTGATGAATGTCATATGACGTGTTACAGCACACTGTTTATTTTTTTAAACTGAATTATAGAGCTCTTACTTACTTGTGCCCTCAGTCAAGGAAACAGGCCCATTATTTTAAACTCAAATTGAACAGCATTTAATTTTCAGTATTTACGAAACACCAGAAGTTGCTGGATCATCTTCCATCTTGCGCAAAACCTCGACCAAACCTCTCTTTTATAATTTGTTTATTTATTTTTTATGTATAAAGTAATGCTTACAGGCTGATGCAACTTGTCAAAAAAGTGATTGTCAGCTTTTTTGGAGCTACAGACTGAACAGAATGTTTAGTCAACAAATGCCTTCAAGACATTGCAAAAGAAATCAAAACATAACCTTAATAATTGAGCAAACATATTAAATAGTGACAGGTAATACAAACAGAATTAAAATGAAAAATGAGCTAAGTATTCTGCTGACACTGTTTTACAAAAAAACAAATTAATAAAAAACAATCAAACAAATCAAAAAAGAACTCTGAAACTTTTCACGCTGAGCATAAATTATGCAGCAAGATAAAGGTAACCCACCGGCCTCGGCAGTCAAAAAGAGTCTTTGAAATGTTGTTTTTTTTTTCATGTGCAAATAAAGTTTGCATTAGTTTACAGCAGGGACTCGTAAGGAAGCACATAATGGTGAATGTCTCATTATAAAGTAAAGAGAATGTTGATGTTAGAAACAATATTTTAAAAATTAAATGTCAGAATAATGACATAAACTCTAAACATATTTAATTGCAGCCTCCATGGAAATGATCTTAATCACTTTGTGTTTTCTTAGAATTTTTTCCCTTCTCATTGCTCAGTCACATACTGGAACCTGTGGAAATGAGAAATCTTGTGGTTGCTGAGACTTTTTTAGGGTCAAAACAAACCTTTGTTGGCAGTAATTCTATTTCCTGTAAGTTTGAAGTAGCTTAAAGAAATATTTTAATAAGTTTTCCGGGATTATGGCACACTGTTGATAGATAGCAACCTAAAATTTGATAATATTATTCACACAGTACCATGTAGTGCTTAGTTTTTGCTCCACTGCCACCAGGACTGCTGTCCATTGATGGAGAGGCTTTGGAAAAGGGCATCTACGTAAGACACTAATGAAGAGAGAACTTAAAACTGATCCCAAGTGTTGGATTTCTTTTTGCTCTTGTTGAATATCAGTGTTAATATTCACAAAAAGTTTAGAATATGATGACAGTAAGAAAATACAGATGCTTTTTACATCAAAAAGGGTACATATGTGGACCTCATGGGATGGTGTATGATGCACAATTTGTTGTTCCGTTCTGTTGAGATCTGTTGCTAAAGTGCTCTTATAGTGGAACCAGGCTATAGTGGAGGGAGGAAGCAGGAGTGGCACAGCTTCCCTCTCCACAAATGTTCTGTTTATTTTTGAATTTTTGGCCTGAGTGCACCGTTTCCTAAAATACTATCTCTGTGAATCCAAATGGTGGGTGTACAAAACCTGACATGACTTTGACAGGGATAGTTGGGCCTTTATAGCCTTGGGATGTTAGAGCAGGATGTTTTAGCCATGTGTGATCATGTCAGGACAGACGCCTTCTTAAAAGAGGAAAAAGGGGTAATTTACGATATTGGTCTTTTGCCACCATGTGTTGCACCACTCAGTAGTGATAGAAAAAAAAACATGCAGAAACTGAGCAAAGCACAACTTTGCTGAAAATAATGTCAGAGATGGTTTCGTAGGGTTTTAAGCTTTATTATGAAGTTTCAGAGATTTCCATTTCTTTCACATAAAAGCTCACTTAAAGACTACTTTACTCCTCCAAGGTTATAGACTATACTTGTGTTGATTTCCTCTATTACGATGCCAGTAGCACAATTGGATCTGGATAGAGATACTGGGTGGTTTCCAAAGAGCTCTTTTCCACAGCTGAAGCCACTTTACCATGCCTGTTTTCACCACAGCGAACCACAGGCCTTTCTGTGAGGTTGCAGCACTTCCGCTGTGTGCCTCGCAGAGCTTCTCGGGCCCTCCTCACAATAACACTGCAGCCAACGCAGTTAAAGGATCAAAGATCACCTCACGCTTAACAAACAGCTAGACACTCAGCCCATCAGAAACATCTGGGAGTGGTTGGCTGCAGCTGCTGGTGCATGCCCACACCTCTGAAACAATCAGGACGGGTGCCAGATGTGGAGAGCATCTCACGTAAGGTTCAGATGTTTCTGTTCCTCGGAGTCACTCACCACAGGGAGAAACAGGATGCTTTCTGATGTCCTATTAAATTTAGACTGTGCTGCACCCAGATTGGGTTTGGTGCCTTGGGATATGCCACCGGCTTGTGGGTTGTCACTGTTCAGCAAGCTGATTGAAAACAGTGCTGTGTGCATAAAGCTTATAGAAAACACTGGGGAAAATGTTGTTTTTTCCAAATGGGTGAGTGTGAACCACTAAATATCACATATTCTGTCCCTGCTGGTGATAGAGAGGCAAGAATGTTGGAATCTTCTTCATATATTTTACATAATAAGCACCTATAAATATGTTCTATAAATATGTTGCCTCAATGTGGTGCTTGTTCAAGCACTTTTACATTTACCATGACACACTTCATAACCTATAACCTCCCATCCCTGCACCTGTTGCACTGGGCTTTTTACTGTGATAATGCTGTGGGAAAGAAATATTTAGAAGACCAAACAAAAACATGAAGAGTCTTATATTTGTTAAGATGTAAAGTAGAAAACAAGCTGGAAAAAATGAATATTGAATGTCTACTTTACTGCAGAAAAGATGCCTTGTTATATAATAAATGTGCCAGCTAATGAAGCCCACAAATTGTGTTTATTTCTGCAGAGATTTTAGACTTTGGAAGCTGGTGTTCATCTTTCATATTTATGTTCATATTTTGTGGCAATGTTTGACTGAGCTAATCACTGAGATTATTGCTCAAACCAGTGATATTGCCAAACTTGATATTGCTTTTGAAAACTCATCTGAACAAACTTTTCACACAGACTGCAAAATCTAATGAGAAACAATATTAAGGCAAGAAGCTTTCTGTCAGGGCTTATGCATAATGCACCAGACTCCAGTGCGTGCACGTAAAGTTAATGCTAGATGGACATGAAGATATCCATAGAGTGACTGCAGTGGATATAGCGGATATGATGTTAATACCAGATCTGAGCTGGTGTGGAGAGAGTCTTCCTCTCCTGGAGGTTCCCTGTGGTGATTAGGAAAACACTTTGGTAGATATTATACACTGTTATTTTCCCCTCTTCTGTCTGTGCCTGATCTTTCACTGAAGCAAAGTTCAGTAAAGTACCCTCACGGTGACCCTTTTATCTTCCATTTTAATGAATGAAATTATTTTGTCCTGAACATCAAAGTAAAAAAGTTGTTTTTTTTTTTACTGCCTTCTGTTTTCTGTATAGCACTACTTTGTAAGACTCATCAGCATTTATCAGTACTCTTGATATGCAATTGTTTTAGCCCCCCTATTTTTAATTTCTGCATTGCTTTTGCTGTTATTCCGCTATTGGTCCGTTCTCCTGCTTAGTGGTCTTAAAGGTGGCTTAATGTTAAAGTCTTGCCTTTACCTAAACACATCAAATAACAGAAGATGTCAGTGTAAAGTTTCAGCCTTGTTAAATTCTGCCTTCATGTTCAAGGACATCCTTATTCCAGCTCTAAGGGAGTAGAATAGTGCATTACAGTGCGAGCAGGTACCTGAGGAGAGTTAATAGGGGTTTCTTGCACATCAGTAAGTAGATGTGCCATAACAGTTCTGCCTGATAGAAATAAATCTCTCAGAGGTTTTTTTTCTGTGAGCCCAAGATATTTTAATTATTAATCAATCTTTTGGCACAGCAGAGATCACAGGGAAAGTTATCATTTGAATGTAAGCCGTGCTTACAAAAACATTACTTCAGAGTTGTTCCTTCTTGCCGTGTTAATTAAAATTTCAGGCTTGAGGTTAAATGTCATTAATGATATGATCAAGTTTTTATAATAGCTTGTGGTAAGTTTTAAATGGCAAAGTTAGTATAATTCTGGAATTATACTAACTATATATATATATAAAAAAAAACACCCAGCACGCCCCTGCGGGCGGTTTATCCTTCAAGCTCGGGTCCTCTACCAGAGGCCTGGGAGCTTGAGGGTCCTGCGCAGTATCTTAGCTGTTCCCAGGACTGCGCTCTTCTGGACAGAGATCTCCGATGTTGTTCCCGGGATCTGCTGGAGCCACTCGCCTAGCTTGGGAGTCACCGCAGCTAGTGCTCCGATTACCACGGGGACCACCGTTACCTTCACCCTCCACATCCTCTCGAGCTCTTCTCTGAGCCCTTGGTATTTCTCCAGCTTCTCGTGTTCCTTCTTCCTGATATTGCTGTCATTCGGAACCGCTACATCGATCACTACGGCCGTCTTCTTCTGTTTGTCTACCACCACTATGTCCGGTTGGTTAGCCATATATATATATATATATGTATATATATATCTCTTGCCCACCGATGCCTTCTTGTTCCAGTAGCCCACTTTTCGTCAGGGTGCCCTGGTTCCTCAACACCTGACGCGGACCTTGTTGATCCAAAGGCGTGTAGTCTAACCACTACACTATCCAGCTGCTATCCAGAACAAGATCCGGGCCATCAACACGTACGCCCTGCCCGTGATCAGGTACCCTGCTGGGGTAATAGGCTGGCCAAAGGAGGAGATAGAAGCCACAGACATAAAGACAAGAAAGCTCCTTACCATGCATGGAGGGTTTCACCCCAAATCCAGCACCCTGAGGCTGTACGCTAAGCGGAAGGAAGGGGGCCGGGGACTGGTGAGTGTCAGCACCACAGTCCAGGATGAGACAACGAACATCCAAGAATACATTGGGAAGATGGCCCCAACTGACCGAGTGCTCAGTGAATACCTCAGGCAGCAGAAACCCAAGAAAGAGGAGGGAGACGAGGAACCATCATGGAAGGACAGGCCCCTGCACGGTATGTACCAGAGGCAGATAGAGGAGGTGGCTGATATCCAGAAATCCTACCAGTGGCTGGACAAAGCTGGACTGAAAGACAGCACAGAGGCACTAATCATGGCAGCACAAGAACAAGCTCTGAGTACAAGATCCATAGAGGCTGGGGTCTATCACACCAGGCAAGACCCCAGGTGCAGGCTGTGTAAAGATGCCCCAGAGACAATCCAGCACATAACAGCAGGGTGCAAGATGCTAGCAGGCAAGGCATACATGGAACGCCATAACCAAGTGGCCGGCATAGTGTACAGGAACATCTGTGCCGAGTATAACCTGGAAGTCCCGAGGTCAAAATGGGAGATGCCCCCAAGGGTGGTGGAGAATGACCGAGCTAAGATCCTGTGGGACTTCCAGATACAGACGGACAAAATGGTGGTGGCTAACCAACCGGACATAGTGGTGGTAGACAAACAGAAGAAGACGGCCGTAGTGATCGATGTAGCGGTTCCGAATGACAGCAATATCAGGAAGAAGGAACACGAGAAGCTGGAGAAATACCAAGGGCTCAGAGAAGAGCTCGAGAGGATGTGGAGGGTGAAGGTAACGGTGGTCCCCGTGGTAATCGGAGCACTAGCTGCGGTGACTCCCAAGCTAGGCGAGTGGCTCCAGCAGATCCCGGGAACAACATCGGAGATCTCTGTCCAGAAGAGCGCAGTCCTGGGAACAGCTAAGATACTGCGCAGGACCCTCAAGCTCCCAGGCCTCTGGTAGAGGACCCGAGCTTGAAGGATAAACCGCCCGCAGGGGCGTGCTGGGTGTTTTTTTTGTTGTTTTTTTTATATATATACTTTCAGCTTAATTTAAAGAAAACAGCATTAAAAAGTAACTATTCGCTGGGACCTGGTCTATGACCTTAACTCCTCAACATGCAGAAGATATGGGCTGTCTCTCACTTCTTTCATACCACTGTGATCACACCCCTGGTTTATCTGTTGCGACAGTGCTACCATTCGTTATAAGGCTGTAGGCTTTGGCTGTAGTTTCCTGAACTGATGAGTTTGAGAATAACACGTTTCCCTGAGCTTCGTGAAAACGATTTGGGTTTAAAACCTCAGCGAATCATCAAAGCGCAAAAACAGGATGTGGTTATATTCGATATCTGAGGTTATAAAATCATTTCGTTCAGTATTAAAGTGATTATACTGGTATAAATTCTGATTTGCAACCTTGACTGTGTATTTTTAGTTGTGGGCTCTGCAGCTGCTTTATAAAGTGCTACTGATTATAGTGTTTGTACAGACCAAAGCACATATGGCTTTGACAGTAACATAGCAGCTCTCTTCTTAAACATCTGTGCATGACTAACGCTGAAACATGGCATACTGATGTATCCTCCCATGGGCTGTTTAAATATAAGATTTACTCCACGCCACCTTTGTACATTTGTCCATTCCTCTTCTTGAGCGTGCCATGGATTTCTATAGCTTTACTATTTAGCATTGTTCCTAAACTCATGTCAGGCATATATTATGTTTCCCAAGATGATCTTATTTTACACTGCAGGCTATGCTGCATGCTATTGCAGTTTGCAGGATGATTTAAAGTCATAGATTATAGCTGACCAGTTACCCGGACCTTCGAAAATGGATGTACTGTACATGGTCGCAGCTGTGTTATTGCTCTTTGATGTCACTTTATTTCTGACATTCTCAAAGTCTAAAATTAAGGTAAAATTCCTACATTTGGCAGCTGAACCTGCCCATGGCAAAATATAATGCTTGAGTTCAAGGATTTCCCCCCGTGACAAATACTCTAGAGAAACTGATATCCCCAGAGAGTAATTTGTTTTATGTTACATATCAAACATATGCATTGATTACTACAGATCATTAAAGATAAAATTCCAGCATAAGGTTTTGGCACATAATTTTCAATCACGCCATAAATATTTATATTTGGAGGATATTTGCTTTTCTAAATGTTAAGGAAAGTAACCAGAGAAGCATTTTTGCAAAGTTGCAGACAAATACTTCCCTGCAAACAAACATGAAAAAAAAAAAACTTTATTCAGCTGGAATCCAGAAGCCTATCAGAAGCCTAAAATACTACATCTGAAACAAGGCAAACATGAGGCAGAACCACCAAGACTACAAACAATCAGACAAGGAACACTGACCAACTAGGTCTTTAAATATACAAAAGGTAACAAGGGAAGAAAATACACACAACTGAAACTAATTAAGGCAACGACACGCAAGCAAAACTAGAAGACACAAGAGAACGTAAAAATTAAATAAAAACGGAATATAACAGGAAGTTAATAACAGGCAGAGTAACAGCAAGATAAAAGAAGACACAGGCGTTGCAGCATAAATTGAATCTCAAGGGATTGAATATAAAACCACAACTCTAACCAGCTAGTTTTCAAAAAGTTGAAAACAAAAAAATTAGCTGCAAATATTATAATAAAGAAGTCAAACAGGGAATATCGGCTACATAAAAAAAAATCAAAATATTCATGTGTAAACTCAAAACTCAGGCGAAAAAACCCATAAGCACCCATAAGAGGATAAATATAGTTCACCGTGATGGATTTCAAACAGAATCAGATGCTTTCCATTATAGTTGCTAATAGCTAATGTGAAATGTCCATTTCTTAATTATCCAGAGAGCTGCGTAATTCCAGTGCACTTATGCAGACAAATGGCCAGTTACACTCGACTGTCTATTTCGTAGTCCTATTGGGGTTTCTCCTCATAGCCTAATGGTGATGATAATAGGTCTCCCATCTTTGGCTCTGCACCTGGCAGTGAGTCTACGGATGCCAAGATCTTCATAAGCATCTATTTTAATTATGCAGGAAAACAGCCACTGTCATTACAAAAATAAAGGAAATGACCACGGACATTACCGCACGGCAACCGTGCTTTCTTATTTGCAACCCCACAAAATTACAAGAACACCTAAAATATCCATATTACTGTTGGCAAGATTAATCTCTAGTTTTTCAAACATAAAGAGCCAGGAAAAAAATCTCAATCTTTAGTTTTATGTTTCGAATTGGTTGATGCACTACTTTCAGAAAGCTGTTTTGTATTTGCATCTCCATGAGTAACTGTTTACAATTTGCAACCATCCAGCTCTGTTTCTTGTTATGTAAATGTTTGCTCATGAGCATGACCATATGGATCATGTGACCCTTAGACAAATTGTTGGTGAAGCTACCAGCCTCGAGGGCTGATGCCTTAACCCCGACTGCATAACCGGCAAAACAACATTCTTTACACATATGTCCTTTTTGAAAGCGTAACCACTGATTATATCTTTAATGAGAAAAATCGTGCTCAAGCCATCAGGAACATAGCATTTTTCAGAGGTACTTTGGCAAGTTGTGAAATGAGATGACTTTTGCCCCAGCTGCCATAAAAATAGGAATATATTTAGTATTGATAGGAGGGTGTGGGTCATTCATGTTTCCTGTGGAACCAACCGAAAGCCTCGCATGTGCCAAAGTAAATGATTACATCCACTGACTCATGGAAAAGGAAAATAGTTTCCACGGTTATATATTATTTGAGTTTATCCTGTCACTCCATCTATTTGATGGTTTTAATGAACACTCTTTTTTTAAGTAATGTTCTGACAATATTGTGAAAACATGCAGTTATAGCAGAGTTGAGTAAGGCTGCCATGGTGAAACGATGAAGGAATTTGCCCAGGTTGCTCTGTGCTGACCCTGACAGCGATTGTTCACTTCAGTGCCACTCATTGCAATGGCGTGCTTCAAAATGACAAACCAAGTAGAGTCAACAACATTACTTTCTCAACTGACAGCATTGTGAAGTGCAGAGTAATGGGATTAGAGGCTTTTTTCCCTCACTAGGACTTTTTTTTTTGCCTCAAAGAAATTTTTGCTTGAGCAATTTAATTGTTTCGAGAATTCCAGGGCATCTCTCTCAAAGCTGTGCATTCCTTTCCTCCACAACACAATGCATTCCTGGATAATAAAAGTGATCTCCATCAGAATCAGTTAGACTCCCTACAATGTCTCAGGAATTTTGTCCTGCAGGAGAACGACATGTTGGACTCTGTGATGGATAGTGTATTAATTAGAAAGCATTCATTACCGAATTGGGTGGCACTGTTATAAGCCAGACTGCTGTTAAGAAGACTGAAAATAAGTCCTCACACTATATATACAGCATGTAAAGTGTAATTTCCAAATGCCATTACAGCTGCATCCTCCTTTTTTGCAGACATGCTGAATTAATGCTTAATTAATTAATTAGAACTAATGCCTGGCAGAGCTTTTTAAAATTGTTAAGATTCACTGTTGAAGTTACAAGAAGATATCATTTCTGCATTGCCTGAGGGAAAATGCCAGTTTTATCAATTTACCCTCTAATTCAGTATATTTCTCCTCACCCTGAGGCTGTTTTCAAAGACTTCAAATAGAAATTAATTCTCATTAGCTTTATTTCTTTGTACAGTTCATTAAACCGGTTATTTGTCAAGAACCAGGACAACAGAGACAAGTCTATTTACCATGTTTAACAGTGATTAAACTCACCAGATTAAACCAAAGGAGTAAAATACCATGACATGAATAAATGATATTTTGTAAGAGTCATTACACACCATAGTCACAAATATTCAAGACCATAGGAATACTTAAAACACATTAAAAAGGATCTGAAACACTGGAAATTATTTACTGTCAGACCTCATTTTTCTTTGAGAGTTAAGATAGCCTCTTGGCCTCAAAACCTTCACTTTATCTTAAATTAGATTTTTGTCTTAACAAGAAACAAAGATAATCTGAGTTCAATCAGTTAGGATTGGCGACAGGTATAAACAACAATACTAAACCAGAAGCATAGGTGGTTTTTTTTGTAGCAGTGGTAAGGTTTTTAAAAGTTTGTCTGCTAGGATAAAATAAGATAACAACAGGCTTTGTTGCAAAAGTTGTTGTGGTTAGTGACTTTTTTCTTAAGCTCTTAAATCCACACATACAATTCAGGCAGGCTCTTTGTCAGCAGAGCTCTGTTTTGTATTTATGTATTCTCACATTCACACCTTGTATTTTCTAAGGAAAATACAACTTTCCTAGAAACAGCACAGACTATTGAGGAACAGGATGACCCCGACAGAATTATACGCTGCCTCCTGGATGAGACTGTACTTTTTTGGAGTTAACACACCAATTATACTATCTTTGCCTTTTTTGTTGGTTACAATGTGGTCAATGAGACTGTAGTTAACAATTCAGAAGGAAAAACTAATTTAACCACTAAGATGGTCGTTTTTATAAACAGCTATGCTCAGACACAAAATAATAAAGTTTTTAAGCTGGCATCACAGGGAGATTTGACCCAGTAACAGCAAAGTGAAAGTAGGATCACCTCTGCAGGCTGCTCTTTCAAATATATACTGTACACAGGGCTATATCAATCCCTTTCATGTTTGCATCTGTTGGGGAAAAAAAGGAACCAGATATTAGTTCTGAGTAAAGCAAACGCAACATTAAGTTTTACAGATGCTTACTCACGTTGTTCAGTAATCACAGTGAAGAACTTGAGAGTAAATCTCTTTCTTTGTAAGCCCTTCATTTCTGTGTCAGAGCATCACAAGGATTTTTGGTTTCATGAACAATTTATTATGGCAATTTGTGGAGACATGAAATCTATAAAATATCTTCACTATTAACCAGAAGATGACAAAGAGGTAGGTATTCCCGGAACTTTATCAACCAAATGAAAACCACATGCTCATTCAATATGCAGTATCCTGTGGAAAGGATCACACAGTGTAAGTCTAGCGTAGAATATGCACTACATCACTAAGGGTAATAAATGCATGCACTATACAAAAAAAGAAAACACACCAAACAGCATGAAACGTTAGATACTCTATGACTTGATCTTGAACTGTGCAGGTTTCATATGAACTTTTCCCATCCGTAACTTAAAAGGTGACATTTAACACGCTAGAGCTCATATTTCCTGAAATGCACAGCAGTCTGGAGGAAATGGTTCACTACTGCTTCTGGTTAGTGTTTCGTCTCAACGTAAGTCATTAGGCCTCTGCTTAAATATGTGCCCAACCCCCCCACCCTCAACATTTTGTACTATTCACCTTGCAGACATAACTTCCATTGTGTTTTGATCCAGATGGGGTTCCGGTAGAGCAGCATTGTGAAGTCTGTGTCCTGGATTTTGTTCTGGATTACAGAATATTTACATTTAAGCATCACAAATGAATCCATTACTTTTAAAGAATGAAATGAACGCGAGCATGCTCAGATAATCCACGCCTCAGTGGCTTAACAAGTTCAGTATTTGATGTGTATATATCTTTTCCTCAGCTTTTTGTTCTGTGGAATGCTACAAAAACTATTAAATTAATCATCTTGTTATTCCCCCTATTTCATTTTTTAACCAAAAACTTCATTAGGTCATCCCCATTTTTGTTATTTTGTTTTCCAAGACTTGACAAACAACAAGAAATTGTTGCTGCAAATTAAACGCATTCAAAGCCTTTTTTGTTACCCAGGGCACACTTGCAAATGCCACGATATAAACTTTATGAGAGCAAATAAATTAATTAAAAAAAATCACAAATCAGCCATCAATGATGTGTGGGGCCAATTGCTACACAAAAGAAACTGAGAATTAAATGAAAAGATCTCACAAAAATCATATTTCATCAAAACACTGAGAATTACAGGGTAGGGAGATACAAGGACATCTGAGTCTTATTATGGTTTTAATGTAGCAGCTGAAAAATTGCTTGTGGTGCAACACCATGATGTTTTATTTCACAAATACATGTATTTTGTTTTTTTTTTTTTTACATTTTGTGTATCCGGTTAGAAGCAGTTACTGATATGATTTCCTGAGAAAGAGTGGCATGTCACACACTTACCTTTAATCTTGATTAAACTCAATCTATTTATTATTTCTTTCATGGTCTTTCTGCAAGGGTAAAGGAGCCAAGTTGTGGTACTCCCTCTAATCCACGGTCAAATGTCACTAAAATAAGCAGCACAGAAAAATTACTAAGACCACAACGTCTTGATGTGGACAGCATCTAACCTCAAAGTAGAATTGCAGATTTGTCCACCATTACGGCACCTTGTTTTTTTATTCATGGCCTTATATGACTCATGAGGGCAGTCAAGTCAGTTAAAGCCAAGTAGGAACTGACAATCTCATGCATGTGAACGGACTTGAAAAACTGAAGTGTGAGGTGAGCATAGGTAAAATTAATGCAGACTGAGCCTTTAAAACGACGTAAACTTAGGCTGCACTTTTGTATGGAACTCCAGCACCGACGCTGGATGGAAAACAGATGCTCCGCTCGTGTTTTGATTTATCCACAGTACAATACCTAATCTGCTTATTGTTGTTTGCAAAACCATAAACAAATCCATCAGTTTGACATCTGTGCTCCTAGTTTCTGTACATCTTTTCATCTTTAATAATTTATCAAATTTGGAATAGGCAAGCCAAGTGATGCCAAGTGAACATTTTGTCATTAGTATGCGAACAGGATATTTGACAATCCATTGCTTTGTCACTGGGCAGATTTTGTGGCTTTGCTTTTTAATATATTTATGTTAAAAAAAGAAAAGGATACTTGCAATAAAAATGAATCTTGATAAGGTAAAGGATTTTACTTTGTTTAATATAATGCTGCACGAGGAACTGCGAAGATAGTGAGATGGTGTCAGTAACAACTTGAATTGATATGAAACAGCCCTACATGTTATCTACGAAAGGAAATAAAACATAAACAAAACACTTTATTTTCTTTCCAGCTCTGCTAAACATTTATCTACACTGCTATCTAAGAACACCAATACGTATTACGTCTGCTGGATTCTTTTAATGCATACTGCAAATATTATTTTGTGCATACTATTTAACTCCCACTTGTATCTGTCTTTTGATCTTTTGCACTCAAAATTACATCCAGGGCATAAAGAACAGAGCCAAGCTCCATGTCATTTTAAGTTGTTCTGTCTGGCTGGCATTAAAATAGGGACAGGTAGTGTAGATAATATGGATGATTGTCCCTGTGGAAGTAAAACCATCTGAGCATGTCGATTAGTGTGAACATATGCATATCTGTGTGAGTTGCCTCCCTTGCTGTACTGTCACAGTCATAATGAGAAGCTGCCAGCACTGGAACTCATTCCACTGGGTGAAAAAGCAGTTCAGAGAGAGAAAGTGGGGAGACATAACGAGGTTGGCTGGAGGAAAGAAAGTTTTAGCCGCAATAAAAAAAATGATCACGGTTAGAGTGATCAAGCTTTTTTTGTTTATTCTTTTTGATAATCTCTCTTTTTCTTAATCAGTGCAAACAGAACAAAGCAACTAGTTCATTACTATTCATAAAGCCTCCTTTATACTGTCACTTCACAGGTATATCATGAATAAAATGTCTTTATTTTGTCTTGCCAGGGGTAATTCAGTTTTCACATTCATTTCTTTAATGACAAAGAAGAAAAATGAATAAACATTGGGGCATTCATCCCATTTCCATCAGATGTTTCTCAGTAAAACTACAGACACAAAAGGACTCTCTTCCCCTCTCATGTTTATAAGCTCTAAATGCAAAGTGACAAGGGTTTAATAACTTTCAGAGCTTTTAGTGATTGACAAGAAAGTGAAGCAGGGTTATGGCTCCAGCACCATGAGAGATAAAAGTGTAGCTTCCCCTTGGGGGTTGACTGAAGATGTAAGCTATGTTCCTTTAAAGAGTCACAACATATGAGGAAAAGTTACAGGCATTGTATCCTTTTTAGACTTAGATGGAAAATACCCCCAGGAGGTTTCTTGATTTCCAACATCTGAAGGAAAGTGTTGTCTGTATGATGGCTAGATCTCCTTATGATCCAGTGGCTGTGTCGAGGTTGTTTTGTTAGGTAGCTCAGGTGGATATTATTCATAATCACTAAAGCCAGGTCCGATTTACATTATACATTTCAAGCCTCACTGTGCCTGGAAGCACAAGTAAATGAATATGATGAATGTAAGGGTTTATATCTTATACTGATTGAAAGTTTACTTCAGCAGTGGGATGATTAAAATGAGTTTGTATGTTGTATTATTTGGCTAAATTATACAGCTGTTTTAACAAATATACGTGTAAAAAATCAGTGGATTTATAAAAGTACTGTGCTGACATATACATGTCACCACAGCAGAGATTTCTGTGCGATTTCTTTTACAGTTTAACTCTTCAGAAGAGCAGAGCACAGCGAGCTTTGTATCTGATTTACACTTCCCTTTCGCATAGGATGGTGGCACCAAAGTTCAGCAATAACCTGACCTGCCTCTGCAGTCGGTGTGGCTCCTTGTGGTAATCACAGCAGCAGCAGAAAGAGGAGAGGAGCAGGAGGCTGCACTCCGTCACGTGTTGAAAAAATTCGATTTTGGAGACGGACGTTCACCGCTCGGCCCCCACATCGTTTGGTTTCACTTAGCGTGCTGCAGCAGTGTGTGTGAGCCCAGACAGGCGGGCAGTGGATGCCGATAAGACGAAAGGAAAGTTTTTACAAAGAGACCAAGTTTGCTTCTTTCTTTTTAATCATTTCGTCTGATAAGAAATCGAAGAGACCTGAATAGGAATTTAGCAAAGAAACAAAGTGTGCCGCGGGGATAATGCCTTTTTTCCTGGGATGGATGTAACTCTGTACTTCGTCTTCATAAGGGAACAGTGAGAGGAATTTGTACATCTGGAAGCGCAAGTTATCATCTTTAAACACCGGAAAGGAACAAATGAATGTGAGTATCCATCAAAGCTGGACTGCGCAGACCTTCCAGCGCCACAAGTAACCAGCCTGATGTTGAAGTTATTCATCAGTGTTTATCTCTAAGCACACTTTACCCCCTTTCACTTATACATTGTTAACAACGCGTTACTAATCACGTTGCTTTAGAAAAGGATTTTAGTGGAGGGATGTATGCAAAGCAATTGCCTGTTACTTACTGTTTTAGCAGACCAATGCATCAGCGCGCTCCGTTGCATTTATGCAGACTCGCCTCTAGCATTAAAAAGTTTTAATTAATTAAAAACAAATGCTAGAAAGTAAATTTTAAAGCAGCTCGTGTACGTGTCATTTTAATCGAGTATTTCTACAATCAGTCAATATGCAATGTGGCTAATTTAGGCTACTTAATCTTCTTTCATGCAAAGGTTGATCATATGGATGGATCATTTGGCAGTTTTTCAACTCTATAGCAGTAAGTTCAAAAAACAAAATACTACGTAGACTTTGAGCGGGTAGACTTTGAAGAGCTGACAAAACATTTAACAGTTTGTTAAATCGCACCTTGTTAAAGTCCCCCTGAGATCAAGACATTCCTCTGAAATTGGGAAACCTATATGCAGTTATTGTATAGTCCTCCGAGTGCTGCTGTAGCCGCACGGCTGGTCCTATAGCTGCTCAGTGATTACTCACATCATTACCCACAAAAGGTTTTCATATCTTTTAATTATTAAGCCAATTAAGTCACTGGGATCCATCGCCATGCAGTTGTCTGTGTGATGGTTGCCATGGTGCAGCCCAGGTTTTGTTTCTTTTTTCTTTTTTCTATTTTTCCACTACCAGTCATCAGTTTGAAAAACCCTAACACTTGTATGATTTTATGAGGCTCATTCACCAGAGCCGAGTCTGTTTCATTCATTTTTGTGCATGGTTAGTTGTGAGGCTGTTTGTTTGTATGATAGGGTCATTTCTAACACTTTCTCTGTTCCAGCACATCTTTGCAGTGCGTGCCATGTTTCAGACTTGAGACAAAATCTAAACTTGCAGAAAAAACAAGCGAAAGATGCACCACTTGTGGATAAAACCACAGCTTGGACCTCTGTGGCGTTTATAGGAGTCCAAGAATTATGTCATATTCCCTTTGGTGCACTGAATGAAGCAATCCTTTCACTAGTCTTGTCTCTGTGGCGTGCGTATGATGTTGCTGATGCTATCTGCACTATAGTGTGCAGATTCCTGAAAAAAGAAAAGAAAAGCACATATGTTTCATGCAATCTAACCATAAAGTTTCTCACTGCCTTGCACATTCTGAAAATTGTCTGACTGTGGTTTTGCTCATCTTTTTGCAGTTCAATCATCGCTCAAACAAGCTGAGTGTAAATCAGCTATTGCGTCTGAGGGCACTTTGCCAGAAAGCTGTCGCCTCCAAAGTTCATTTCAACATTTATGACCAGTCCCTGTCATTTTAAAAAAAAGTTGCATCAATGCGAAAGCAAGAATGTCAATCTGGACACCCGCAGATTTAAAAACTCCCAATGAGACCTGCCCTTTTTATAATCAGAAAATGTGAGTCAGGAAAACGTTTACCTTAGTTTGTAGTACTGTTGCTGCTCCTTGCACCCTTGCTACTGTAACATGATACACATCTGTTTTTAATGATGCAATCACTAGCACTGCCAGTGCAATGTCAGGCAGTGTCATCTTCAAAGATATTAGGTGTGTGTGTTTTTTATCCTGAATATCTTACACAAACAGCTGAACCAACCCATGCTGCTCTTGTTGTGGGAAAGAGATGATCCCTTTTGTCATGGACCCTCAGAACCTTGAACTGAAGGGTTCACAGTGAAAAAAATGTAGCTTGTGGGTTTTCCCAATGTGATGTTTGTTATTGTCAGGAAGGGCCTGTCATGGTTTTTCAAGGGCTTTTTAAGACTACATGCCCAACGACTGAAGTATCAAAGAGTAATGCAAGGTACAGAAATGTGGCACTTAGTCTGACAAACATTCAGAGCATTGTAGTTTGCTTTGAGCTAAGCTTGCCATCCTCATGTCCAGTCAATCTGCATTTCTGTCTGTGGTTTCCATTATGGCTCCATCGAGCCCCAAGCAGGCTGGCGTGTTCTTGAAACCACAGACGTTTTCTGTGAGTAACTAGACTCATGACTTGGAATTAGAAGCTCATTTTACGCAGTCTGTCACTATAGCTGTCCCTCTTGGTTTGTTAGTGTTACATAGGTTTTTTGGTTGCGTTAATGAAGTAGAAGCCTGCTTTATTTTGGGGGTAATTTGCTAAACTTTTGTTTGATGGAGGGCGATTTTTAACCAATAATGTATTTCCAGTTAGCACATCATTTACTCACAAGAAGCTATCTCCGATGTTGTCTGTGATTAAGACATTTGCTTGAGGCCAGTGTTTGACAGTTGTTCAGTTAGTGGCAATTGAGAGGCATTCTCTATTCAAAACATATGTATAAATTCTCAGATGAAATGATATGACTTGGCAGGATGATCTGTGGTAAATCCACCGTTTTAATTCTCCTTTTTTTAAAAGTGTCTTTTACTTTGCATTGCTAAGAATTATATTTTCATGAGAGTGTTGGCATTCTTCTATGTAATGTTGGTTATGGCTCATGGAGGGAGGCAGCAGTAGTGTTTGTTTAGATACTGTTTGTTGTAGTAGTTGCCAAACCAAAGGCCTACTTGTCTTCATAGCAGCAGAGAAAGACAAATAGACCTCATACTTCACCCAAAACTGTAAAGCCAGATATAAATAAGCCCAAGTATTTTCAGCTATTAGACGTTAATATCCAATACATTTTGCCAAACACGATTTAGACTACAGTGGAGGGGGAAAAAGTGCTGCCCTGATGTTCCCAGCATTCAAGGCTGCCAGGGATTTTGATGCAGATTTCAGTCATGCTACCAAAGTGTTCACAATGATATCTAGTTTATTCCAACAGAGATTTTCATTCTGTATGTAAATCCCACGAACCAACGATTCGGTCGTTCGACTTGGTTTAAAGGATTCAAAAGAAACTGGGTCAATGCTACAGTTTCAGCTAACACTGAGGTGTGCGTGATATATTACACACACACGCCAGTTTTAGAGAAAAAAAAATAGTGAAGCTCGTGCAAAGTAAACATTTTAGTGTCTTTGTTCAGAGAACATGGGATTAATCCACCAGCGGTTGCGTCATCTTTGCAAAAGCGATTAACAGTATTTAACTACCAGAAGAAGAGAGTCACGTTCTAAGACAATTATGCAAGAAAAATGCTTGAATCCAAACCACAATCGGATTGGCTTACTTAATGCAACAGCTTTTAACCATCAGCAGCCTCTTTGAAGAGTTTTCTTTCCCAAAGCTTGACACATGTGACTTCTCACTGGCAATTTAGGAACAGGTATGAAACTCAGTGATACCTGCGTGGGTGGGCAACAGCAGTTATATATTAGGCTAACATCTTAGCTTTAGTCTGCATAGATTTCTCTTTAATCTCACACTGAATCTTTTGAAACCACGTGCCCTGCTTTACCTGGTATTGTTCAATTAGCTTACCCAACTGTGTGTATGTTATATCCATTAGGCTGCGCTGCTCTGCAGAGGTCCTCCACTGTAGCTCAACCAGAAACTGCATTATTTCAGTTGTGGTATTTGGTCAGGGAGTCTGGCCTTGAAAAGCTATCCTTTGTGCACTGGAGGGAGCTTTGTAAAAGTTCATCCCCAGTGTTTTAGTAAAGTAAATCAGTACTGAGGCTTTAAAGTTCAAGTGCTGTCAAGATTTTCAGCCTGTCATGGATGTGCTTATGTTTTTTGCCAAGAACAGCACTCAGAAAACAACCCAAACTGTACTATGTAATGGTGAATTTGTAGCGCTCGCCTTTTATGGTTTTGTCATTTGCAATTATTATGGTCTCTGTGAAAGCAATAAGAATTAGAGATTAATGGAGCAAATTGGCTCAGAATTCCTTTTTATGCCTAAACCATTGAATCATCTTGGACCGGTAACACAGCAGATGCAAACAGGACACATTCTCATGCCATATTTCAAAACAAGATGTGATACAAGGTTTCTCGCTACTCACACTAAATTCAAAGCAATTTATGACGTTAAAAGTTAGCATCTTCAGTGTTGTGGGCTCTGAATCACGGCAGACTGAAATTAGCCCTGGAATCTTGTGTGCTCATGGCCAACTTCCAGCAGACCTCAATTACAATGCTGCAGAGCCAGAAAAAGGGAAAGAGGTAGACTGCATGGAGCCCTTCAATTCTGCAGTACTGCTCTGTCACTCAAATACACTGTTACCACTGTGGCTAAGACAGATCGCCACACAGCATTCAGGAAGGCATTTAGTCCACACACACACACACACACGCACAGACACATGCTCACACACAGATGCGCAGATGTCTTTGAATGTTTCCTTTTTTTTTTTTTTTTTTTTTTTTTTTTTAAATGACATCAGAAACAGCAGTATGCGACATTACGTGATGGCAGAGCTTCAGTTCATCCTTTGTCATTTTTTTTTTTTTTTTTTTTTTTTAATAAATAGGACAGGGGGAATGAATGAGAGAAAGAGGGGGAGAGAAAGAAAGAAAACCAAAGGGGAGAAGAGACGGTGAGAAGGGGGGGGGAAGAGAGAGAAAAAAAAAAAAAAAGAACTCCTGGGTCACCTGTATGGAGAAAAAAAAACCAAACAAACAAAAAAAACAAACAGAGGAGACAGCAAACAACAAAGAGCAACATAATAATAGAATGTTTCCTTGCAGGTATCAATTAATCCACTGGGGGGAGCCTTAAAGAGCTTTTTACAGAGAGCCAGCCATTCAAATATTGATGCACTTCTGTATATATTTTCTTTAAATTAAAGCAAAATGTACTTAACCAGGAAGTTAAAGTCATTATGAATTAGACCTATTACACAGAACCACAGACAATTGGAAGCCTGTCTTTTTATGTAATGAAAACGACACAATAATTTTCTTTGAGCCAGACACTTGGTGGTTTTGGATTATTCTGCAGATGGTGACAGTCTTATTGAAACATTTCCACATTGCTCCACAGTGTCTCTCAGTCTCAATTACATTTCCTCTGCAGTGGTGTGGATCCTTTGCCAGAGTGTGCCTATTGTTTATGCAAGAAATCCTAATACCCTTGCTGCTTTTAAATATCAGTGTTTCAATATTTTTTCCCCTTGATTTAACACTCACACTCTTACTTCTCATAAACTCAATATGTTTGCCTAAGGAGAGTTATTTGAAAGGGTTCTTGGGGGGGATTGTTTTAAAATTCCTCATTCCACGAAAGATAAATGTGGTGGTAAATATTAAATCCAGGACTTCACCTCCCAGACTTATACAAAGGCGAACAGCTATGGCAAACACACGGGGTAGCCTGGCCAAACTGATTCTCGCACCCTTTTAATTAAAGCTGCAGAGCAACAGCTAAAGACTCCCTGTCTGAAGTGGTATGCTGTGGCCTGTGGCTTTGATGTTTCTTTAGCAAAGGGGGGCTCTCTGGTATATGGGAGAAACAAGGTGTCGACTTATTAGGTGAAAAAGAAGTGAAGGAAAATGTTATGTGCTTGGCCAGTTGTATATAGTGTGGGTAGGAGCAAAGTCAATAAAACATATGGGAAAGTGTTTAAGGCATGTAGGCTACCTAGGTGTCTTAAACTACCTTACTATAAAAATATTACACCTTTACTTAGTTTCTGCTGTTCTGACTTTTTTTTTAATAATATTTTGATATTGCTCAGCCTTTCCTCTCTGTGTGTCTCTAGGTTTAAAACGAAGGGGCCAAAATGAAGACTGCTGCCAAGGGTTTTGGGAAGTCTGTAATGGATTCTTTGCATCGTGAGGGTTGGTGGAGCCAAAGGATAGTGCTAATGGTATATGTGGTCTTGGAGCTTATAGCAGTCCACTCACCTGTGGTCTTGGGAACCCTTGAGCTACAGCTAGATGAGGAGCAACCAGCAGGTACAATTGTAGGTGACATCAGTGCAGGACTCCCCCCTGGCGTAACAGCATCCTTGTACTTCATTTCAGACCATGAGGGCACAGGAGTAGGGAGTGATTTGGATATAGATGAAAGCACAGGCATTATTAAAACTGCCAAAGTTCTGGATAGAGAATTAAGGGATAGGTACAACTTCATTGCAGTCACCATGACAGGTGTGACAGTAGAGGTGACCATCAAGGTGAATGATATAAATGACCACGCTCCAAAGTTCCCCAGAAAGCAAGCCACTTTTAAAATTCCTGAACAGACAGCTATCGGCACTAGGTTTCCTCTCGAGCCAGCTGTTGATAGTGATAAAGGGCAGCTTACGACACAGGGTTACCTTATCAAGGATGGAAATGTTGGCCAGGCGTTCACCTTGGAAACCAGGAGAGGAAGCAATGAAGTTCTCTATCTGGATTTGGTGGTCAATACCATTCTAGACAGAGAGAAAAGATCCACCTATACTTTATCTTTGGAGGCTTTTGATGGCGGGTCCCCCAAAAGAACTGATCAGATGACGTTAGATATTACTGTGCAAGATATTAATGACAACGCTCCTGTTTTTAACCAGAGCCGCTACCATGCTATAATATCTGAAAACCTTCAACCAGGAAGTAACATCCTGCAGGTGTTTGCCACAGATGTTGATGAGGGCGATAATGGGATGGTGCTATATGAAATTAACAGGAGACAAAGCGACCCAGATCGCTACTTTGTCATAGATTCTCGCACTGGCATCATCACCCTCAACAAACCACTGGACTTCGAGATGAGGAGGGTCCACGAGCTGGTGGTCCAGGCGCAAGACAACGCAACTCACCCAGAAGTGACCAATGCCTTTGTCACCATTCATGTCAGAGACTACAATGACAACCAGCCTACAATGACCATCATCTTTCTCAGTGAGGACGGATCTCCCAGAATCTCAGAAGGGGCACAGCCAGGCCAGTACGTAGCCCGCATCTCAGTCACTGACCCAGACTACGGAGAGTATGCTAATGTCAATGTGTCACTAGAGGGAGGTGATGGAAAGTTTGCCCTGACCACTAAGGATAGCATAATCTATTTGATTTGTGTGGATCAGATTCTGGACCGCGAGGAAAGAGACACCTATGAGCTGAGGGTGATGGCGACAGATTCCGGCATGCCTCCGCTCAGGGCTGAATCCTCCTTCACTATCCAAGTGATTGACATCAATGACAATCCTCCTCTCTTTGACCAACCAGTGTACAGGCAGGTCATTCCTGAAGTGGTGTTTCCAGGTAGCTTTGTGTTACAGGTAACAGCTAGAGATAAAGACCAGGGGCCAAATGGGGACATAAGCTACAGCATCCTACAAGATGGAAGTGCTTATTACAGCTGGTTCAGTATAGACTCCATTACTGGCATTATTACCACTCTCTCCCAGCTGGATTATGAAAAGAACCCTAGTCCCAGTATAACTGTGGTGGCCACTGATGGAGGAAAGCCATCTCTTTCATCCACTGCAGTTGTAAACATCTTTCTTCAGGATATAAATGACAACGAGCCTGTTTTTGAGAGAAACTTCTACAATGTGTCTGTCGAGGAGAACACAGCACCGGGGACCTGCATTCTCGAGGTAGGATTTTTTAATGTTTTAATTCAGTAAAAGGTTATGAATTGATTGATTTGATCAACACTCCCACGCTTTAACACTTTGCTTATGTAAGGGTCTGCATTGGACTTTGGTGCAACTGTGGAGAGCGACAAATGGAAAGTTATTAGATAAATAAAATAGAAGTTTGTCAGAGTAACTCCTTTTTTCCTCATCGAGGGTTATTATTTAATGCTAAAGCTGTTTAAATTGGACAGCCTTAGTGAGGATTTACCTGCAAATTTAGGCCAACATGATCTGCTCCTTGGCTGTCCTCTCCTTCACCTCTCAAAAGGTTTCCAGGGTAACAGAGGCAGTGCAAAGTCCTCCGTCAGCCGAGGCACAAAGGAGTTTTTCACATATTCACAGACAGAGACAAATTCAGGGCTTTATCCAAAGAAATAGATGTCACTTCAGTCTCAAAAGGCACCTTAATTAGGGTTGTTGAGCGTGAGAAAAAAATGGCCATAAGCGACAAGATGAATTAAAGTTCAGACAAATTAGATCACCCCATGTAAATGCAGTGTTTTTTTCTGGTAAAAAATAATTTCCACTAGTCATTTATTAATAAAAAGACTGCAATTACAAAGAGAAAATGAGGCATATCAGGTGTCATTCAAGCCATTTCTCACATCAGCAAGCTGGAGTTTCTTTTTACGAGTATAGAGATTCTGTTTTGCAAGTGTGTACAGCAGTACTGCATGGATCAAGGAGTTGGAAATAGAGTGCAGCCCAGATGGACGGCCTAGCAGATGAGATCTTGGCCCAGGATTTTGCTGTGGATGAGGGAGGGGTGAAAGGAGACACAATGTCATACTGTGGCACTTAAATGTAGTTAAGGCACTACAAGGACTTTTTGTGGGTAGTTTATAAATCAAAAAGACCGCAAGTGTAATGAGAAAGGGGAATGTTCTGAAATTGATTTTGAAAATTGGAAAGTCGACCAATGAGTAATTAAAAAATGTATGTTTTGGACTGTGAAACTCTAAGATCACTGTTTCCAGTGTGAGCTGGAGTTCATGTTTGATTAAAAAAGTTTAAGGAAAAAACGATTTCATGTTTTCTTTCGAACCAGCGATTTTCAGAGTTCTGTCTTTACTCTCCATTGGCTGCTTACTACCTGCCCTCAGACAGTTCCTAAGAGTATGACATGCTTGATCTGTGGGTCCTACTGAGTCCAAGTATGAAGTAGTTCTTCAAAGCCTCTGCTCTCTGGCCTCTCTTGGGCTTCACTGGTTGTTGCAGACGTGTGTTTGGCGGCCCATGTGAGAACAGACTGCTCTTACTTAGGGTGCCAGTTCTACATCCAAACATCTCAGCAAGACATCTGATGACTGCCTTTTCTCTTTGTAGATAAAATTCTCAGTGTACCCATCTTTCACAGACAAAGCCACCCCCCAAAAAAAACCTATAGTATGGACATTATGATTATCACGTTACCTTTTCGCTCTCCTCTTCCCATCTGTGGGTGTTTCAGGGCTATTCTCATGTGGCGTGATTATTTTTTGTCACTTTCACTATACATCAGATGCTTTTACAGATGACTTTATAATTAGATGTGTGTGTGTGTGTGTGGGGGGGGGGATAAATAAAAAATAAGGGCTTAATCCTATTAACAGGCATCACTCTTGTAATTCAATATATGAGATCTGCTGCAAAGAAAATAGGTCACCCTGGAGAGGGGAAATCAAATTCGACATGAAAAACAGCACTTGAAAACTATGAGCTGCATTATGGAATGTGTTTCATGAGGCGTTACTAATTCCATTCTCCTTTATTAGTTTTCCAACTGTGTCCAATTTACAAGTTTTCTGGATGGTGTCGAGGTTCAATATAACTCTACAACACATATCCGAATCCATATCCGGAACCACAATACCAACGCAACTTTCTACAGTCCACACTTCATTTTATAAATTATGCTCTCTTGCCTCATATTATATCTCCGTTCCAGATTGCAAGCATGCATTCACTCAAGAGGAACTGTTACATTTCATTGTACAAATGTATTTTTTTAATGCAAATGTGTGAAGACCTTGTTGAATAATAAGAAAGTAATAAGACGAAAAAAGTTATTACTTCTGCGTCATTTTATCACATCTGTTAATCAGAGGCTTTTGATTGAGGAAGAAGAATATAATATAAGTAATATAAGTCGTTGTTAAACATAATGAGGCACATGGTTGTCTTGGCTTTTACATATGTAATAAGTAATGAAAGTTTTCAGTTGATTGTGTCACAATCCTGCACTGGGGAATAATTTACGCCTCATATCATTGCGGCTCTTGGCTCATTTGGAGGGTCTCTGCTAAGAATTGCCCCTCTGTCTGTTTTCGGGTTGTTCTGGCTCCAGCAGAAAGGCGAGAGGGGGTCTCCGAGCAGCTGAGGGGGAAATGAACCCTGACAAGCGCTTGCATGAGTAGCGGAGGTGACATAAGCAGGGGGGCTTCCTTGTCTGTCTGCTTGTCCGGCAGACGCTAAATTCTTATCTGATCTCACTTCATTTCTCATTACCTAGGTGTGAAGATAGGCCAGAACTAATTTTTAAAGCCACCTCCCCCACGTTCATGACTGAATGGACCGCTTTTATTGCTGCAAACCCCTTAGCAACATGAGACGAAGACTGCTTTCTGTGAGACTTTCTTGAAGCTGTATTCAAACTTTTGCATTTATCTGCTGTTTTGGTGCCTAATTTGCTTCCGTTTCTGAAAATCTCTTTCCTTCAAAAAACATTAATCTATGAGTATTATTCTTTGCCTATGATTTCTCGTGGGCAGACCTACTATGAGCCTTTTTTTTAAGTTTAGATACCACATAAAGCAGCATTCAAACATATCTATTATTTCACATTGAATGCTTTAAAGAAAACCTAGTTGAAAGGGGTACCTCAGTGAAGTGGCACTATGAATCAGTACTCCATTCCTGGCAGCATAAAAGAAACCACTCTGTGAGGGAAAAATACCCATAATTCCCCTCGAGAAAACGTATGAATGATTGAGCTTCTTTCTAGTGTTTTTTTCACACTCACAGTTTCCGTAGTTTTCTTTCTACTACAATGACCACCTACCTTCTAATGACTAAGCAGGTTCTAATAACAGTGATACAAATCCAGTGTCCTCAGCTCTTTATTAGCTGTTAAATAAGTGCTTTGTTGTGTAGTGAAGACTCAGGTATTCAGTGATAAACTGTGGATGGTGCTTTTGGTTTAGGTTCCTCCCTGGAACGCCTACATTGATGAATTAGACCTTGCTTTTTATAGTCTTTTCAGTATAGCATACTTTTGACTTCATATTAAAAACTGAATGAAAATTTAATATCTGACAGTAAATCTATGAAGTTGGCTAATGCAAGTGGCACGTGAACCTCAGTATTTCGTATTTTGAAATTGCAGCTCTCTCCTTCTCCATAAAAAGTTTCTCCTCTCACTGTTTCAGCAGCTACCGCTGAACGGCGACCACATTTTCAGCCCATAAAAATTCAAAACATAAAAATGGCTCATTTTGAATTTCACCCAAACTGAACTTTACAAAACGAAAATGCAAAATGTAATGATTTGGTGACTGAACGTTACACCTGCTCAATCACACATTTTTCATAACTACCTTGTCAACTAAAGCTCTTCCAAAAACATTCAAATGACACTGCAGCATTTTGAAAATAAGTGAGGTAAACTATGAAAATGACGGGAACTGCCAGTTTCATATGGATATTTTGGTATACAAACCATGTAATCAGTTTTCACCAGACATTTTCCTGGAGATGGTTTTTGTCAAGCGAAATACTCACTTGTCTGTTTTAATACCAGCCTGGCTTTTTCTTCCTCTGAGACTGGTTTAGCTTGAGGCAAGCTGACTCTGTTTTTGGTCTCCCTTTTCTGTTTCTTTTTCCTCCTGCTAACTACCGAGCTTCATTGTGGCTCTGTGGTATAACAGTATTTTCAGGGAATGGTAAAATTGCAGGAAACTGGATGTGCTACTTAATGTGTTCGTGAATGTAATACTTCCTCGAACACTTACTCCTGGGCCTAGCAGGGGCAATGAAGCGAACATAAACACTGATGTACATCTGGATAGAGTGTGGGTGTTCAGGTCAAAGTTGCTCTGCTCGAGACAGCTGAACGCATTTTATTGTGCTTAGCCGTCCATCATCAAATCTGCCGCCTCTTTCTGTCCAACAGCACAGGAAGAGGAGAAGGTTGTGGTGAAAATTTAATGTTATATGGTTGAATACAGAAGCTGGGAGGAAATACTGTTCATTAGTGTAAAACCAAAGCTGTGGGTGTGCGCATGTCGAACTGTGAAACAACATGAAAGGAACCCTGCATTTAAGGATTAAAGTGCAACTACTGCATTTAACTATACTGTAGAGCTGCAAAGATTTAATTTATTATTTATTCATAACTATTAATAATTATTAGGAGAAATTTTCATTGTAAATGCAGGAAAATATGCCCATCATAATATATCATGGTTTCCCAAATGTCTAATGTCCAAACAAACGGGCAGCAGCCAGTGATATTTTGCAAAACACAGTCCAAATTTGTTGCTGGTTGCTGTCCATTATGTGAGTGCTGAGTGGTAAGTGTATGCAATGTTTACAAGACCTCAGTGCTGTGATGCAACCACATGGAGTGCTGGCTGTAAAGCAGAAGTTGTGAGGTATGAAAGTTCACTGGAGGGGTTTCCTGCCCGCATCTGGCAAGGAAGGAAGATGGGCTTATATATCCCCCTTGTGGGACACAAAATTTCATTAGTACAGTCTGTCACCCAGACTGTCTGCTGCAGGTGAGACAGACCTCTCAGCACTGCTTCCAAGTTTCTGTGAAAGACTGTGTGAGCACAGTGAAAGTAGAGAGCGCGAGAGACGCAAAGAAAACAGCCGAGAGTCTCCAGAGGGACACTCGGCCTCTGGCAGCTGTAACAAAGCTCATTCTCAGCAGCTGGATTCAGCTGTTGATCCCTTTTCTAACATCTATCCTCTGACTCTGAGGAGTGGGATATCACTCTTCCTGTCTGAGTCTCTGTGTTTGTCTCTGTCCTTGTTCTTTCTGCCATGATCAGACTTCTTATCTCTTCCTTTCTCCCTTTCCCACACTTATGTGTCCTCTTTGTGATCCAATTACACCTCTTCCCTTCCCCTTGTTTCCCTGTGGAGTGGTGACATGTGGATCAGAGCAGGTGAGAGCAGCACATCTGCTTGCCTGGGGATGCTTGAGCACCCCTGGAGTGACACAAACAGGCAGCTTCGTAGGTCTCAGTCTGAGCAGACCCAGGCTTATCTGGTTGGATCGTTCAAGAAAGAATGGTTGGAAATTATCAACAGAGTGAAGTCAGACTGCAGGTGTGTGGCCTTTAAGGGTGTCTACATGGCCACGTTGTTACAGTGTTGTATTCAGGCACAAGAGGAAGACTTTTGTTTAACCTTTGTAAATAGAGACGATTATTCACTTTGCCATTCGTCTCTTTTGAGACGAATGAGTGGGAAGGGGGGTAGACCTCGAGGCTGACTGTGCTAACGGCTGCCAGGCCTTCTGTTCTCACAGTCCGTGGTCCCCCTGCACATGTGCAAGGCAGTTGGCATCGCTAAACAAGCTGGGCATCAGGAAGCATCATCTGCTTGCGATATTCACACTGTTCCAAAGCAAATCTGTGCTAAATCATCCATCCAGTCCCCTGCTGTCCATCAAAAGCCACCAGACCGGAAAGTAGACACTGAGTGACAGTTTGCCAGGTAACAAAAATCAGTAATCAGAAGACTACATTCTATACAAACAGCCACAAATCAATTTTGGCAGGATGATGAGGGTCATGTGTTGTAATGAAAGAAAGCAGCTGCCAACATGTTGAATTTTTCATTCACGACATGCATGCATATACTATATATACACAGCCCTAAAATATCTTAACCGCTGAGCAATGTCTCTAAATCCAGAAGTTAACTGTTACAAAGAATGCATCGCTTTTGTCTGCCAGCAACCTCAGCCCCCTTTTTGCTCCAGCCTTTCTGCTGCACTGACTGCCAGTTGAAATAACGATTGAGAAGAATGTTACTGAGCCCAAAAAGTCATGGAAGGAGTGGCGCATTCAGTGCCTGCTCTTAGTCCGATCAGTTTGCTTTACAACCGTGTCCGATTGGGGCTAGAAAAATGTATGAACACAGAGATTAGGCAATACGTAAGTTGCCCAAGTGAGAAATAGTGGATGTTGGATAGTGTTTCAGGAAATTCAGGTGGCAAAAAATAGGTAATCTTTGTGGAACCTGTGTTGACACTGTTAGCACTGTAAAAACAGAATGTTTTTCAGATAATGATCATTCAGGACATTATGAAAACTGACTGAATACATAGTGATTTCTACCTGAAATGTGACATTTTGCACAGTTTATTTTACTTTTGCCAGCTAAGAAATAATTTTTTACTTTAAATGCTTGTAATTTTATCTCATTGTCAAAGTAATATATTGTTAATAATATCACTAGACATCTTACATATTCATACAATACCCAGTAATAATAGATGAGTAGAGCAGAAACAGAAAACTTTTCAGGATCAAAGAATTTGTTATTTCTAGTACTCAGCCCAGTTCCACTGAGCTGTTGTTGTTTTTAAGCCTTGTAAGACAGAGCAAGAGAAAGAGAATGACAAACCACACGGAAAAGGAGGTTTGTGTGGAGAGACGCTCCACTTTTACATTGTGGTTTACCCACATTGTCTGTCTTGGCTTCAGACAGAAAGGCACCCTGGCCTGCTAAAACCAGACTCCCAATCTGTGTGTACTGATGCTGCATGGTGGTCCAACCTCACAGTGCTGTTTGCATATCTTGATGCTTTGACCACATCTATCAGAAATGCCACTTGTGTTGTAAGGGAGGACATCTGTTGTGCCATTTTTATTGTATAGAAATGCGTCCACCCTGTAGATTAGTTGTAATGAGACAACTGCTGAGCCTAACATAGATTTCCTGAGTACTAGGTGATTTAAAGATTTAGCGGGGGAGCTAATTACCGCGGGGTTGCGTACCTCCTTAGGAAGGCTAATTTGATTCTGGTGCTGCAGAATTTATGTTGTGAGTTGGGTGCTGCTTCTTTTAGCTGCTGTGTTGAAAGGCCAGATCTTTGTTTTGATTGTTGTGTATAGCCTGGTGCTGCGGGGAGCCTGCATGGAGCAAAGGGAGCAGTGGGACCGTCTGCTGTAATTAGGCAGAGCTGGTTGCAGGATTCAAGATGTGTGATGTGGTATCATAGCAGACGAACAAAAAGCCAGGAAAGGGGTGTGTGTGTGTCTATGTGCATGTATCGGTGTAGACAAGGTTCGACAGTGGAAGAAATTCTCTAATCAGTGGTCTGGGTTCCTCCCAGGCTGCATCACAAATGAATCTTATGGGATCCAAAACATCGACGTGGGCGAAAGAAACTGATGGAGCTGATATGAATTTGGCAATCCATGGTGAAACTAGAACAATGCACATCAACACTGAACACCACCCTTCTCTTCCAGTGCTGGCTGAATGCTGGACATGCAGCCAGTCAGATCCAACTGGGGCAAAAACCATGCTGAGTTTCAGCACTGTGGAATCTGAAGTGAAAAGTACCTTACGTTTTTGTGTTTAAATGAGAATGGCTTAAGCACACTATACAGAGTCAGTCTTTCAGCCTTGCTGGAAAAGCTGATCACCCACAGAGGATGGTCCTAAAAAAATACTCCATGGTTAAGTACCCAGAAAAAGTGTGTATTGTCTGCAGCCTCGCTGCGTCTGAGAAGTCAGCTCGGGAGTGAAATAAATGCAGATGGTGGAATGGCCAGCATAATGGAGAAACAATTTGTTGATAATTTCAGCAAGTCAATGCATCACTGCCAAGGCTGAAGGCATCCAGACATCTGGTTTAAGAAGCTGCGTCCAGTCAAACCTGGCGATGTCTTTATAGAAGATCGATGGAAATCATACACGATACGCTTCATCAGATTTTAGTTGCAACAAAAACCTCTAATCTCACTCTGACATTTCTTTCATGAGCCCACAGTTTTCTGTAACATCTCTAAGCATTTGTTGCTCCTTTGTCAAATCCCCTAGCGCAACTGTGATAAGAACAAAACACCTTTTTACGTGATGGTTGTAGAGTGGCTAGAGTACATCCTCACTTTCATGTGGCAGGCAGTGATACTTGCATGCAATCTCACTGAAAAGGACTCTGGGGTGTGCAGATGTGAACGATCTTGGTTTGCAAACCGGTGCAGATCTTTGGTTTGATGCCCGGAGTGAACTACAGTATCACCTGCTGCCAATTTTTACCATCAACAACTTATTGCTTACAGGCCCTGATTAGCCCAGACAGCGGATATCGTGATTAATGTAGCAATTTGCCATTTGTATGTGAAGTCATGCCATGCTGGGATAACACTATTCATCTAAAGATCTGCTCTGGACTGGGTAGTTTATTTCTTCATATGTCCCATTAATCGTTTTCCAGTACAACCAAAACATTCTCCTGCTGGTCATTGCTCGCGGGTGTTTAGTTAATTGAGGAAGGAGGAGTGAATTGCTCGAGTCACATTTTTGCTGACATTTTCTCAGTTCATCAGGAACACAGCTGTCACACTTTCAGTTACTACCCTGCAGCGCTAAAGTTGTGATCATCCGATTCTCTTGACAGATCAGCCAACACTCAGAATGCAGGACACATGCAGTTTCATCATTACTGTTATAACAAAGGCTTTGATTAAAAATAAATACTGTTTTCAACCTGGGGGAAGCAGCTGAGTGATGTTTAAAGATGACAACTCAAAAGTCTCCTGGGGTGTATCCAGATGGATTTGTGGTCTCCGAAGTAAACAGAATGTTTGATAAGCCTGTGACGATATAGGATTCCTTACTTATTGCACAGAAGCATATGGAGTACCCTCATGCAGCAATGCTCCTGTGTTTTGCTGTAATGTAAAAACTCTTGGTTAATGTACTTGATGCATACATAATGAGAGTGCAAACAAGTGTGAGGATACTGTAATGCTCACAGAAGTTCAGGGTACTGTATTGGAAATGTCCTTCATCAGTTTGCCTGAGAGAAGTTAAAATATTACAGGAAGACTGAGTTTAAACATTGTAACTGAACCCATGTGCAAGCTGCCGTCATTTCATTTATGCTACTATGTGTGATTTAAGCGTTTGAGGCTGAGATGCAGACATTTAATGCACTGTCATAATGCTTTGGCAGAGACATTTTTGTGAGCAATTATGTACTGAGTGTATTCATGACTGTGCATGGGAAAAAGAGAAAATAATCAGGCATCCTTTCTGCCTTTAAATCTTAGCCAGCTTCAGTCAGTGCTCTTCCCCTGTCACCATTCCCGTCGTCACTGCTACTGCTCCATTTTTTATTTATGGGCTTCCCTTTTGCTTTTTTACCTCGAGCATACTAATTCTACAATGTAATAAGCTTAGTGGTTTCTTTGCAGTTTTCATTCTTATTACCATGGAGTCATCTTTCAAAGATTGTCTCCTGCAATATAAAAAGAACTGCATGGAAATCTGCTCGTGTACAGGAAAGCTTTCATTGTTCCACCTTTGCTAAATTTTCCAATAGTGTAACCAGTTCAGCTTTTCTGCTTATTTTTCTCTGTTTTTCTGTAGTCTTTTCACGTTTCACCATTACTAGATTTGCAGATAAAGCTTTTTGCTGTGTTGTTTTTTTCCTGATTGTGTATTTCTAAAAGGCGGCTTTTTCAATTTTTGGGGGAAAACTCCTTTGAGACTCTCCCCCCTCCTGCCGTTCTGTAAATGACTTGTAAACAGGCTGTTTAAGTGTGAAGTCACCCTCTGCCCCGCTTCCGTTCTTTATTCATCACACTGACACACATACAGAGAACTATGGTGAATGTTTTTCCTAAAATGCTTGGGGGAAGGGCACCACTTCTGCCTTGGGACTGGGACAAATTCTGACACAGGCTACAAAAAGTAGCTTTGAAGGAGACATACCAGAGACAAAATTATATATATATATATATATATATATATATATATATATATATATATATATATATATATATATATATATATATATATATATATATATATATATTCTTTTTAGTCAAATGACTTTAAAATTGTTAACTATACATGATTTCAAGCTTTAAAATAATATAATATTTTAATAATGAAATCTCAAGCTATAAATATATATATATATATATATATATATATATATATATATATATATATATATATATATTCTTTTTAGTCAAATGACTTTAAAATTGTTAACTATACATGATTTCAAGCTTTAAAATAATATAATATTTTAATAATGAAATCTCAAGCTATATATATATATATATATATATATATATATATATATATATATATATATATATATATATATATATATATATATATATATATATATATATCTTTTTAGTCAAATGACTTTAAAATTGTTAACTATACATGATTTCAAGCTTTAAAATAATATAATATTTTAATAATGAAATCTCAAGCTGCCCATTTAGGCTTTCTTTTTTGAAATATATTTAATGATCTGTGGCTATTAATTATGTATAAAGTTTGGGCTTTTTGATGCTGCATAAAAAAAAACTGAGCGAAAAATAGAACTAACTGGGGAAAATGAAACAAATGGGAAACTCGGAAGGAGCAAAGAGTGAGAAAGAAAGCAGACGCTGAGAGGGAAAAAGTGCAGATTTACCTCATGCAGTGTGCGTGCAAAAGTGTATATGAAGCTCAAGTGGTGGTTTGTTACCATGGCAATATTGGGAAACAAGAGTGGGTGGAGAGTAGCGTAAACAAGAAACCCCATCGATTTCATGGGCAAATCATCATCCCAAAGTTCCTGTTTTTCCGCTGTAACTGCAGTGGAGTATTTACGTGCGAGGACAGTCCCGAAATTATTTGTGGAGAGGTGAACTCATGAAACCTTGAAAGCTCAGCTACTCTGCAGCTTGTGAAAACATTTTTTTTTAAGGTAGTGGCCTCTGTTTAGAGTTAAGCTGTCCTTTTTTTTCCCAGAGTTCATCACTGTTTCTCTTTGGGCTGTCTCACTGTCTCAGCTATCTCACAACATTATCAACATATCCTAGAGGTCTGGGGAACATGTAGCAGAGTCTAAGGATGTTTGTTTGGAGATAGAGAACATCACGATCCCTTGGCTAGAGAAGGTACATTTATCCTGATGTATAAACACATAGTATAAACTGAGCTATCAGATGAATCTATATTGTATATCAACTGAGGTTTTCATTTGGAGGGGAAATCATGGGGGTAGCACGGGACTGAATGTGTTTATTCAACATGTTTCGCCCTCCACAACCTCCCCATCCTCCCCATCCTCACATGTTGTCAGTGGTTGGGCCTCTGCATCTGTCATGAAGGACACACATGGGGAAGAGTTCACAGGGCCCCCACTCTTCCAAACCTCATTTCTGCTCAGACGACTTTGTCCCTGTTTTTTGTCTCACGACAGGGACTTTCCTTTACTGTCTCCCTCCCGGCGCGCCTGCATTCTGATAACAAGGGGGAACTCAATGAAGTGCCAGTGCGATTAGATTCAATTTGTCCTTCTTTTTTCTTCTTCTATCAGCCTAAAAAACACTTCCCTCCAGAAACAGGTTCATCCCACATCTACAACCTCCTTGCTGCCACAAGCGGAAAGTCTGTTGGTAATATTCAGCCATTATCTCGCACTGTTTAGAACTGTGATGAAGCAGTCACAAATCTCTTATCTCAGATGGGACAAAGCCTTCATGGGCACTGAGGACAACAGTGTAAACACTGAAGGAGGGAGAGTGTTTCATTGGAATGATGGGCGTCTGTCTGAGCAAACAGGATGTATTTGTTTCAGGTCTCTATTTTGGGAAAATATTTTAAAAGCTTGTTCTTGCCTTGTTATTTGAATTCAAGACATGGATGCATACGTGCGTCTCACTGACTAATGACAACTTTATCCTATTTGTCTAAATAGAAATCTGGTGTTCGAGGACTCTGCTTGACAGAGAAATTCATTAGCATTTTATTCTACTGGGTGAAGCACCCAATTAATATCTCAGATGTGTTTGCAAAGATCCTGAGACTTTGTGATAGGCAGGAAAAAACAAGTGCCAGTGTGTTCTTTTCACATTCTGACAAAATGCATCTGCAAAAGCATGAACAAAATCTTTAGGTAAGGGAGAAGATTATCATGTTGATAATTTAGATTATTATTTGCTCTTTTTAGTTTATCTGCATTTGTTAGAAGTGACTCAATGACATAATAAGAAGTGTAAGAAGATCCTAAAAAAAAGAAAAAAATGAGAGAGAATTTGCCTGCAGAGGCTAAGTCGCAACTAGCTGCTAGGTTCCCAGATTAAAAAAGGTGTGTCAGGATGAAGCCAAAGCACACAGGCTCAAATTATATTTGGCTTGGATGTACTGCACAAAATGCCTAAATCACAGAAGAACTATACAGAAGGGCCAGCGGGATGTGAAACTCAGTTGACCTAATTCTTTATTGGCTTGTTAATGTTATTATACGACAGGACAAATCCTTAATGATGGAAGCGTATTCAAAAACAAAAAGTGATGATCCTAACATACACTTTGGCGCCATTATAGAGTGAAGACAGCTATATAGAGTTCTCTGTAACTTATGTTGAGGTGCTTTCACAAGAACATCAAAAGTAAAGAAATGATAAAAGGAGAACATTAAAAACTGAAAACCTCTTAAATAAAAGAATGTAAAGCTCAGCAAGGTTGGTTTAGAAAATCTACATATATTTGTTTTATTTGGCATTTTAACATTCACACACAGGCACACAAACAAATACACTGTTAGAAAAAACATCTTAAAAAAACAGTAATATTCCAGCAGCTGGGGCGCCAAAATAATACCAGAAAATATCAGAAAATCACTTTCTCATAAAAATACGGTTATTTTCAGTAATGACAATACAGTTTGTTGCCCTAATTTTACATGGGATTTTGCCTTTTCCAAGTGCTTTTAAACATTAAATTAGGAACATTTTAATCTGATTAAACAATGAAATTACCTATAAACAAGGTCAATGAATGTGGCAATATGAATAATAATACTTAAATGTACAGAAATATACAGTTAGTTTAAATAATATTGGCTTGCATGCCCTGGGACAGACTGACAGAGGCAAGGCTGCCATATTGCACCATCGACCTCTCTGGTCATCACCAGTAGGTTAAGTGTCTTGACCAAGGACATAACGACCGAGAGAGTCCGAGCCGGGGCTCGAACCGGCAATCTTCTGATTACAAGGCGAACTGCCAACTCCTGAGCCACGATCGCCCTAAATAGAAATAATAATAATTATCATTTGATGTAAAAAAAAGTTTATAAGAATCATTTTATATATTTTTCCATAGCATTACATTTGAATTTAGCAGTTCAATCTTTCAAATAACGGACAAATATTTGTGAAATCATGATACATTTGTGAATGTATTTTAACAATCTAAATATGCATATGTGCAGACAAATACATTTAAAAAACAAGAAAATTATGTTTTATTACATTACAGTGATTTTATGTTAATTTACATTTGAAATGTGAAATCACAGTCTATTTATGTAAATTTCATGATATTCTAGAAGAACAGAACAAAACTGTAAAATACACAGTAAAATACTTTCATATTAGGATTTTTTTCTTGCAGTGTACAATAAGAAGCTTAAAAAAAACAATTAAACATATATATTTATTTCACATATTCTACAGCATCCTGTTTCTGTCTTCTCATATTCTCAGTCACAGTTTTTCAGTGTCTGTATGGTGTGGCTTGGATTTTGCCTGAGGACACGTGAAGAATGATCTCCTTTTGGAGTATTATCACTGGAGTACATAAAGAAAAATACTTTCAAATACTGTGTCGGTGGATATTTTGTCTAGCTGTGGCACTGTCTGTAGAGTTCGTGTTGACACTTCTAGGCCTTTGTAAACCGTTTTAGCCAGTTAAGTCATTTGTTATTCTCTTGAGAGCCTTCTCTCGTCTTTAAGAGCAGCTCCTGCACAAGTCCTTTGTTGAAATTCCCACTTTCTAAAAAACTTTGCTGATTTATTATAAACAACAGTGAAGTGGTTCAGTCTTTGCCTTGAAGTGAGTAAACATCTCAGTCACAGGTCTTTGCATTTTGCAGGCTCATATCGAACTGTTTTACTCTTTAACCATAAATCTACATTGTTTAAATTTGTGCTGACACTTTACAGTTTCATACTATACAGTTCCAAGTATTTGAATAGATTTTTCTGGTTGTTCTATGCAGTCTTTGTTTCCCATTCATCTATGCATGGAATGAAAATCAGCTTCCTTGAGTTGTGTAACCTCGTATCACCGGTTGATTTAACTAGTTTGCACTGTTATTACATAAAAATTCACCCAGACTGTATTCATGAATGAAAACCCAAGCAAGTTTCAAAAGTCTGCTCAATTATTCTGATTCCATGCGAAAGTTAATGGAAAACAATGGAGGCCCAGAACAAAAGAAGAACTGTATTAAAACTTGTATCTGACACAGCAGCTTCTCAAACATTGTTCTGATGTCAAGTAAATGTGACTTTGTGTTGGGTTGTGGGCTGGGGGAGCTTTAATCAGCTTTCCTAATCGGCAAACAACTCCAGTTTTGATATGACCTCTCCTTTAATGGCATCTCTAAGTGCTTTTCCTTTCTGTGAAGTTCATTACTGGTGCGCTGGTGTGTTCTACTGTAAGCCTCATTAAAGAAATCCCAGGGGTACAAACTCTTCTTCTCAAGGAGAGTGAGTTCAGGATTTGATGTAGTCTCCCCGAGGCTTGGGTGGTATGGTGAAAGGGATTAATGGCGTGACGTCAGAGTGCTCTGACTGGAAAGACTGGCATGATACGCTCGCAGAACTGTGCTCACACTGGACAGAATGTTAGTTTCCAATTCCTGCTTAAGCCTGGGAAACTTTAGATGTGGGTACCGAAGGAAGCCAGTGGAAATGAACACCGTGACAGTGGTGTGTTCTGTGGATGACAGAGAGGAAACTGCGTGCTCATACAGCACCAAACTTATTCACGGTCTTGAATGCTTTCCAGGCTCTCCAAAGAGGACTTTATTATATAACGCTCTACCTTTGTTTGCTGTTGCTTTTTTTCCCCTTTAAAGCTCATTAGATGTACAAAAACAAAGAACATAGAAGAAACAATGTCGTTCTAAAGCTCAGTGACAGATTAGATTGATGGATCAACCATTTCCTCATATTCAGGCCATTCTGCAAAGTAAATTATTCAAATGAATTGAACACTAACTTTGTGTGAAAGTCCTTTTTTTTTTAAAGATATTAAAGATATTGAGCTCATTTAGCTACGGCTGTTTGCAGCCATACTACTGTTGCCTTTACTGAAAATACTGCCTCAAGTGCAAAAGAATTATTAATAGTTCCAGACGTTTTGATGTGCTTGGGTTTTTGATAATTCTGGTCATGACTCCATTTCCACTTGCATACTCCATACACAACTTGCTGTAGTTAGACTGTTGGAGTTTGGAGTTGGTAACCAGTCCTAATTAAGGTTTTATTTACAAGTGCATCAATATCCTTGTGTCAGTGTTACTACTAACCCGGACTGCCAATGTGAAGTGAGGCTCTCTTTAGAAGACTAGTCTAGACGCTTTTCACCCAGTGAGCTTGCCGTTGCCAGGCTTTTCAAAAATGCCGGAGGAGTTGCCACAATGCGCTCATATAGAATGGCTTATGGCACAAACACGGCACTGTCTGTGTCTGTAGGGACTGTTGATGTGGGACAGCTGCTTTATGATGGTAAACTGCTTTCCTGAAAGCTGGGGACCCCCTGCTAACTCACCAGCATAACCACATTGCATGTGAATTGCCTCAACATGTTGGATTAGCTGGTTAAACGCAGTGATCCTTTATGGCCAAAGTACAATAATGACATTTAGGGCTTTATAACGCCAACAAACCCATTCATTTTTGACCCAGTCTATGGGCTATAGATTCAGCCAGTGTCTCTTCTTGGACAAAAGTGAGGAAGACTGCAGCGTGCATACTAATTATGTATTTGAGTGCAGTGCTAATCTGGGTTAGAGGTTCTATGTTTAGATAAAATGAGATTTTAATGGTGAAAAATGTGACAGTGGGTATTTTTGTAGTTTACAGTGCTGATGTTGAAGCTAGACAGTGATATATCTAGATAAATTTCTTTTGTGCATTAGGGTTGAAGCACTTTGCCAAACCAGTGACAGGGAACTCTAGCCGGCTTGGCAAGTGTCTGAGCAAATTAAATACAGCAAGAAAGAAAAGGGGAAAAGCAAGTGAATATTGGGATCAAACCCAGAAATCAAGCAATGTAGGCTTTTTTTTGTTTTCCTCTGTCATGCATGCACACTGAAACAAAAGTCAGCATCATAGGAGTAGAAGGCTGTGGTAACGAGATGGATGGAAAAAGACAAAACTGGAAGGCTGAAAAAAGAGCTAGAGTGGTTTGAGTAGAAGAGAAGAAAAAAAGAGAAAGCGAGAAAATGGAATAAAAATAGGCTCATGATGGAGATGGTGTCTCGATGAGGCAGCCCGCTAACCTCAGAGGCGCCACACTCCCTGGTTTATCCCAGCCCAGTGAAAAGGAGGGGCCACACCACAGATCTTACTGACTGCTGAGGCTCCAGCGTTCTCTCTCTTTCAGGCTGGTCGTGGAGGGGGGGTATCTCAGACTTTGAAAGACAACAAAGAACTGCTCCCCTTTTGGACAGAAGGGCAGCCCCTCATGCATGAGAGCAGGATCAGTGACATGCTCCCAGTGAGGTTTTGCTTTCCTGCACGTTTTTCTGTGTGTGTGACTGCTGTCATGGTTCTGATGGTTTACTAAACTTACTCACTCAGTGTGGAAGATGGTTGCTACTGAGTCAGAAGCCTGACATGCGAACGGCCAAGGCAGTATGATTGCATGCAGCAGTGTAGGTCGACTCAATCACAGCAAATTGTGGGTTGATGGAGCACACGTGAACCTGGCAGAAGGTCGGTGACTCGGGGCAAAATTCCACAGGTTTACAATCACTTCCTCTCCTCCTGTGCTCTCCACTGGGATGACTTAATTAATATTAGTTTAAGTTTGAAAATCAAATTAAAATCCAGACTCTGAATCTGTGTAATTAGAGATTTCAGCCTGAGGTGATCATACATCTGAGGCAGCAAGAGAGTGCCTGTTTTTGAGTGTCATTTTAAAGTAAGTAAAGTGGACTTTGCGCTGCATATGAAAACAACTCAGTCTGATCTATCAGGAAGTCTGGCCTGTCATCTGGGGAATATTGACAGACAAAGAAGGGAAGAGAAGTAGACAGCTCAACATGGTCTCTCATCTGGAGGATATTCGGAGGAAAAATATTTTCATATCTGTTTGAAATTTTACATATTAGGTGGATTAAGGGGACTGTACACACATTTCCCTCCCGATTCAAAAAACAGACATCTGGATTGCATTAGTCCTTACAGGGAATCTTAATATTATGCTACTTTAAATTTTTCACTTTACATTCACACAAGGAATAACATTAGCAAGTCACATTACTGTGAACTAAAAGATGTGATCTTCCTTTGGCCTTATAAATCTGCAACGATGGAAACGTATTTTTAAAAGCCACAAAGGTTTTAAGATTAGATTTGCCAATGGGTACAGTCTCTGCTAATGGATACGTTGTACCCATTAGCAACAATTTGAAAACAGAGTCTTTTTTTCATTTTTTTTAAACCAAAGAGCTGCAATTTAGACTGATTTCAGTAAGTTCTGTCTTTCAAAAAACAGGCTGAGAGTTTTTAAAGTTCTTCTATATGATAACATTTTTGTCTGTACACAGTGGATTTAAATTTCTTTCTCCTGTGGCTTAAAAAATATAGAAGAACCCACTTGAAAGCAGTAAAATTATTTTGTAATTCTGTCTTTGAAAAAAAAATAACTTGTTTCCCAATAGAGAGTTTTTTAAATTCAGGGAATTTAAAATAGAAAGTAGCTCGTCCACAGAAGGACTGGTAGCTCCCCTTACGATAAGGGTTCAGATCGCGCGAACAGGTGTGAAATGTGTGTGTTTAGTTAGTTTGTTTGTTTGCTTGTTTTAATCAATTTTAAATCATGCTTTTTATTTGTTTTTGTTTCTAATGTCTCTGTAAAGCACTTTGAATCACCTTGTTGTTGAATTGTGCTATACAAATAAATTTGCCTTGCCTTGCCATCCAGACAAATCTGAGAAAAGGAATTTCATGAGAATTTATGCAGAAATTTCAAGTAGATCATACACAAACTTCTCTCCACGTCTGCTCTGTTGCTAGGACTGAAAGATCCCTGAGATCATTGCATTTGCCGGTTTAAGTTTTATTCTAAGTACAAGCTCACAAGAATAAATAATCTTGCTAAGAACCAAAGCCTCACAAGTTTTATCCAGCTGCAAAATTTCCAGTTCCTTAGCTAAAAAACCCAAGACCCCCCAAAGAAAGGGGAAAAAAACTTTTTGCAAAGCTTAAAATTAATATTCCATTGTCTTTGAAAATGGTTAACCTCAAATACCTCGAATACCACAAAATATGTTCCTTTAGGCAAATAGGAGACTTCTGGAAATTCTCGTTATCAGACGATGTGGAGCCAACTTTAATTTCAGTCGCCGATGTCACACTGGTGTTCTTTATTTAGTGTGGTCCTTGATAACACTCCTGGGAGCGTACAGAGTTATAGTTTTATTCAAAACCGCCCAATTTGCACTCTGAGACCTCTTCATCTGGTAGCAATCTCCCCGTGAGCAGTTTGAGCCACCAAAAGCCCAATCCATCAGCCACTGTCATCTGCTGCAATGAAATGTGAAAGGGAGTGTAAACGCACAGAGGCTTAATATTCTTTTAAAATGGAAAATACCAGTTTAAACTTCATTTGTGCATAATTGCTTTTGCGAGTAGAGGAAAATACGAAAATCAATTCAAAATTTCCCTTATTTATTTTACAATGGACACCAAGCATTAAATGAAACACATTTTCTCTTTTTAAACTTGTTGCCTGCTCATTACTGTTAGAATAACAGTGGGATTACTGCTAAATGTGCTTATTTCACTCATATACAACAGACAGGCTTTAATTGGTTCCTCTTTCATGTTTCATGAGACTGTCACCACACGGTGTTTGGGTTTGATGTGGAAAATGAGCACCAGATTGCATAAACTCCAATGCAAACAGGGAAAATGGGTGCTGAGCGCATGCAATGTAAGAGATTGTTGCCAGATTAGATGCACCATATGTATTCTTTCAAGAGAGCAGACTGTATATCCTTTTTTATGAATTCCTGCTCAAGTCATCATATAGTGGAGCCACATTTACCTACAACTAACTGGTTCCATGCTTTTTAATTCAAATTGTCTCGTGCCTTTGGAAAGATGATAACAGCCCATCAGGTCATAGCAGGACAGCGCAGCCCTCAGCTATCTCCCACACATAAAACAACTCATATTTGCTAAACTTTAAAGAGTAAGACCTGGGATAAAAGGTAGTATTAACTGTCTATCTAAAGAGATGAAAAACAGTCTAAGAGCATGTGGTCTTTTCACTCCTGCCCCGAGGAGCAGGCATACGATCAATGCTCCAGCACGTCCCCTCACGAAGGTCAGTGGAAGGCTGCGTCATGAGATTATTGGATGCAGGATGTCTGCCTTACTACATTGAGAGAAAGGAAATGAGAGGTGTCTTGATAAAGCCATTTAAAATGAGTCAGACAAAAGTAAATGAGCATCTTGCGCCATTCACTTGTGGCTTATGTTGAGATGAACTTAGTTAAAGGAAAAGGATATTATGTGGATTCAGAGAAAGGAGGGGAGGCAAAAAGGAAAGTAGAACAAGCAACTGTCAAAGAGAGAGCAAGTGAGAGAGACCTTCTCGCAAATCACAGCTGTTGGAAACACAAGCCGACTCACAGTTTTTTCAACATTATTAAATATCTCCAGTAGAGGAACGAGGGCTGTGGAGCTGAAGTGGTCCTTTGATATACACAAGACTGAATCATAACAGAGTCGGTTGTAGTGCAATCTGTTTACCCAGCAATATTATATTTCATTTAATTTTATTAGAGTGATGCATCCAAAAGATATTAAGAGCCAAAGATCAAGGTCAAAGAGTGGCTGTTGTCCTCCAGCTGCAGGTAACTCTACTTAGTCCTAATTAGATTTTTGAAAATGTATCGGTGGATGGATTTTATCTCTGACATCACCAAGATGTCCTAGAGTTTTGAAACTGTATCAGGGGTTTCTATATCACTGTGATCGTGGGGGACTATGGGCTATTTTAAACACCGCTTGTGCAAAATGTGTAATTGTTTAAAAAATAACTGGCAAGACTTTTCTGCTTTCTGAACCAGAGGGATGGTACTCCCTGGAAGGCTACATTGAGATGCTGCATTCAAGTTTTTTGCTTGAATATTCATGTTATGGCATTAACGTAAAGATTTATCAGAGACTAATGTGTGCACTTATGTAGCAGCACAATAAAATCGTGCAGTACATCGTGCAGGTCGTTCACAGTTCCGCTGTTGAGAACCTTCTCACTTTGACACAGAAAACTCTGAAAAGGCTCAGGAACAGCCCTGTGCTTTATGTAGTTGAAACTGGCCAGCCCTTTTGGTCCTCTGTGTTTTCTCATTTACGTGAATGGTTTTACCAGGGTGGGTTGAGACCCAGCAAGTAGCCAGGAGTAAGCAGCTGCTTCTCATCTTTGCCTACATGCGCGTTTGTTATGGCTCCACTCTGATTGGGTATCGCATAACTCCCTTGTATCTCCTGAGCCCTTTGAGACTGTGTTATAGACTTTGGCTTTTTCATTAGGGCACCAGAGAGATCTCTGAATTGAATTCTATAGCTCATAGTGGAGCACATTAGAACGGCATAGCCACCATTTATTGTTTTGATAAGCTAAATAAACACTGACTCGAGATAGAAAAAGCACCATAAATAAAGTCTTATGTGTTAAAAACACTGTTATTGAAATTCAACTTTCATGCAAGAGTTCAGCTCAAGCTCCAAAATTTCCAGACTATGTTGTATAAATTCATCATTATTGAACAGCCACTGTTCAGCCGTCAATCAGCATGAAATCTCCATTTCAGTCTATCGCTGCTTGCTAAGGGCCTTTCACCCTTTCCCTCTTGTCAGGGTCCAGTACCTCAGATACAAACCTGGTCTCAGGCCAGACTCAGACTTATATCTGTTTCTCTGTTTTGTAAGCTGGCCACTCCACTTCCCGCATCCTGCACAGCAGTCCTTAGGTTGTTTGTGAAATGGAAGTAGCACAGGACTCCTCTGGGACATAACAGAGAAGCCAAAGTCTGTAGCCCCCTCACCTCTGTGTTCCTGCAGAGTCTCCAGTGGCTTGGTGAACAGTGGGCTTGCTCTACAGGTCTTTAGACTTGTTCTGTGTGCGGTTGTCCGAGATGGAGGGCGGCCTTTATGTTTGGATTGGTTTTTGACTTATTTTTTTCTCCACATTAGTCAAAGATGTCACACTGAGTTAGGCCAGCAGCCTAATGAGATCTGACTAGACAGGAGAACAATATTTTTCTTTAGATTGCCCTAAAGTTCCAGTAGCTTAAACGAAGTGATGCTGCCATCTGCTTCTTTCCTTTCCTTTTGCACCTCTGCATCATAGTTTCATGCTCCATCTTTGCATCTCTGCCTTGTACAATGTGACTAAAAGATTGTGCATTAATTTGGAATATGTAGTTACTTTTAATTTATCTCGAGCAGATAATTTCTGGGATATGATTCATATTCGATTAAGCTGTGATTTATGCAGGTTCTCATCACACATCACATAGTTGCCAAGAAATTTAACCTGTTATATGATTTCAATAAGCTGTGTATGGATGAGGCTAAATTGGCTTTAAAATTAAGGTTGACCTGCTCTCCAACTATCCACACTCAAATTCTAGTGTTTCCGACAGTTTTTCTCCTGTAAAGTAAAAATGTTGGTTGCAATCATGCACACCTCCTGACTGGCTGGTTTGGGTGGCTACGTGTTTTTTTCAGCATCTGTCTCAGTCCAGAGTTGCACAGTAACTAGGTGGGAGTATTAGTGATCAGGCATAGATGAGAGCAGCACACTTGGGTTCCATCAACACTCTTATGCTGTCTGTCAGCTGCACTAATCTGAAGCTGGCAGTTGTAAAAATAGGGTTGTTTGATGGCATATCACCCTTCATCCTTCACAGTCCAGGGAAACCCTTTGTTTTAATCCTGCAGTTGTTCCCTTGATCAAAAACAAATGTATCCCTCATCACTGCTGTCATAAAAATCAAAATTCCTCATAATGGATCAATCTTCAGATATCATTTTTCACTAATCTTAAATGAACTAGTTTAAATGTAAATTCAATCGTTGCTGCTTTTTCACAGGATTAACAAGTTATGAAACATACATTATGAAATGCAGACACTGCAGCCAGCCCAGCAGCAGCTGTTTTTAATTGATGTTTTAAACACTGGGTTCTTTAGATTTCAAGGAGTAGAGGAAAGGTGCCAGTAAGGCACACTGAATTAACTTCTGGCAGTGGACAAATATATGTTTAGGCATAATTTATCATTTAAAATTAAAGACATGAAACAGGCATTTGAGTGGCAACAGCATACATTAGACACATTTTTTCTGTTCTTGACTGGCCACAGATCATGAAGGTATGTAGTCCAAAGATTAGGGGTCAGAGAATGGCCAACAGTAGTCTAAGCAATTCTCCAGGGCATTAGGCAACTATTGTATTAGACATACTCTCTACTCGAAGCTTTGGTCCAGGTTTCTCAATCAAAACAGATTTTTCCAAATGGAACAAGAAGAAATGCAATATGGAGAGGGTCTCTCCTGAAGTCTTCTACCTCTGCTGTTCTCTCCACTTCAACTTTTATCTTTTTTGCCTGACTCTGCTGTGATCTGTTATATCCATTAGCCTGAGGAGGCCTGTGGCTCTTTGTCTGAAGGAATATGTCAAACTGTTAGCAGTGAATGGTCTATTGGCACATAACATCATGCAGAGAATTGAAGCATGGGTTTCAAAAAAGTGACCGCTTAAAGGCTGACAGACAAAGTTAAAGCAGTCTGTCAGCCAAAAACCATGGAGACTGTTTTTCTCAGCTTTCACGTTCCAAAAAACAGACTAAACTCATTAGTTTGTAATTTGCAGATTAAAGCCAGACACAATTTTATTTAAAAAATGTGTTATCATAAGTATTCAGAAGAAATACTGAAGATACTTAATTAAGATGCAAAAGTAACACCTCACATCACTCACTTTTCAAGTCTCAGATATCAGTGTTGATATAATTTTGTGCTTTAATACATTCCAAAAGGTGTTGAAGCAAATTTGTGTCACTTAAAGTAGGTTGTATATTTTCAACTGGATGACCATTTTGGGATCTTCTGACAGATGGGGATAGCTTTATGGCTATACAAAGAGCATATGCTGTAAGCAGAGGAAGTTACTGTGCTGAAAGAGAAGATGCAATGAACTGCCTGAGCCAAAGGGATACCTTGATGTCCAAATGACTATACCAGAAACCGAAGGGGAGAGAAAGGTTGAAAGGTGCAAAAAACTAACTTCACCTTTAACGTAACACAATATTTGTAAATCCACCTACTTGCCGGTGTCAATGTACACCAGCTACTTCAAATAAAATATAAATCCATTAAAGGAGATCTTAATCTAAAGTCAGTGCCATGAAGCTTTCAATAAATTCTTGACATACTGCAGTGAATTTAGGTGACTGTTAAGCCTCGTCTTTGTTGGTTTGTATTGGTGGTTTGTTGTTTCCGTTGCTTCCTCCGCTCTTTCCAGATCCCCGTTCTCTGTCCCGGCTCCGTTTGGCAGCACACATTGTTGTGTTGCTTGTGGTGTCAAGCAGCAGGTCCACCAAAGCCATCCAGAAGGCAGGCCCCAAAGCGTGAGAAAAGACTGCTGTGTGATTGGATTAACTTTTGAGCGCCACATTGCTTAATTAATGAAAATGACCCGGGAGCAGAGAGTGAAACCATTGTCTGTGCAGTGACAAAGTCCCTGCCCATCAACAGTATCCTTAACAGGATTTCACAAAGTATGCCAGGCGTTCTTAATTTGTTGGCTTAGACCACTGCAGAAGGGTCCTGGCAGCTGAAACGTCGTCTTCCCTTTGCAAAGCCAAAATTTCAAACACTATCCATTAGGATCAGCAATGTGAATGACAAGTTGAACTTTAACTGGCTTTTGTTCATGGAAGTAGCAAATTTTGTGGTAGAAGAGGTTTTCCACTCGACTTTCCCACTCCTCTTTGAACTGCAAGAACACTGTCCAGTGAGTGCTTGTTTCCATTGAGCAGGCCAACAACCTACACCTGTAGATTGTGTCACAGTTAAATGCATTTGTTGCACATGTGACCAGTAGCTATTTTTCACTTGATGATGTGCGAGTTCCTTCTTCTTTCCATCCTTCTTTCTTTCCTCTTTAACTTCCTTTAACTTTCTTACAGTTTATTATTTAAATATAGGCTGGCATTGTGTAAGGGTGACGACCCTGCACCGTCTTCTGAGAGTTTCCTCAGAACCAGTGTGACCAGATTACTTTACATTACTTTACATTCCTCAGTGCTGAATGGCTCTCTGGAAACGATTACCTGGTATTACCTCAAATCAAAGACTTCTTCCTATTATCTCAGCAGGATCAGTCAAAGACAGCCGTCCTGTGACTGCCAGCTAAGATGTTAAAATAACACCGCATACCTGTTCCCTTGACAACCAAAACATGCTGTTTTTGTCAACCAACCCCCCCCCCCCCCCCCAAAAAAAAAAAACGAAAACAAAATTTACAAATGTTTCAAGCAAATGCAGCTAAATGTGTTGAACTATTTTGTAAAACCAGCGTGCTATGTTATATGCTAATTACTCTTTTTTAGCTTAGCTTAAGACAGCTCTGTGGATGCAGTCACTATATATGTTATTAAAGACAAAACACATTAATCCAGCCTGAGGACCAGAGATAATGCTAAACAAAGCAGCTACTAAATAATCAAAGAGAAAGTCACGTTGAATTCATTATGCCTGTGAATGTCCTCACAAAGATAGGCATGCAAACTTGCCTGTGTGCGGGTATCCCCTCCCCCCTCACAAAAAGCACAGTGCACATACACAGCAGCCAAATTAGAGGAAAAGTTGGAAACAGAAAATAGCTTTTAGCCAAAATATGAGAACGAACAATGGATCCCTGGATTACTCCCTGGCAACGCATCAGCCATGTCTGAAGTGGACTGGAGAAGGAGTTGTTGGGAGATGAGATTGAAGAACGCATACACAGACTCACCCTTACATACAGAGATTCCTTCGTTTATTAGCGAGATATGAAACTGTGCAATTGTTGTTTAACTAACTTCAGCAAAATAATCTGAAAAGCAATCTCAACTCTGTCATTTCTTTCAATTATACCCCAAGCCTACACTAATACCATACTCACACGTGCACAAACTCACTCTTTCACTGCAGCCTTATGTTTCAGTCACCGCTAACAGCTACGGACAGTACGGAAATATCCCTCAATGCGTCCTCATGTTGATGAAGATGTGTCAAACACAGTGGTGTGCTTTGTTTCTGCAGGATGTAGAAGGCAGACATAGTCTTGTACACCTAACAGGACAATAAGGAAAGCTTATACCTCTCTAGTAAATGAACTGCTGCCTGTATGCATGTGTGCGTTTTTCACTTCTTTACATCTAGTCACACATGGTTAGTGCATTGCTGTGGGACTAACCTGCAACTCATTGCCTGCATGAGAAGAGTTGCCTCAACCCTTCTCAATTGTAAATTGCACACGTTTGAAGAATGAAGCCACAATGTTTTCAGAAATGGGGACAAGTATATCAGTTACTATGTTAGTTTATGGTTTATGAGTATATGCATATCACTAGATTATGTATGTTTGAAGTTGTTCTTGCATGCTTTTTAATATAATCTGAAAACTGCCTTTTTCTTCTCAATGCCTTTCTAGATTTTTGTTATTCTTGCCCCCCCCCCCCTCCACACACACACACACACACACACACACACACACACACACACACGCGCGCACACACACACACGCGCACACACGCACACACACACACACACACACACACACACACACACACACACACACACACAAGTACTCATGGTTTCAAGTTTCGCCTTGCTTACAAAGAACTCTAAATCTCTGAGCTTTTGAATCCATCTGGAACAATGAACTTCTCATGCTCCGAGATAAAGGTTTTGTTTCTTGTTAATTCAGCGGATATGCGTTCACAGCTTGATTCCTGATGATTTTCAAGGATAAGAGATTGATTTGTTCATTAGAAGTTGTTGTTCTTTTAGAAGAAAATGAGAAAGTAAAGTATTAGAGGGACAACGCTGCATGAACCGAGGGGTTCAATTTTAAAAAGAGGGGATTTTATACATAAAGTACCTTCGCCTTTTAAATGAACTTAAGCCATTTCTTGGGTTTCTGCATTTTGAACTGGTGTTGAGTCCCTTGCTGCTTATAGTAGGGCCTCTCTCTTTAGGGAGGTGAAAAACAGCTCAAAGACAAATGAGTTACTTTATCCATAGTACTATGAACAGAGTTTCTGGGCAGCTTGCCCATACAAGTACATGCCTAGGTCTCTAGTGCAAGAGTGATTCATAAGATATTTGTGTGTGTGTGTGTGTGTGTGTGTGTGTGTGTGTGTGTGTGTGTGTGTGCACGCAACCATGGTGGTATGCTCTCTTGCTCTTGCTCTCTCTCCGTTTATATATATCTCTATATAGATACATGTATATAGCATGTCTCAGCATATGCAATGAGTTTTAGGAAACAGGGAAAAACGCTGAGATATTCTAAATTACTGGATTGAAAATTAGTGGCAAAATGTCTGAAGGAGTGATGAATCCAAATGTAAATTATGTTGGTTCAGATTTCAATATGTATGGAGGAGATCATGACAGAGTTACACTAGTCACTGTGTACAGCCACACGGTGGAGGCTCTGTCATGGCTCAGAGCTGCATTTTAGCCAGTGGTGTTGTGGATCATGTATTCCATACATGATGGGATTATAGGTACAGAAAAGTACCATCAAGATCCACCATGCAATGCCATCTGGAAAGTATCTGATTGGCATCAGCTGCTTTTTTCAGCATGACAATGATCCCAAACACACTCTGCCAATGCAGTAAAAGCATACCTGGACAGAAAAATACACAACAGAACACTATCAGTCTTGGACTGGCCTGCACAAAGCCTCCACTTCGACATTCTTGAAGCAGTGCGGGATCATCTTGACAGAGAGCAGAAAGGCAGCTACTATCTAAAGAATAGCTTTGAATGACAGTATTCCTGAAGACTACCCAAAGTAATGACAAGAAAGCTTGCTAAAGAGAGTTCAGACTTTATTAAAGAATAAAGTGGATTGTACCAGATATTGATTTTCAACCTTGTTACAATTGTATAAACTCTGCTTTATCTTATGTACTCTATTTCCATTGTTTTACTCTGTAGTAAGAAAAACTGTAATTAGATGTTAAAATTTGTGCTTGATAGTTTTTAATAGAATTGTTTCTTTGTTTCATTCTTATATGTCATGATTTTGATAAATCCTTATATGAGATTTTCACATATTCAAAATGCGTATTAAACTTGTAGGCATGTTGATTCATGTTTCTCAAGGCGGGTTTGTCGCACATATGGTCCTGTGTAAAATAATGTATGTTGCTGAACTCATTCTAGGTGGTTTTGTGAGACAGGAGGTATCCTCCTCTGTCCAATGTGTTGTCCAGACAAGGTGTGAAAAGAAATTTTACAATCGGAAGTCTACAATCTGTGTCCAACGTTGTCAAGATGAGAGTAGTGAATAGGTTCTATTCCCCCGGTGGTCATTTTTAGCTCACAGCGCACTTGTGGTGGGATAAGCACGTACTGCTCAGCTATGACCTACTGTTTAAAATCTACTTCGTAAAAATGTCAGTTAGAGGAAAAGCATTTATCATTTCCCTGAGTCCAACCAGAAAACACATTAGAAACAAATGGTAAGTGGAGAGAGCCTCACACTTAGGTTATGTATTCAACACTGCAGGGAAGGTATAAGCACAGCTCAACTGCTAATATATCTAGCGTCCCTGCTTAATCTAAACAGCTGTACTAGTTAGACGATGACACAGAGATGTGTTGAAATAGGAATGTTTAAAACAGAACTAAACAACTATAACCCAGGTGTGAAATTGATGAGTGTGACTCTGTGAAAATGTTTCAATGAGCTGAGAACATTTCAACCTATGCATGGACTCCTGAAAAACACAGAACCTGGTGGGAGAACATTTCTGGTGGACGGTTAAGGGCAACAAAGTCTCGCAGGTGTTGTGTTTTTAGTGGCAGATGTGTTCACACCTTAAGGTCTACCCAAAGTCCTTACATGTCACAGTAACATGTTTTATAGCTAAATCTAAGACACGTGTGACATATGTTTAAAAAAAGTGGGAAATAGCTCACTTTTTGCAAGTCATTTAAAAAGTCTCTTTATAACAACAAACTGCTTATGAAAAGTCAGATAAATAGATTATATTTTGTCATGTGTGAGACATGTAAAACATATGAACATAGCAATTGCAGACTTAAAAACACATCCTTATCTGCACATATCAGTTTCAGATTTTGACTATATTAACTTGTACAGTGTAGCAGGTAAAATAAAAAACAATAAGCCAACACACTGTCACACACAGTATGCCCCTGCTTTGCTTAAAAATAATCCGAACAGGGCTTAAAGCTACACGCCATTAATTTACTAGATCAAAGTGGCTACGAAGCCGTTTCCAAATAAAACAAAACTAAATACTGCTGTTTAATGTAAACTCTATCTGTCTGTGGTCACAGACATAATCCTTTTGAGGCTTGCTGATTTACAGCACTCTAAAATAAATAACTGTACCTACTGTGTTTGATATATATCTAATATAGAACATACTGTACTGCTTGTGAGATTCAAAAGATATGGAATGCTTCATGCAGGAGTTGTTTTGGGGGGGATTTAGGATCATCTTTCACGCCTGTGGTTTGAGCATAAAGCAAGAAAATATATATTTTTTAAAACAATAAAACTTACCAGCTTCTCCACATTATAATACATCTATTATATGTACAACCTTATCCTTCTGAGGGGTTGCACGAGGCATTGGAGGCATCCCAATCAGACAGGTCACCAGTCAGTCACTGGGAAAGAAACAGAGAAGGACAACATTCATGCTCACATTTACAACCATGGACAATTAGGGGTCACTCGTCTTTGGAATGTGGGCTAACTTCTGATTTCACTGTCACAACCACAAGCTCAGTATTAATCTTATAGATATAACATATGTGATAACAAAAAAGTAGTATGTGCTTTGCTTGCTTTGTTGATTTTAAAGGTAAAAATTAAAATGAAAGCTTTGCATCATGTAGTTACGGTACCGTAACTAAGTTTACTAGATCAGTTTGTGTGTTTGAAACTGGCTCATAAAACTCAGAGACTGCCTGCTGCAGAAGTGGAGAGTGATCACAGGCCACACACTCAGTTTCATGCTGCCTGTTCCTTCAGCACATTTCCTCACTTTTCTATGTTCATTGCTAATATTGTCATTAGGACCAATGGAACGGCCGGCTAACATGTTTTCACAGCCGGCATGTGACATCATCACATTTCAAAAGCACCTCATAAACCCAAAGGCTGAGGTTGGTTCTGGGAAAGCTTATAGCCACCCCTCCTCCCACCTAGTCATTGTCTCTGCACTGACAGTGATCTAAGAGAGCATGAATGATGAAAGCAGGTGAAAGCAAAGTATAAAGTAAAGGAGATTTAGAAATACTTTTTTAAAACTACATTTCAATAGTTCTGCCGTATCTGTCTTTGTAAAGGTTAATGTTTTCTTCTTCTTCCTTTTTTCATACAATCCTAAATGTTCTCACTGGGCACACTCTGTGCCAGGCTCTGCAGTGGGGAAAAATTATTAATTTTTTCTGCCATTAAAGAGTTTCTGGAATGTCTACAAATAATCCTTCCATTATTTAAAAAGAGAGAGCGTAAGAGAGAGAGAAAATCCACCTCAAACAAAAGGGGGGAACAAAATCAAACAATAAAAGCTCATAAAAGACAAATCTGTGGTCAGCCAAAAGGTTTTATGTCAGTCCAGAATCACAATACCCAAAACTTCTTATGTGCAAAGTGTTTTTTCCAGCAGTATTGTCCTTTAAACCTTTAAGCAAAGGCCACACAGTGTGCAGAACAAAAGGGGAAATATCTGTAAAAGTGGCACTTTGATCTCCAAAGCAAGCAAACTGTTTCCCCACAAAACTGCTTAATGCGGCTAAAAAAAGCAAAGGCAATAATGGTCATCCACGTGCGCTTAAATAGCTTACTGGCTTGCTGAATGATGTGCACATGGTCCAAACAGATGCCGATTTAATTTCTCCTGAATTAACGATCACAAAATTTTTTGACTCATCATTTTCAGTTTCTCACTTTAGAATTAAATCAATACAAATTGCTGGTATGGGGATTTTGATCTGAAGTTTAATTTACATCTTTTGGAATATTTCATTACTGCACTCTTTATCTTAGAGGAAAAGAGGAAAAATTGGCCTGTTGGGCAGAAAATTCAAGCTTTTCTGATTTAATTTAAAATGTTAGGGGAGTAATAGTCCTTTTGCGTATTTAATAATGATCATCCAGTCCAACTTTAACCAATGCATCTGTTATTCTTAGTTTTACTGGTTCCTTACTCTGAAACTTTTCCTTCTGAAAGTGGAAATCCCTCTGAGAGGTGGTTGATCAGCTTATTGTACACTACACACAGAGCTCGTTTCCCCTCCAAAGAATCTATCATGTGACATCTGAATCCTAAACCCATCAAATGAGCTTAAGATATACTGGCGAACAAAACTTGGAGAGATCCCATGACTTGCCAGTAATCCAGAGTCCCCATTTCCCTTTGGCTTTTTGGATTACAATATGTTTTCTTTGTGCCATTTTTCCTTTCTGCTATTAACACTTAAATGTTCCACAAGGCCTTCGGTTTCTTTATGAAAGCCACAACTAATCCCTCATTACCCCACATTCAGGCGTTTATTGAAATGTTTGCAAGCGTTGTATGTGGTCTCACTGGATTAGTGGATTCAGCAGTTCACAGCTGAGAATTTTACACATGCATGTGTGATGCATGCAGGGAGATAATGCTTCTTCTTATAGCGGCTCTTTGCAATGACCTGTGCCATCTCGGGTTCTGTTTTATATTCTCCCAGGAGTCCCTGCCATCATACTGGTCTATGAAAGTCATGGCCCCAGTTTTGTGAGATGCTGCAACTGTTTGCACTTGAAGGGGATAGACCTTAGTGTGCTGATGTAATCTATCAAAGGGAAGAAAAACATTGTATAGTTGTTAGTGAATGACCCCAGTGTCAGAGGAAACTGGGAACAGGGGGATAGAGATTTTTTTTCCAAACTTTGGCTTTTACTTTTCCCCACTCTTTTCCTCATAGTTTTTTCCCCCAGTTTCCTTTCTTTGTAAAAGGGTACTAAAATTGCCTCCGGGCTCATCATACAATGCAGCCTTTCACACTTTGAGACAAGTATGACTGGCAGATATAAGTTGCTGTTCAATGTTAAACAAAACTAGTTGACAAAGGAAGATTTGAGACAAAAGAAAAACCCTAAGACTAAAATCCATGAGCACGTGGCCACATAATGGCTCTGCATTATCTTGAGCATTGTTGGTGTTTTTTAATGTGGCTTCATTTCTCAACCCAGTGAGTCCAATAAAGACAAAACATCAGCAGTTTTTTTAAACCATAATGGAGTTCAGACCATACTTTTACTGCCCTGCCAGTGACTAATGAGTCTTGAGGTCAATAGATTAAAAGAATTTAAGATTTCCATGCCACATCCCTAATTTGATGATTTCCCACTGAAAACTAAAACCAGAAGCTAGGCTACAAAAATATGGGACCAACACTAAAGCTTTAATGTCTCTAAGCTCTTCTGCATTTGTTCTCAGGCATTTGTTGAGTTTTCATTAAGACAGTTATGACATAAGGAAGGATGCCATGTGCTCTCCATCTGCTGTACTCAAGTGATTCAAACTCTGCTTTTTACATCCCTTGACCCTGCTGAGTTGAAATAGATAATGCATTTTTATATATTTATTTTCAGAATTAAAAAAAGCAAACTTAAATGACCCTTCACTTTTATGTCTCAAATGGGGGAAAAATAAATCTCTCTTACTTTCTTTTCATCTCACCCAAAATGATTTTTATTTTTATTGGGTTACTTATTTGTTTAACCTTTCAGCCTTTCTTTTCTTGTCTGGCTTGCTTAGAGCTGCTTGGTCACTGGCATCGGTTCACCCACTATCCACTAAATCACTAACCCCATGGCAGCCTCGCTGATTTTGTCTGGCGCTTCTCCCACTTCAGAGAGACACCAGAAACATTAGACAGGGGTGTGTCTTTGAGTCTTTCAGGCAGTTTATCCTCCTTACTACAGGACTTAGATTGCTTAGTAGCCCTTGTCATTAAATATTGTGCCCATCACTTTGATCTGGTCAAGGTCTGCCTTCTTCCTCTCTATGTTCTCATCCACTTTGATGACCTCTCCTGTATTCCTATACTGAAATATCACTATGACTTCTGTTATCTCCAAATGAGGATACGCCTAAACTTCTAGACTAACACTGAGCTTGAAATATACTGACAGTTTTATATCAGCTATGGGCTTTGTAGAAGTACAAAGGAGCTTCTTACATGCTTTGACCATTTTTCATTGAACAGGTGCTGAGAGAAATGGTTCAGATTTTTTCCTCTAATATAAAAACCATATGAGGATTAATCTGTAGTTTAGAAATGGACACATACCTGCATGGAAACATACATTTGATCAGAGTTACAGTGTTTTGCAAAAGAACAGAAACAACTAAATGACTGGTCTGGAAAATGTTTTCATTCAGCAACTTATTTCAGATATTTTGTGAGTAAAGTCAATGCCTGGTTTGCTTCCTGTGAAGAGGCACATTTAAAATTAAGCAATGCTCCAAACTATCTCATTAAGTGGCAGCAAACTTTTACTCCATGCAAAGCTGGACTCTTTTGGCTCTTGGCTTTTCTTCACATTAAATAATCAGAGTGCAGCTAGCTTGGTAAACAAGATTAAAGAAGATAGCTTTATATGATTTCTGGCTATTAAAGTAAACATTTACTTCTTTCAGCTCGCAGTCAAATTTGGCTTCCGTTCAAAACAGATTTCCACAGCACGCGGCCGATCTTTAATCTTTTTCCGTGTTCATTTCAGAAGTACTAAGTGTACCATCGCATCTTTACCACCCTCCCCTTCATGCACTTGTATAGAAAAGGAAGAGTAACGGTGACCTTTGACTGTTGTTGTGTCTGTTAGGTCAGGCAGTCCTCACACCCTGTGACACATTCCACTCCTGCCAATAAATCTTCCCTCATGAATCAAACTTTGATTTATTTCCACCTTTGTCATAGGGTCTAGAGTCAAAGTGCTCAACAGAGAGTCAAAGAGGTTAGTACTCGGGGTCTCCCAGCAGGATATGATACATTATCACATCCATTTCCTGTAATGTCTGTTAAAACTGCTGTAATGGGTTAATTTGTTTAACTATAATGTGTGTGTTTGAAAGCCTAATAATCATGGTTATAAACGACATGTTTAACTCAACAATAGCACGTGCAGCACACAGGAACTCATGTAGAATAATGAGCTTCTTAAACAGGGCTACATGTAATTGCAATCAGAATCAGCAGTGTGACCTGCTGATTGTGATTTTCTTTCTAAGAGCTGGAATTAACAGCACGTACAAACAAAACAAACAAACAAACAAACTTTTCTTCAATTCAAAATTTTACTTTCACAGTTAAAGAAATTGTTTAATTTTACAATTTCCCCCAAACTGTTACAGGATCCTCTCACATGGAAGCAACTAGAAACAAATGTAAGTTAGTTGGATCATTTGCCAGCATGTGTATAACTTGACCACAAAGCTGGAGATCAACCTTTTGTTTTTCACTTGTATGTACAATATTCCTCATAATTTTTCTTTCTCCTTTGCTAATACCAAGGCTGCTGGCTTATGACTGGCTTTGTTAGCTTCTTTAAAATGTCCATGTTCAACCAGATAAAGGTGACTTAAGTGTCTGATTAGATTTGTTGTTTGGAAGGTTTTCATAGTGTTCCCCTGGTTCGATTGGGCGATTTTTGTATCACCACTCAGAGTGAAGAGCGCCATACTAACAACATGTTAGTGTGTGGCTGTGCGTGTGTACACGACTATTTGTTCAGCTCATAATCTGACATATGTGATCCTGACTGGCTGGTCAACAATCCTGGACTCGAAATGAGGCAGTTCTATCTAGTCATCATGTACATCTCATAAAATACAATTTTTAATGTTTGCTATGTTTATTGGTCAAATATGCATGATTTTCCATCCAAATAAAGACATAAGCAAAAAAATATAACCTGCTTATATTCAGTACTAACAATTTTTACCTTTGTTAAATGGAAAAACTTGATATTGTTTTATAGCTGATGAATTTTGTCAAGAAAAATTAAGCAAGTATAGTTTAAAATAATGTTTGTGACATATGATTGTTGGGTTTTTCTCTATATCTATTATTGTATGATCTACTGTACAATATAAAGCGCCTTGAGGCGACTTTTGTTGTGATTTGGCGCTATATAAATAAATCTGAATTGCATTGAATTTAATTGAATAGCAGGGCGGTAGTAAAACTTAGATCAGCTATAAACTATGTGCGCCTGTTGGACAAAAAATGCTATTTAAATTTGACTGTGCTGCATTATTTTAACATTCTGTTTTAAGCATATCATTTGAGCATAACATGGCACGCATTTGATTTTAAAAAAAAGATGTAAGTTTCACTTGTTTAAAAACGAATCTCTGTCTCAAAAAATTGAGTGGATCAGCAATACTGAAGTTACAAGAGTATCAAGTAAGCGAGGAGTAAAGAGACACTGACATCAGCACAGAAATTGCTTGGCTTCCAGCTGGAAAGATGTCTGCTGCTAAAGGATTCTCCAGAGAATGGCATCCATAAGAAGCTGGCAATGATGAAGCTGTGCTGGCAGCTGATTATCTGTTTTCACACAAGAAAGGATTTGAGACTAACCATAACCCCAAGACATGTGTTTAGCTCAAACATTGTCCTACCATAGCCAAACTAAAAGCAAAAGTTCACATTGAACTTGCTGAATGTGTCTGCAGATAAGGAGATGATAGATAACGACCCGTTTACCTCTTCTGTACGTGTGATGCATGCATTTAGTTCTAATGATTTTCCTCTACCATGCCCCTGAGGTCACTTAAACTCAGTGCAGTTTGTTCAGTTTGTTATATAATTTTCATCACTCATAGAACAACTAACCACAAATTGAGATTAAATTAAACGCCAATGATGGCTGGAAATGGGATTTCAGCGTATTCAATGAAGCATTGACTCCAACAACTAAATGACAGAGAGTGAATGCTGCAGAACCGTAGCAAAACATATTAAAGCATGAAATAAGATGTGGGTTTTTTTCTTCACTAATAACCGGGTTACTGTTTGTGGTTTATTTGAAGATCATTTGCTGGTCTGAGACTCTCTGTAATATCATACCTCAGAACATCAGAGGAGTCTTTAATTACAAAGTTCGAACAAAATTTACTTGGATCATGGGAGAACGCAAAAGACTCCTGGGAGCAGTTAGGTGCCACTTTATCTGTGATTTATATTAGCCTTCCTTTTTTCCCTATGCCGTAATTCACCTATCTGCGTCAATGTCACTGTTATTGATGGAGGCTCTCACTGACACACCAGTGGCGGGTGGCTGGATAGCAGATGAAAGAGGGAATAGATGGTTGCCAGGCTGAAGGTCACGAAAGGGCAGCTGGACATTTGGCTGACCTGCGACCCAGAACCTCACATGTTATTCAGAACTTTCTGTCTGTTGGGATCAGATTAGGTATGCTTTGTACCCCTTTGTGTGTAAATCACACACACATGACTCTCACAAACACCATCTTGTGTTGTCTGTATAGGTGGGCTGGGACACTTGAGACCTCTCAATACTGAAATCTTGCGAAACTTATCCAGTCTTGTCATCAACATGTGCTGTTTTACGTAACACAAACAACACCAGAAACACAAAAAACAGAGAACTCTTTTAGAAGCTTTGTGAAGCGTTACCGCCTCAAAAAACACAGATAAATTGTGGTTTCAGTTCTTATTAATTCACAGAGAATGTAGCCTGTTTGTTGACAGGAAGGTTTTGACTTCAAGAAGCAGAAAAAACAACTTCATTGATTTATTTGTTTATTCAGTCAGTCGTGTTTTTCATGTGTTTTCCTTTTAGGTCAACAAAGGTTTTTCAATATCATTGGCCTATCTTTAGTTGCACAGTTTTTCTTGAATTGAAAACAGCTCATTCGTTTAGTAGACACAGAGTTTAGCAAAGCATAATCAAAAATGTATGTTAGGTGAAGTCCCTGCATACGGTCAAAAAAAGAATTTTCTGATGTAATCATACTCTATTTGCAGTACTTTGCAGTTCATAGTTATCTATGTACATACGGTGCAACTGCCTGATGACTAAAGCATGCACCGCATTACTGCAACGGTCGTGTTTCGGTTCATGAAAGCTTAACGGGCCAGTCCACCTCTCCAGTATTTCATATATGTACCTCCACTGCCACCATCAATAACAGAAAAATAACATTTTGCTGAAATAATGTCATCACATTACGTTATGTGCCAAATTGTTCCACACTTTTTAAATGTAAACACAAACAGGCAAATACCAAGTTCAAAACAGTTCTCTTGTAAACAATCCCTGCACGTGCGTTTCTCACACTGTACACGGAGAGTACGTTGTTTATTTTATTGTGTCTTGCTGAAAAATGGCAGATGGTGGTATTATACTAAACACAAAGTGAGCCGAGGCTGATGGGAATGTTTTTAGTTTCTAAGGCATTTGGTCGTGAATCAAAGCTTTGAAAAAAGGAATTACGAAACGATGACGCTAGAGGAAAACAAAACAAAAAAAATCAAAGGATCACCAAAGTTGCTGTGATTTATCCTTTGGGGAACGTGAATGTCTGAAGTAAATTTCATTGCAATATTTCCAGTCCTTGTTGAAATATTTCTCCCAAAACCACAAATGTGAGCATGAAATATGATGAAGTCATTAGAATTCATCACTGGGGAACCAAAAATGTCTGCACCAAACTTTGTGGCCATCCATTAGTGGTTGAAATATTTTATAATATGTGAAAAGTTTGACCTGTTTGTGGCACTGGAAGTATCAGGTGACAGCAAAAGTCAAAGAATCACAAAATTCAGTGCGAGTCATCCTCTGGGACTCCCACTGGAACATCTGAGTCAATTTAATTTCAGCCTATCTAGTAGATTTAGAGATGTGTGATTTAGGTCACGGTGATGGACTGAGACATAAGTATTGCTACTCACATGGCTAAAAATAGTAAATGCTGCATGTTACAAAAAGGGGAAAAGAAATATATTGTGCCTCTGAACAACCTGCCTTATAGGTGTGCCCAGGAGAAGAAGCATGTTTCGCCCATCAGGGCCTAAGTTTGTGATATCGCTCTCTTGAAGTGCTGTAAGATGTGAGGGATTTTTACCCGGACAAGGCGATAATACCCAGTCACCACAATAACACACACATTTTTATGTTTTGACTTTGGATCTGTGAGAGTAAACTTTTGAGGCCAAATATGGGATCAGTTTTGGAGAGAAAGAGAAGGAAGGCCCAATTTCACAGAGCCTGAAAGTGGAAATGGGTCACATTGATCGCATTTATAAAATATGGAAAATCTATTTTTTCTTTAGCAAGGTTAACTGTTAATGATTCTTCTGACTTTTACTATGAATGTGACTATTTGTGATGCTCACAGGGTAAAACAAAGACTCAGCAGCTGCATATCTTTAGGTCTGTAGCAGTGCTTTTTTCTGCCATGTAGAAATAAGGTTTTAATTAAAAAAAATATTTGAACATGAGATGAAATGTGTGTTTCAGCAATTTTGGTGTGTGGATCCTTTTATATTGTTATGCTCGAGCAATTCTAAAATCAAACAACAGATACAAATGTAAATTTGAACCTACGTGCTGATGTTATTGATAGAGTAAAATGTCATTCCTGAACCACTTTCCACCAACTTCACACAGAGGACATTCTCTCAAACAGCTGTGTAAGTAATTAATATTGAAACACATATACAGACACTTGATGATAACAACCCCATCCTATGCAGGTCTCATTACCAAGCGAAAAGCATGAAATGTAATCACTGAACTGATCTAGGCTTGCCTGGAAGTGCTCTTGAGTAGTGTGTGAAGTGAATTTGAGGTGTGTTTAAGTATACTTTGGGGATCATCAGGGGAAGTCAAGGCCAAAACTTGGCTTTTGGGTAACCCAAACAGGTTTTTATCTTTCAAATAGATGAAACATGTCGGATCCTGACTTGTGTGTGTTCCTTTTAAGAGCTTGCGTGAGTGTAATCTTGTGGAGGGCATGTTTACTGTGGAAGTCTCTTTTGCTCTGAGAAACAACTGAAGTGCTCACTGACTACCTTATGTATACTCGGAGGGGATTGTTTGAAATGAATCACATGAAGAAGGGGAGTAGACATGTATACAAGATAAAATATAATTATCCTATCACCTAAATATTTTGCTGAGAACTAAATAAATATGCAAGCGAGGAAATGAAACCCACCTATGGCTTTGGAGGCTCAAAAGAGTTTATGTGAAAAGAACTCCTCATGAATCAGAGTGAATGCATCAGATGGTAAATTTGCAAATATTGCATTCAACATATATTGAACATGCCAACAGTAAAGGTGCTCTAACGTAACACAATGTATTCTGGTTTAGGAGATAACATAGTTTTACGTGCATGTGGAAAATTTCATTATCACATTTTCCAGCAAGTTTAACGTCAGGATAAAAGGTGTAACGATGACATGCCGCCAGTATCTCTATCCATCTGTATTTGACAGAGCCAGAGTTTTATGCGAGGAACAGCTGTTGTTTGTACTTGGCAGGAAACTGTTTGGAAAGATACGGTACATAATGCGTATGTGTTTGTGTGCACTCATCTGGTTATCGGTACATGATTCTCTGTCCACTCCGGATGAATCTGTGTTGACTCGCAATTATGCGACTCAGTGAAACAAAAGAAAGAGATCTAAACGTTGGCGTAGCTCTTTTGACCATCTGCATTGCTGGAGTGTTGTCATTTTTGTGTGTTTCCGAACCAAAGATGACTTGCTTCAGTGCAGGGCTTACAGTTACACAGAATTTACTGGAGAAACAGCTCGCACGCCAGAGCCCAGCCTGAGCAGTCTTTGTTTGTTTGCAGTGTTTATCAGTCAGTGACAGCGTGTGTTTATATGCATGGTTCCAGTAGGCCTTCATGACCCCAATGCCCTGGCTCACCCCGTCGCCACATCCCCACCTCCTTTTTCTTGCATTTGAGAGCACAACATTAGAGAGCAATCCAGTTCTCCTTCCTCAGGACTGATTATGTCACTACATCATGAGAGTAGCACTGCGAAACAGCGGCTGCAGGGGTCGTGCTTGTCGGAGCTGGGTTTTAATCTCTACTTTTAATCAACAGGCTTACGCTAGCATACTCGAATATTTACGAACATGATTGAAGTCATCACGTTATCTGAAAACTCATTAGGACAAGCAAGAGTGTCTCTGGAAAACTGGCAGAAAAAATGTGTGGGGTAAGTTACGCGTTATACGCCTAAAGTGCAAACGAACGGCCGATTACTTGGTTGTTGTATGTGGGAGGCAGCCACATTAATTAAAACTCAGTCACATGATATGCTCGACAACTGGGATCCATGCAGCTTAAAAGGATGCTGAAAATGTCACGTATGCTGTGTAAGAATGGTCTGTTGAAAACATGCACCGTATTGATTAATTAAGCCCACGCTGACTTATTTGTAAGTCAAACATTTTTATGATTTGTTTTAAACAATATCAATCAGACATTCAGCACAGTTACACTGAAGCTTTGAGTCTCTTAGGACATTGGGTGACTGACAGAGAAGTTAAGTAAACATTAAGTGAAATGCTGGTGCATGAGAGCATAATTGAGTTAAATTAGCTGCAGGAGAGTCCGTCAGCTTCATCATTATGTGTAACTGCCGCTGCCTGGGCGGCTGAGTAATGACATCAACTGTCATGAAGTGGAACCAGTGCTTAACACGTTTAGAAAAAATGAAAGCTCCATGCTTTTCATCTGTTAATATTGTACTCTCTATTAAGCCAACAGCCCCTTTGTGTAGTTCTGCCACCAAAATAACATAGGATATAAAGTTTGTTGATGCTTAAAAAACATTTCTGCAAAATAAGTGACAATTTTGAAAACTGTATATAAAAAAGATTTTGCGCTTATTTTACTACAAATATAGTATTTTCCTGTAAAAGTAGGTACGGGCTTTTCTAGCCATCAGCACGTTCACAGAAGAGAGGCAGCGCTAGCACCTCGCAACTTTGAGTTTATTTGTAAAACTGGACAGGTCTAGACTCTTTACATAATCAGATACGCACAGTAACATAGTACTCAAGCTCTGCCTTCTAAACTGTCTGTTTGAATTACTGTTTTCAGGTAGAAATTACAATGGCAGTAGACTGTCAATAAACATCTTTCGAATTTCATGACTTTGGAAACCTTTACTCAAAATTCAACCACCTAAAAATGCCAGTGTTTTTTTGGAAGCTTACTCCTCTGCTGCTGTGCGTCTCCCATTTCCTGCCTTCTGTAAGATGAAAGCGGTTGAGAAATGAAGTTTTGGTATTTTATTAGAGCCCTACTGGTGCTGCAGAGCACTAAAAGAGTTGAGTCCATGCCACACCACAGGTATGGCTCCCTCTGCTGCGCTAAGAAACTCCACCAATCAATCCCAGTCTTACTCTGATTGCAGACTTAAGCACTGCCTCAGGGACAATACTGTAAAAACATACAAAGTGTATGTGCATATTTTTGGCTACATGTCTTTATCAGCGTCCATATGTGCCACATAGCCAGCATCTGCATGTCATTCTTTGTTCTTCTAGCAAATTCAAATCCCACTTTAAAGATTATTAAAGTAGAAGAGAAGGATCTGTTGTATGATCAGCCAGTGCACAGGAACAGTTTGAATCGGATCTGTCCAGTGTGTTATCCATTATTTGTGATTCATTCATGTTCTGATTTATGTTAAACACTGATGGTTAAAATTAGTTTGTGGTTTCATGGTTCTTCCTCTGAGTGTCTCTACTGGCAAATTCAAAACCACGTCAAAGATAAAGAGTTCATCGCCTATAAGATTCCGGTCTTTGCAGGTTCTGGTCTTTGTTGGCATTTGTATTTACAAATTTTCTGACAGCTTGATCAGAGGAATGTAGCAGCCTGTGCTGTAGACCTGGCTCACACATAGAGTAGAGCACAAACTCTAGCACTGAATAATCTTTATCTACCTCATCAAACAAGCTCGTGGATCTCTGGTAACCAGGTCCAATTTGGCTCCGCCACCGCATCTGTGCTCTGTTTGTGCATGCCATGCTCTGTGGGCATTCTCCCACCCACTGCAGGCAGCTGTAGTACTCGCCTAACCCACATCAGTACTCCTGCACCCCCGTGCTGTGCATGGTTCATATTAGTTCCCCTCCCACCTACTCAGGCCCTGCAATCCGCTGCCCGGTCTGCCTCAGCAGACCAGAGCTCAGCACTGCTATTGGAGGACTATGGAAGGGATGACTGGCTGAAACAGAGCCAAGCGAGAGCCTGACAGGGTTCACTGTGGGTGTTTGATGTAAGGTCACCTCCCCTTGTCTTGTGAGAGTGAATCTTGCTCAGCATGCTTCCAGAATCAGTTCCAAACTGGACCTTGAGAAGGTCTTGGTCGCTAGGTGAATTTTTTGTGGGGTTACACAGTTCAGTGAAAATGCATCCACCACACTATACAGTCTGCTTTGGAGCTAGAGCAGGCTGTCTACAGAAGGTTGGAGGGTTGAGGCCTGGTTCATCTAGCCTGCCTGTCACAGTATCATTGTGTAAGAACTCCGAGGGGCCACTGGTGCATTCACTGGAGTGTGAGTGTGTGTGGGAATATTAGAAAAGTTGCTTAGGCATTTAATAAAGCACTTTATCGAAGGTTTTGCAGTTAAAAGTGCTAAAGAATTACCAGTCCATTTACATATATGTTACTGCTGAATAAGTCAAATTTTTATTAATTTAAGAATTTTATTTTTGCATTTAGTCGATCAAAAGATAATAAGAGCTTCTTTTGGCTACTCCCTTATCCATAAGGGATTGCCACAATGGTTGGATCCACATATTTGGCAGAGATTTTGGATAGTCCTCGTTATACAATGTGATAACCACTAAACTACAGAGCCAATTCATATAAAAAAAATCCACAATATCTCCAAAGCAGCTTGTGGCAAATAATTTCACAGCCACTGAAATGAAACTAAGTAGAAGACAAGCTCCTCCAGTTAACTCGTCAACATAGTGATTTAACAGGCGACTAACCAGCATTCACAAAAAGAAAAAAACAAAAAAAAAAGTCAGGTTTGTTTCTCACATCTGACCTTTGGAAAAATAAACAAGCTAATGTCTTGAGCAGGAGCCCCTCAGATGGAGCCTCTGTCATTCCAGGTGGCCAGGGGTTAATGCCACGCCAGCAGCATGCTTACCCACCCAGTGGAGTTTTTGTCACATTTATTTTTCTTGCCAGTGCAAAGCCTTCTCCAAGAACTGTCCTTGCTATCATGTGGAAGAAGTTTGCAAGCTGTGGCAAACGCTGCACAAAATTCAAAATTCCTCCCAATTTCTAAGCCTAAATCAATTCCAGCAGCATGTTTGGCATGTAGGCCCTTCCCACTAATTTGAGCAAACCTTTTCACACATTGCTTTTCAAATTTTAATGAAAACAATCCCTTTTCACTGAGAGTGGACTTTATTCAGAATATATTTTGAAAAAGAAATGCAAATCAAATTTCTCAGTTGAACCTTTGGGGTCAAGGCTCTCACTGGATAGGTTAGTACACACAGGAGTTTAAAAAACTTTAAAAACACTTGGAATCACATTTGTTCTCGACAACCTTGGATATGCTGGTAGACAAAGTAGGACTGTGCAGAAAGTTTTTACAGGGCAGCTGTCGGTGTGTACCTGTCATACTTCCTCAGACTTTTTTGTCATCATTATTGTGTTGAGTTTCTAGTGTATTAACTCGCACACATGATTTAAAAGCTGAAAAATAGTATTGCATGTCTGTTCTTAAATAGCCCTCCGTTTCCATTATTTCTATTAGCTGTACCTTTTTTCTTCAGCAGCATAATACCTCTCCTCTCTGTTCGTTTGGCCTTTTTTGGGACCTGTCTCTCCTTAAATGGTTAGACGCTTAATGACTTCCAGATGCGAGGTCCAGATGAAAGACAGACGCTTCAGTTTTAAATGAAAGTCTAATGAACTGAACTTTTTTCACAACTGCTAAATTGCAAAGTACAAAGAGGGCCTGAGTATAAAATATGGGTATTGCAAGTTTTTTGTTTGTTATTTATTTAGACTCTACATTGCTTATGTTGTTTGATTCCTTCTTTATAAATAAAAAAAGGAAAAATGAGCCATTGTAAGGGTACTTGTTTGTTTGAGCTTCATTTTGGCAAATTTATGATAATGTATCCTAAGCTTTGACCTGATTACTAGGAGTTATGTTTTGAAACTCTGTGGAGTCTTGTGGGTTAAGTTTTTAGAATTATAATACCACAGAAAAGATTTATTTTTTAAACATTACTGGTCAGCAGTCGTGCTTTCTTCCAGAGGAATCGCATTACCTGTTCTCTTTTTTTCTTATACTAAGTAATCTAAAAGTCTATAGTTTGTAGGTACAAAGTGCTATGCTGTGATATTTACTTGCCTTTATGCTGCCATACAGATTCATCACTCCATGAGACCTAATCATACTGATTTTCAGTTCAGGTGTTGTGTAATTTGGCATTGCTCAACCTTTTCTCCATTTTCCCTCCTTAAGCATGTGCTCTTGACAGCCACCCTTCCATTCACACCATTTCTGATGAGCCTTCAGCCAACATTAGATGCTCCTTTGTTAGGCAAATGTGTTAACCACTACACTATAGAACCATTTTATTTTTAAAAAAAATCCACAGTATCTTCAAGGCAGCTAGTGGCAGGCAGTTTTTCAGATACTGAAGTGATTAAACTGAGCAGTAGACAAGGTCCTCCGTCCTTCAACCGAAGTGTCAGATGCATCTCTCAGTTTCTGCCTTTGCTGGATTTTTTTCCTGTTTCAGATACTATTTATCTGCTGTAGATATTTTTTTAGGCCTGCCACTTCTTCTTTTGTTCTCCACTTATCCAGGAGACACTCGGGTAATAGCTCTTTGTGAATCACCATAAAAAAAATACATTTTTATGCCTGTCAAACTGTGTTATCTTTGGCATTTTTCATAAATTCAGCTAAAGAATCTGGAGCAAACTATGTGTTTTTGTAAACGATTCCTAGCCATAAAGTGCCTAAAGATGCAATTTAAAATTGGTTCTTTGCTATGTTGTCATTATGTATAGACACAGCAGTGATTCACCCCTTAAGTTAGGTGCCTTTTCTGTACTTCTATGATTTGTAGGTTTCTTAACAAACCAACATTCCTCTGCAAACACTCAGGTACATTGAATGGACTATAAAATGAGTGAAAAAGCAGCCAATGCCCACAGAGATCTTTGAAAGACCCTCAAAAAGCCTGGAGGACTATCACTTAAGGAGGTAAAATTCCTCGAGCAAGCCTCGAGAAAGAGGCTTGCTCGAGAAAGAGAACTATGATTAGAAGATACATTGCCAGTAACAAAATTTGTTTGGGGAATGTGGATGCTCCCAAATCATTTCTGGAAAATTACAATTACATGGAATTTTTGGAGACGTGACTTCTACCTGCTTTACAGACAGAACTTCTGTTATGATGTTTCAACTTACCTGCTTTAAGTACTGTAGTATTATAGTGAGTGATGTAGGAAAGACTCAGAAACTTTGTGCGGCTGTCAAAGGAATCTACTTCCAGCCCATTTTTTCTTTGCTTTTTACAGCAAAAGCAGTGAGGTTTGAACATGTGGTTCTGGGTATTAATCCTTCAGCTCCACTTACAGACTTTTGTCTTACACTTTCTTCAAGCCACTATTTAGCTTTTTTCCTACATCAGCACTGGTGTCTTGGAGGCTGTTGGTATTTCTTGGCTCATTACTCCTGCAAGGGCAGTTGGAACCAATTACTACAGTGAAAGGACAGTTTTATTTCTTTGAATTCAATGTGGATATTAATGCTGGCCAGAGGGTGACTCTTGATATATTTGATTACCACTTATCTTTACTGTTGAATCAGCACTAAGACAAATATTTGTACTGATGAAATATCAGTTTATAAGCTGTTATTAACTTTACACAAGTTCCCAAAATGCTTAAAATACACAGGACAACAACTCCTCTGTTAAAACAAATCGTTTAACCAGTCCTGGCGTTGCTGCAGCTTTACAGTATGGTACCCTGATTGCAGTGTATTAGGGATACCATGTTTCTGCCCTGCTTTGTCATATTCAGACCTTCTCTGTGTACATATGTGGAACACAATGGGGCAATATGGATGATACTCTGAGATACTTGATATATTTCATTGCCTTTATCACACTTACACAAAAACAGCTAGACGTCACAGGCCACAGTTTGGCAGTATTTAATGTCACAATTTTATAGACCTTACACATGTCTTAAACTATGCTGTGAAGGTTTCAGCTTTTTGTCTCATGAGTAATCACTGAAATCTTTCACATATGGTTGGTCCTAATCCAGACGGTACAGGCTGTGCTACAAATGTTTAGAGTTTTGATATATTTGTCAACAGTGAGCGGGCTTCTTCCTTCCACTGCCCGGGTGTGGTCTTTGTCTGGCTCTTTGGTGTGGTGGGGGACATGTCACAAAGTCCCTGACCTGCCCATCTGCTACTTAAGCGGCTATTGAGAGAGGCCTTTAGGAGGTCTCCACCTCGTTTTCCTCATCTCTGCTCTCTTCAGAAGTGATGCCAGGACAATAGAGGCAGAGCAGTGTGCAGGGCTTCGCACCAGCTGTGAAAGCTCAAAGCATTTCTCAGTCCAGATTTCTACAGCTCACCCACTCGTTTTACTTCTTTGAGCCTACTCTTTCCTCTTTGCCTCTGCTGTCTTTAATGATCTTGTCACTTTATCAATCTATCACATTACCCTGCTGATTGCTCCTGTGTGAGTCCTGCTATTAAGAGCTTAACTTGTCATGCCTGTACAGCTGTCATTGAATATTATTTTTGAATGAAATTCACCATGTTGTGGTGAAAAATGCATGTGATTGGGTCTAATATTGTTCTAAATCTCACTGGGTTGTCAGAAACTGCGGCGTCACTGCTCTGAAAGTTCCACATCATAAATATGCCTGCTGAAATCTATGTAGTGGGTGGAGTACTAATTTCCCTTACCTTTTATAAATCTTCATCATTCACTAAACAAGGTCCCCTTTATTCTAAACCTAAGGATGAAAACTTTTTCCTTTTTAACATCCACACAATATTTCTTTAAGCCCACGCCAACTGTCTGGCCAACATATGTAAGTAAAAGCACTACTCCAGAAAGATAAAAGAAAGCTCAGTCATAAATATGAGCTTAAGAGATTTAGAAATGTCATCCAGTATTTTCTAAAACTGTTGCTGTATTTTGTTTAATTTGGGCCCCTGCTGGTTTTGCTGCATACTAATCTGTGTTTTGTATGTTTGCAATGAGAATACAAAAAAATATTTGGAGTTTGATGTCATCGGAGTTCAGAATTAACTTGATCTTGCTGTCTTGCTCTGCAAGCATCACGAGACTGTGATGAGCAGTCGCTTTATTCCCAATGTTTGTACGTTTGTGTCTTTGCTTACGCATCTAAGGTACACTCACAGGACTTGTGCATGCAGAGTTTGATTGATGTGTGTGATGATTTCCCAGTTGGCAAACATTTACATGCGCACTCCGTCATTTGTGGCCTGTTTGGATTGGCAGAGTTGCGGTCCTGATTGGCTGGTTTTGCTGAGGAATACGTGAGATGGATTTGTTTGACTGGGCACTCTAAAATACGGGGTGCGTGAATAAAACCTACATTGCCTTCAGTTCACCCCTTGTTGGCTTCAGCGGGCCCAGCTTTGCATCATTCACTTACTCACTGGTTTTTGCACTAGTTCTTTCCACGGTGTGGTTTTTATGCACGGCTGCACAATGAAGGTCTAGCGGGGAGCACTAGCTATGGACAAATAAGGTCACACATACATATGTTTGCATTAACCTCATACATTTATGATCAAGAACTGAAAAGCCACATTCAATGATTAGAAAAGGCATTTTGGGAAATTTCACATCCAAAAATAGAAATCACCCAAATCCTGGCCTTCTGAAAAGAAAATAAAGGCCAGGCTCTTTCCCAGACCACAGTATTAGGATATTAGATGGCCCAGAAAACAATAGAGCAGGAAAAAGCCTCAAGATCATTATTTCATTTGGACATGTTATATATAAATATACAAAATCCTGTTCTCTCCTGTGAGTTCTGTTCTCTTGACTGGACAGTCAGTCAGTCAGTCAGTCAGTCAGTCAGAAAGTCTCCTCTGGAAGTCTCCTGGAATCTGATGGGAGAACCACAAAGTTCCCCAGTTATCTTTGGATTTGTCCAGCTTGTTTTACTAAGGACTCAGCCAAACGTTGCCTTTCCCCTGCTGATAAGACAGCTCCCATCATTCCTCACTCACATACATGAAGTGTAGGGAGAATACTGCTGGCTGCTGGTGATGATCTAAGCTTACTCTTGCTTTTGAACTTTAATCCAATAAAAATAAAGTTTGTGTAATACCTATACACTCCAGAGGAGAGAGTACAAAGTCACTGGGAAACTGAAACAGAGGCACCTGATATTAGTGATGGATACAGCATAGTGGAGACTGGTATTTTTCTATGCTGCATTGGGTGGAGAATTCCTATTTATATCGAGCAGATGTTAAATGACTTGTCTGGTTACCAGTTTTAAAATTTACAATATGTATATGTGGTTGAGGTTAAGCCTTAATGTGCTTTCTGGAAGTTATATATAGTATAAAAGGTTAGAATAGAATGGTAATTAAACCAAGAATGCATGAAAGGGACATAAACAAGTATGAATAATGCATGACTCCTCGCTGTGACACCAGTGCAGAACTGTAACATTATGCAACGTCCCAAAAGAAAAGGCTTTTATTTATTACTTTTTTGAATCTAATTTTGTCTGATGTTTTCTGGCTTATTCATCTTAATCTACTTTTATTTTTAGTTTGTAATCAGGGACTTTGAGCAGCACACTGGCTCATTTTCATTACTGACACTGGGATTGCCCAATCAAATGTCTTAATGTGACCGTCCCCTCCCCCACCACTGCTGTGCGCTCATGCAACAAACAACTGTAAAAACGGTAAAATACTGTAAGTAGGGGTTTCAATTACCCAGTTTATTGTGCCACGCTTATTTTTTACAATTTGCTGGTATTTTTTTTTAAACTCAAAAAACAGCCTCATTTCATTGTGAACTGCTGTTTAGCCTGAATAGACTAAAAAAGCTCCTGTTGCCACCTTACTGAAAGCATTTTTTTCTTGTCTTTTCTTTCTTTTTCATACACTGTATGTAGGTGTACTTTTAAAAAGTTTTTATAGAAGGTTTTGCCCAAAATGGGAAAAAAAATCATAGCTTCTACAATCAGTAAAGGTTTTTGAAGGTTCAGTCACAAGAGAGGAAATGTGTTCTTGCAGATCTTTTTCTTTAACAACATTCAGGTATTCACACCAAGGTGCTCCTTCAGTTTCCCCCCAGCTGACACTCATCACACAAATATGAGTAAACCAAACACATAAATCTTTGGGGTTGTTATAAATAACTTGTCCCCCCCTGCTAAATGATAAAAAGTAAGCAACAGCTTTTGCACATTAAAAGAGTAGCTTTTCTCGTATTGCTCTTGGTTTCCCCTTTCCTCGTGTGGTTTATTATTCTTCTTCTCTTTGGCTTGCATCTCTGCCAGCCTTACGACTCTCTCACTCCAACACCCCACTCACCCTCTGTTAGGAGTTACAGTCAAGAGGGCTCTCTGCTGAGTCCCCCGTCTGCCATCTGCTCAGGAAAGAGATGAAGGCTAAATTATTGCAGACAAACCTTCATCACCTCAAGTGAATGATTTCCATCCATTCACAGCCATACAAGTAACATCTTTTTTAAAAGTCAGGATTTGATAATAACCATGGCTTGCCTTATTTTTCTTGGCGATATTTCTGATGAGTGCTCCCTCTTTCACAGATGAGGTTCCCTGCTGCTACACGTTGGAGCACCAGACCATGAGCTCAATTTTATTCCAATTAGTGTTTTTGCTAAAAGGATTCATTTATAAAACATGGAAGGAAGAAGAATTCTAATCAACTTGTGAGGTTTAACCCTACTCTAATCTGCGATCTAGCACCAACACTTGCAAACAATTATGCTGCTCGTACCCAGGGGTTGATCTGATTGGTGTGTTTGCCTTGTGCTGTCTTGGGAGATCCAACAGTAATTGAGCTGGCTTCTTGGCTGATGGCTTGGGAGCTGCTTTTATAGCTCCAGTGGTTCTATCCTTCTCTAAATGTGCAGCATTATTAAGACCAGACTGCAACCAGGACATCACATCAGGTTGTAATGCGTTGCACTAAAATATAATGTGTGGTATCCCACCATTGCCCAGCCGCTCTTGTCACTGTCCTTTGCAGACACACACTACTCTAGAAGCAGGCAGTTTCTCCCACTGGCAGGCCTCCCAGAGCCTGTAGAAGTCATCCTCCTTCCCCCCCCCCCTTCATTCCCTCAGAGCTCTTTCTGCCAGAGGGCCTGTTTGGCTCATGTTCTGGCTCGGATAAACAATAAAGAACGGATCCAAAGATGCTTTCAAAGGCACCTGGTATGGTGCTCCTGTTTCAGTTTGTGGACTGTCCTGACTCTTACAACTAATAGAAATTAGTTTTGATCTAATGAGGATTTAGAGTAACGTAATTGAATATGGAAAGTGCTGAGTTTATCCAGTGAGATATTCCCCTTCCAACTTAATAAATTTTAATTGTAATGTGCAATGTTGGACTGTTTAACCCATAGCATGTTTTCCTCTCTGTAGGTGACTGCGGCAGATGCAGACAGTGGCTCCTATGGCTTGATTACCTATTCTCTTGGCTCTGGCATTAACAGCGCTGTTCCCTCTAAATTCACCATTGGCAAGGAGACTGGCCAGATCTGCACTACTGCTGCACTAGACAGAGATCAAGGACCAGCCAGCTTCGACTTTACTGTTACTGCAGTAGATGGGGTAAGCCACCGCCCTTTGAAATCATGAATCCACAGAGCTGCAGTATAATCCCATAAACACAGCAGCCATGCTTTTCTTATAGACAGGAGAGCAGAGATGTGGCCAACTGTGCAGGAAAAAAAATGAGTTTTTGAGTTGTCCCCCTCCCAAGTTTGAATAGTTCTCCTTGGTAGGTAGACTTAAGTTAGTACAGCATCCTGTGCACTGACTGCCAAAAAATACTTAAAGAAGAAAAAGTTAAAAATGAAAGAAAATTACTGCGGGCATGTTAAAGCAATCAGAAGGAAAATACCTCAACTGTCAGGCAGTAATATTTTAACAAGTTGGACTGCCGCCTTCCTCGTTTTTGCCACCTGGTCCAAATGAAAAGCCTGCACTGTATTTCTGCAAATGAAAAGGCTATGAAACAGACTTGGGTTGCAGCAAGCCCTCTCACCCTCCACGGGTCATGACATATTGCTCTTTCCCAAGGGAAACTATCAATCTGTGTCCCTACGCGAACCTCCTGGGACTATATTTTAGAGGCTACGCCATACATCGAAATCTTAACTGGGTTTACTGCTGGTTTTTACTTCCACCATTAATGTGGTCTATGTGCGCTGTTAATGTGGCCTAAATCCTGCTTTCAGGTATGTTTTTACTGTTCATGATTTAATATGTGAAGGTATAACAAAAGAGCTTTTTGTTTCCTCTGCAGGGTGGACTGAGCTCAGTGGCCTATGTCAGGGTAGATCTGGTGGACATTAATGATAACAGACCCGCTTTCTACCCTCTCAGTTATGCTGTTAGTTTGAGCACACAGAGTGCCCCTGGGACATCTGTTGTCAGAGTGACAGCCTATGACCCAGACTCAGGCAAGAATGGGCGAATTACATACAAAACAGTGCCTGGAGGGGCTTCTCCATACTTTACTCTCAACAAAGACACAGGTCAGTGTAAATATTGTTCCCCATTCCTGCTCTGGACTTTTATAATGATTTACAGAAATAATTCAAACAATTTATGATATTGTGTGATGTCAAAATTGCCTGTTAATGTATTATCTTTGAATCCTTTTATAGGTGTGATCTCACTGTCTCGATCTGTCTATGGGAAGGCCAACTCTGTCGTTCCAATGGTTATCTCTGCTCAGGATGGTGGTGGTCTTGTTGCCTTAGTGAATGCCAGAGTTAACATTAGTGTGGTGGCAGGTTTAGTGGCTCCGCCCGTGTTTGAAAAGACTCAGTATTACTTCACCGTGTCAGAGGACGTCCTGCGTGGGACTGTTGTGGGAATCGTCCAGGCCAGCAGTAAAACAGGTGCGGACTACAGACACCTTAATCTGACACTTCTTCTGTAAAAACCCCCCCAAAAATGTTATAATTCAGTGACCTGTCTTTGTAATTTTACATCTTTCAGGCATCTCTAGAGATATTTCCTATACCATCAGCTCCGGAGACCCTGCAGGCTACTTCACAGTTGATCCTGACACCGGGGCCCTAAGGACCAGTCTTCCCCTGGATCATGAAGCCCAATCAGCTCTTGATTTGGAGGTGCAGGCCCGCAGCGGCAACCCTCCTGCCTTTGGCCAGACCCGTGTCCACATTACCATTGCAGATGTCAACGACAACCCACCTGTTTTCCTGCCCTCATCCTCAGAGTCCCTGCTGCTGCCAGAGCATACAGAAATGGGCACAGTAGTTTATCGTGTCCAAGCTGAGGACAGAGACTCAGCAGTCAATGGACAACTCACCTTTGACCTTTCTTCTTCAAATGGACTCCAGAGGATTTTTAGCATAGAGCGCAGCAGTGGAGAGATTCGATTGGTAGGGAGCCTCTCTTATGAGAATACCCCCCGTTATGACCTCCAGGTTATCGCCAAGGATAGTGGAGTACCCCAGCTAAGTGCCACCTTCATGCTTGTGGTTCATGTCCAGGCAGAGAACGACCAGGGTCCTGTGTTTGACACCCTCACATACCGCGTTGAATTAAAAGAAGGAACTCCAATAAGCACACGCTTTCTGCAAGTCAGAGCTTTGAACAGAGAAACACCAACCTCTGGCCACGTTGCTCCCCTGGCATATCATTTACGTCCAGATGGAGATGCTGCAGGTTTTGGCATTGCTGCAGACAGCGGCTGGCTGTTTGTGAAGAGTGCCCTGGACAGGGAAGTCAAGGACATGTACCTCCTGACAGTGTTAGCCAGTACAGGCCATGGACAGTTAAAGAAGACAGGCAGTGCCACAGTGCGGATATCGGTGACTGATGAGAATGATAACTCTCCTCGGCTCACGCAGGAAAGGGTCTTCATGGCTGTGAGAGAGAACCTGCCTCCGGGAACAGGCTTTGGTCACGTGTTGGCCACAGATCGCGACAGCGGCCCCAACGGACGCCTCGCTTACCGCTTTCTGCATCCTGACCGTCACTTTCAGATTAACACCCACACAGGTTAACTGAAAATTTTATCCACTGAGATTAGTCAGTTAGACTTAAGTGTTAAAATGTGGCTTGATTAGTTTAATTTTAATAAGCAACCATATAAATATGCATATTTATACAAAAAAGGTAATGAAGGCATAAAAATTTGATTTGCCTAAAGAACAGAACAGGCATGCAAAAACATTAGTTCACCAGTGACAGAGGAGATAACATGAGAAAGGAAGCTGATATTATTTGTTTAATTGATCTCCAAGGCTTTGCAGAAGATCAGCCTTTGAAGATATTGGCACATGCTTGACTGGAAAATTTTAATTGATCAGCTTAATTATGTCCATTTTATCTGTCTGTAAAATTGTGTTATGGTCAAACTAAGCTCAAATAACCAAAAAAATAAATTTTTCCTGAATGAAAAGCATGTGGAAAAACACAATTTAGTCAAGTCAGAGAGACATCTCTAAAAGATGAGAGACTGAGGTTGCCCCTCTGCCACTGTCATAAATTAGTTAGATCACGGTGACAGCAGCACTAAGCATCCTGCTGAGTTCTAATTGGCCTGCTGAGCCTGCTAGTCTGTAGGTGGAGACTCGGGCTCTGATTTGTGATCAGTTGTGAGTCAGTTGTGAGTCTCTAGAGCATCTTCCAACCTCTCAGAAATCTTCTGTTTGTGTGTATGAACGTGTATCCGACTGTGTACGAACAGATCTGCACACTGTTCATGTCTATTACTTATGTGTCACTGATCAAAGCCGGCTGGCTCTTAAGACTCATCATTATTCCAGTGGACTTGTGCCTGTGCATAAAATCTCTCTCATTTATCTACTTGTGTCCCCAGGTGAGATCAGCACAAGGATGACTCTGGACAGAGAGCAGCAGTCTACTTACCAGCTCTTGGTGGTGGCACAAGACGGAGGTTCACCCCCTCGTAGCGCCACAGGCACCGCTTTCATCACTGTACTGGACGAAAATGACAACGACCCTGTTTTCATCCACAGTCAGTCAGGGAAAAACATCATAATTCAGGTAATGTCGAAAGAGCACAAATGTTGTTTGGCAGAAAATAAATTGCTATCATAGAGTGCTGAAAATCTGGTTTAACCCTTAGGTGATGGAAGGTCAGCCTTCTGGGGTTGTACTGGGTACACTGCAAGCCAAAGACCCTGATGAAGGGGAGAATGGCACAATATTCTATTCTTTGTCAGGTACTTTATAGAGACGTTTAAAGAAATATATCTTCCTCCAGTCTTTATTAATTTTTTCATGCTTTTCTTCTTTTTTTGTATATTGTTGAAAGCGGATTCAATTTAATGTTTGTGTTTGTGTGTTCAGGCTTCCTATGCACTTCTCATCTCAAGTTCGGGTATGCTCTGTTTCTTCTAGGTCCCAGAGCTGAGCGCTTCTCTTTGAACACAAACACTGGCGAGTTGCGTTCGTCATCCCCTCTCAGCCACTCGGAACGGGCTGAGTACACTCTGACGGTGACAGCCACCGACAGAGGACTGCCCCCTCGCAGCACCTCCTGCTCCCTCACCATTCAGGTTAGACTGTGTTTTGGAACCACTGCGAGCACAAACACCCACTATATTCACCTATTTGATATCAAAGAATAGACTCGGGGCAGCGACGATCTGCATCCCTGGGCCCCTCGCACTAGTTGCAGACATATCAGCCTCACTTCTGACAAGGTCCCCTCCCATCCCCTCCCCTTTTCTTCCCCTGTGAATTTTCAAAAGGGAAATTTCTATCTGAAATGGAAAAGTGGATCTGAATCAAATACTCCCAGCTGGCTCGTGATGAGGGCCAGCTGTAGACGTCTATGATCAAGGTCATACTCAATGACTTCAACACTTTTTTAATACAGTAGCCCTTTTTGCAAGGAGCAGCAAGGCTATACACTCAACATAAAACACAGCATTAAAGGTAATTCGTGTTAATATTTAATATAGAACAGAAAAAAACACAATGGAAGAACTCTGGAAGGAAGATTTATAGGTTCCAGGAAAATTGAGCTCCTATATAAACAGCTCCAGTCAGCGCCAGCGCAATTTTTCCTCTTTTCCAATAACAAAAAATGGAAGTCATAATTGTTAGTTAATTGGATTAAACAGTGCAGTGTTGTTCTTGCCTTGTGACGTATTTGTGTAATTTCCTTTAATCATCTTTTCTGAATGATTATTTAATTCCGTCGATGATAGGATAGGCCTATTCCAATTTATTTTTGGAACACTTCTTTTCCATCTAATGTGGAACCAATTTACAGCTTGTCAGCAAGCACAGCATATTTTTTTGAGTGCCTACTTAGTGTGGGAATTGTGCTGTTGGATACACTGCTGAGTATCCAGACTGGCCAATCAGGTTACAAAACACGGTCAGTAATTTCGATTAAAATTTCATCAATAAAGCCACTCCGTGCTCATTTACCTGTCACAGCTGCTTTAATTTTCACACTACATGCATGTATCAAAGGGAAAAAACATGTTTTATTTAAACAATGTTTCAGAAGAGAAATAATAAGGTTGTAGTCTTTGAAGACACTCGGAAAAGAAGTGTAAAACTATATGCAGTACCGCAGTATTCCTCAGTACTAAATTCAAGCCCTTATAACACTTCCTTTTCTGATTGCAGCACTTTTATCATCTATTATATTTCTTGGCATCCAAACAGATGTCAGATTAATCTTAGCAGTCATGTTATTGAAGTCTATAAAAACCTTTTGTAAGTGGTTTCATTTATTCCCCGTGAACACATTCAGTGTGGAGAGGACGTCTGTTTCCACTTTGCCTAAAATCCATAAAATATTTTCGTTCTGTATTGAAAATTGCAAACTTAAGTTGCCACTGGGCATTTGAGTGAAGCATTAGATCTGCTGCCATGTTGCTGCGCCGTTAAATATAAATGCAATGTGTTGCTTTACTGCAGGTTATCAGCATTAACAGACCTGCTACCAAGAAGAATTCACTCTCCATAACTTTCAATTCGGTGGAGGAGGCCAAGCCCGGATCTGTTATTGGCTCGGTCCGTCTCCATGATAGAGGAACCTTAGAGGACGACAAGGTGACCTACACAGTGGTGGGGGGTACGGACCGAGATGGCACATTTGTTGTGGATCGTCTGACTGGGGACGTTTACTTGGCTCGCCCTCTTGACTATGAACGAGACTCGCGCTACAATCTGCAAATTGAAGTGGATGACTTCTCCGAGGCCCCTCCGAGCAGCACTCTTGTCCACCTGGACATCGACATAGAGGACAGTAATGACCACACTCCTCAGTTCCCAGAGGACCCCATCACAATTGTCATCTCTGAGAGCATGGATCCTGGCTCCTCTGTCTATACTTTCCAGGCCACAGATAAGGATGGCAGTGGGTCCAACAGCAAACTGGTGTATTCCATACTACAACAGTGGCCAAATACCCCAGGTCTATTAACCCTCGACCCATCAACTGGGGTTCTCTCCTTGGGCCAGAAGCTGGACTATGAGGTCACTCCAAACCTCATCCTGGTTGTAAAAGCAACAGATTCTGCTCCTGATGTCAGCCAGAGGCGCTGGGGTTCTGTCACGGCAAGGCTGTATGTGACCGATGAGAATGACAATCCACCAGTGTTCATATCGCCAACAGCTGTCAGTGTGATGGAGGATCAGCCAGTGGGCTTTGTAGTGCTGTATGTCATGGCCAGAGATGCAGACCAAGGGGAGAATGGTAGAGTGACCTACAGAATTCAATCAGGCAACACTGCAGGGACATTCAGTCTCAACCCTAGTACGGGTAAGTGCAGCCCGAAGCCAGGCTTTATTCTCCGTGTGCTTCATTCAAATTAGCTATGCTGTTTTTCATGCATAGCTAATTTACATCCTTTAGATCGGTTTTCTTCAATTTCAATTTCAATTTCAATTTTATTTCTATAGCACATTTAAAAGTCACAAGTACAACAAAGTGCTTCACAAACGAACCATACTTGCAATTTACAACAGGAGAAAACAGTTAACAAAGAATAAAATTATAAAATAATAATATAAGAACAGGCATGAATCAGGGAAAATTAAGCTAAGTAGTTTGAAAAGCGAGCTTAAATAGATGGGTTTTTAACCGAGATTTAAAAGATTGGATAGTTTCCGACACACGGGACATCAACCGGTAGGCTGTTCCAGAGTTTTGGTGCAGCGAAAGCAAAGGCCCGATCCCCCTTCGTCTTTAATCGAGACATTGGTTGCATTAGAAGCCCCTGATTAGAGGATCTGAGTGCCCTTGTAGGGATATATAGATTAAGAAGGTCAATCAAATAACTGGGTGCCAAGTTATTTAAGATTTTAAAAGTATATAAAAGAATTTTAAAAACAATACGGTATTTGACAGGAAGCCAGTGGAGGTCAGCTAGAATGGGAGTAATATGATCCTGTCTTCTAGCGCCGCTTAAAAGGCGTGCTGCGGCATTCTGGACTAATTGTAGGCGTTGAATAAGAGAGAGTTGGAGGCCTAAGTAAAGAGAATTACAGTAGTCCAGTCTAGAGGTTATAAAAGCATGAATGAGCCTTTCAAGATCTTTATGTCGTAGGTAAGGCATTGCCTTCGAAATTTGGCGTAGTTGGTAGAAGCTGGTTTTTACCACTGCAGCCACTTGCTTATCTAATTTGAGGGAGCTGTCCAGCATTACTCCGAGATTTCTGACAGTGGGCGATAAGTGGCTGGCATAGGAACCTAAAGTCTCCTTGTTACAATCCTCAACAGAAAGGGCTTTTAACACCCAAAGGTCATTGTATACATGCAAATTCATTTTGATTTCACCTTGCAATTGCACAAAAACAGGAAAGGTCTTGACATACACGCTGTATTCACTACTTATTAGGGCTGTACTGTCGTATATTTGACATTAATCACTTTGTTGATGGGTGTGCAACTGAAGTTAAGGTGTAGAAAAATAAATGAACAGAACATTTTCTTGCTACTTTTTTGCGCTCAGTGACCAGTGATATGTCAGGATCACAGGGCTCCTGCCCTAAGGTGCCACTGCTGTCTCGCCATTATCTTTTTCAAAAATACCCCGAAAGGGAAAGCTGATTTTTTTTATATCTTCATAAGTTAGCTCTGGCGATGACTGTGAACTTTGCTTTCCACCCAGTGTTATCTGGGATAGCTACTGATCACAACTATGAGTTGTTATGATTAGAAGAATAGTCTACTTAAAAAATATTTAATTTAAGTGCAAATACAAACAGTTTGAAGATTATAATGAGTAAGATTTCAAATCTCTTATGCTGTTTACTTGTTTTCCTCATCTTTCTGCTTCTTTTTTCTACTTATCATTATACTAAAACTTTTGGCTTCAGTTTCTCAGGTCTCTCTTTGTATTCTCTGCCCTGCTAGGCTGTAGAACTAGAACTAAAGCACTACTGTGTCATGCAAATCTTTTGCTGAAGATGAAATATTTTCATCTTCAGCAAAAGACAAGCAAATCTGCATCAGAATCTCCTTCTAAATTTCACTTTGCATTGCATATATACTCACTACTCTACACGACTCCACACAAAATTCACCTAACCTTACTTTCTATAAACACACACAAACTGTTTTAATAATCTGCTTACTTCTAAGGTCAGCCCAATTCTTGCTTCACCTTTCATGACTTATTTCTCTCAGTTGGAGGCCAGACAGGCCAGCTTGCCAAATATTAAACGCACACATACACACACACAAGAATGTGCAAGTACACGTGCATACGCGCGCACACACAACAACCCATCATCTGTTATTGTGGATCTATTCCCATGAAAGACCAAAGAACCTCCTGCTCAGGCTTCTGGGAACCATTAGAGGAGGGATCAGTTACGCGTGTTTATGTGTACGCACGTGTGTATGTGTGTGCGTAGGCATGCACATATGTGTTTGTGTGCTTGCATTAGAGTATGTCACTTAGTCAGCGCTGACCTTGGGCCATTTGGTCCTGTGGGCTTTGTTGTGGTGTTTGAGACACGTGTCAACATTTGCTCCGCCCTCGCCTTCAAGTCGCCAACCAGGATGCCTCCTGGAGCAGTTTGGGGATGGAAACATTCAGCGTCTGTCATGCATGTCACTTCTGCTTCAGCCCAGTATGTGCACTCATCTTGAAGTGCTTTTCATGCACACTAGTTATTTGTTAGAATAGTGACAAATTAATCCTTTGTGCACCTGGTTTGCTCCCGTTTTGGGGTCAGTGACCAAAGGTCTACGACAACTCTGCACAATCTGTTTTCATTACCTTGGCGTCACAGCTAACCACAATAGAGAGAACTATCAGGCGATTGTTATAAATCTGTAAAGTCACAGTGTGAGACACATTCTCATCACTCAGTGTCAGAATGGAGGTCATTAATTTTCCTTTCAAGAGAAGTAGGGAGAGTTTACTGGTGATATGGGGGACTGCTTCTCTGCAAAAGACAACACCATTCAGGGATTAACCCATCAAATTTTGATAAATGGCTTTGCCATATCAAATAAGAGAGATGTGTTTGTTGTCTGAGCAACCTCCGCTCGCACATGCACTGCAGTCCACAGCGTTGGCGCCACCAACCCCCACACATGCTTACAAAACATCCAAAATAAAAACTCTCCCCAGATCCCTCCATTTTTTCCCCTTCCCATGTGTTATCGGTGACCAGGGATATAGTAGGATCACAGAGGAATCAAATTTAGGTGAAAAATTCCAGCCTGTAACTTATACCAGATTAAAAGCTTAGAGGCAAGTTATCTCAATCCTAGAAAGGCACAAAGTGAAAAACAAACACACACAAAAAAAGTTAAAAGGAAAACAGTCTTGGCCCTCTCTTTCTTTAACAGTTGCATTTGATTTTAAAGCATGAAATTGAAATTAAATCATTGCAAGTTCTACCCTCTTAGGGCAGGATAATGAAAAGGCTGGGGTGCCTCTAATTCCTACGGAGCACGGCAGGCCTGGCTGTTGCGTGTCTAGAGTGTGTGTTTACTGCTTCTTTCTCGATGGCTGTGGCATTCTCCAGTGGAAAATCTCGTAAACTGTGGCCAGACCGTTTGGGCTGTTACAGCAGTGGTGGTGGTAGCAGTCAGGTAGGCAGAGCTGTGTGTGTGTGGAGGAGATTAGCACTGATTTGGCCCTCACACGGCAAGTTTTCACACTTGATTTTTAAATAACTTGACTACAAACACAATCATGACAAGCAGTGTTTTTTATTGCCTTTGATGACATGCTTTCATACCGTAATTGTCTAACTGTCTCTTTTAACCAGGCTATAATAAAGTACCCACGTAGAGGAAATCTCTCCTCATATTTCACCCTTCATTCATCTCCCTACAGGCTCTCTGTCTATTTTCAAACCTCTGGACCGCGAGGAGCAGGACATCTTTAACCTCACAGTAATCGCTGAGGATCACGGGATACCCCAACACTCGTCCATCCAGCTGCTGTGTGTGCATGTGATCGATGTTAATGATGAGGCGCCCTGGTTTGAGCAGAGCCAGTATGAAGTAGAGATCTCGGAGAACCAACCTCCAGGAACCAGTGTGCTGACAGTGTCTGCCACTGATCTGGACCAAGGTCTGATTCATAATGTGCAGGGATTTGATCTGTCATATTATATTTGTGCTGCTTTTAATTCTTCTTAGCCATCATTTGCTGACTATGTGTTCACATTAGAGACATTAACAGTTCTTTTTATTTGCATAAGGACTACATGAGGGGGGGTTAGCATGCATTCTCCAAGAGTTAGTCAGAAGCACATAAAGTAGGAGGATTATAAACTTTCTCCTCAAAAGCAATTAGTGAAGTAAACAGGTGAGGTTGCCAGGCTGCTTTCTCGTAGCACGCGATCTGGCACACAGACGCCTGAGGGAGGGCTCTTGCTGCCAAATGCTTATACAGCAAGCCTCATGACAAACAAACAAATAAGTTTACAAGCTATTAGAAGAGAATTTGAAACATGTTGTAAATGCATTTTTTTCATTATTATCTACAAGTTATAGGATGGAACTCTCTGACCTTCACCGACATTCTTTGATTTTTAATTTATTTTTACAGGCCATTTTTAATAGAATGCTGTGACTATATTTGTTTCTCTGTAGGAAGCAATGGCCAGGTGACATATGACGGTATCTCACAGGAGGGTTTCAGCATCAACCCAGTATCAGGTGTGATTATGATTACTAAGTCTCTGGACAGGGAGCTTCAGGAATACTACACTGTCACAGGTACTGTCATCTGATTGTTCTGCAGCCTTACAAAAAATGCCAGATCTGATACATAATAAAAATAATATTTAAATTATGAATTACTACAACAAATTATAGTGTGCTTTTTTATGTTCTGGCAGTGTCTGCAAAAGATGGAGGCCTTCCACCAAACTATGCTAAAGCAACTGTGAGGATCAAGGTGACTGACGTTAATGACAACGCCCCTGTCTTTGGACGTCTTTACTACAGCATAGAGGTGCCTGAAAACCTGGAAGCACTACCTCTATTCACCCTTCAAGCCACTGATCAGGATGCGGGAGACAACGGCAGGATAAACTACAAAATTACAGGTGAGAACTGCTTTTGATTTAATGTTTTAAATGATCGGTACATAGTTTCAAATGTTTACAAGCCATTTGCTATCGCTCTACTTGCAGCTGGAGATTCATCTGGAGACTTCCGCTTGGATGGCCAGTCAGGTGTCCTGTCCACCTCACAGCCCCTTGATCGGGAGAAGAGGCCTGGGTACAGTTTAACGGTGATAGCTCAGGACCAGGGCCACCCAGCACTTAGCAGCACTGCCACTGTAGAAGTGATAGTCCTGGACATCAATGATCACAGCCCCCAGTTTCAGAGCAGCAGCTACACAGCAGAAATTTTGGAAGATGTTCCCATTGGGTCACTCGTCCTGGAGGTGAAAGCCATTGATTTGGACCATGGCCCTAATAGCCAAGTGCTGTACTTTCTGAGCCATGGCTCCCAGAGCATGTTCATGATAGACCAAAACACAGGTCGCATTATCACAGCATCCCCCCTCGATAGAGAGAGAACAGCTTCTTACACTTTTGAGGTGTGTGCCACCGATTCTTCCCCCGCAAACCCACGTAACTCCACTGCTCAGGTGACGATCTATATTCAGGATGTGAACGACAATGCTCCGTTCTTCATTCAGGACCCACTTATTGTGAATGTCTCCGCCAGTAGTGTCTCTAATCGTCGAGTTTTGGCCACTATGAGAGCAGAGGACAAAGACTTTGGAGCTAATGGCTCTGTTTTTTATCGTTTCGCCAACTCTGTCAGGGGGTTCACCATTAACTCACTGACAGGAGAAATCCAGGCCACAGAGAAGCTGCAGACCATGACCCAAAGCCAACGGACTTTGATAGTTCAGGCCATGGACCAAGGGAACCCAGCACAATCTTCCCTGGGAGTGGTTATCATTTACATAAAGGAGCAGAGCTACAGTGGGATTCGCTTCTCTCGCACAGCAAGAGATGTCAGCCTGCAAGAGAACGCTGCTAAAGGTTGAAGTGATTTAAAATCTTTAACATTGTAATTCAAAGAGTGTAAATATACATTTGAAATAAGAAGTATAAATGAAATGTATCAACATAGTGTGTTTTGCATCTTCTAGGCACAGTAGTAACACAGGCTCAGGCCCAGTACCCAGATGGCTCCAAAAATGGGATCACCTACAGTATATTCAGTGGCAATAAATTGCAGTCTTTTGGAATAAACACAATTACTGGTAAGTGTTGGCAGTACGACGGTTGGTAAGATGGCAGTAAACATTACAAGGTTATATTTTTGAAATGTAGAAAGTGAGTCATTGATACTTTTGTGATTTAGGTGAAATATGGGTCCAGAAATCTGAAGGACTGGACTTTGAGGAGACCCCAAAACTCCGCCTTGTGGTGAAAGCTGAGACAGCATCCTCTAGCTCCTACATGGCTGTCAACTTAATCCTTCAGGATGTAAATGACAACTTGCCACGCTTCCAACTCCAGAACTATGTAGCCTACATTAGGGAGGCGCAAGGCTACGATTTTCCCATTATCCAGGTGCAGTAGCTTTTCCCCCAAATGTTTATTATGCTTGGCTGCTGTTTAAATGTGAAGCTGTAGAATAAAAACTCTCAAGCATCAGAAAACTGGATAGTTTCAGTGCTGCAAAGGATTGACTTTTCAATTTCATGTGATCTCAGTGTCCCAGAAGAATTTACTGTATAATCGCTTGTGCCATGAAGCCAGAACCATATAGCCCATTTTTATTAACTATTGACTTCCAAGTCCAATATTGCTCACTAGTTCGAGTTACACTAAAACAGCTGCTGCAAATGTTTCTATATTTACGTTTCCAAAATGGGGTGTTAATTCACTCAGGTGGCCGCAGACGACCGGGACCAGGGTCAAAATGGTCAGGTGACTTACTCTATCAGGTCATCATCCATGAGTGGCTTGTTTAAGATAGACCCACTGACTGGAAGCATTACCACTGCAGCCATAATGGACAGGGAAATCTGGACCCAAACGAAGTGAGTCTTGCTTTTATTCTGTTTGTTTGTAACCACATGTTGGCATGAGTTTCCTGTCAGCTAATCCACATGCATATTTAGACTCTGTCACAGTTAGAATGTACACTTATTCTTGTCAACTTTTCCTTGTTTTTATAGTTTTGCTCATTTTATGTTCATATTTTGCTTTGAAAAATCCAAGGATTTAAAAACGAGTTGCACTGTTTCACCTGACTTTCATTTGGATTTTATATTGCTACTGCAAACTTGACTCAAATTTTGAAGTCCCACTCAGAAAATCCTTTCTGTTATAGAAAGAGAAAAGTAGATTTTGCATGTTTTTGCATCACAGCCTTTCAGTGTTATGAGAAAATCATGTATCCCTTGCAGATAATATTTTTAAACATATTGTTTTATTAATATTTAAAATGACTTTCAGGCGCTTTTGTGTATTGGAAAACACACACACAAAGAAAGAAAAACATCCAGACAAAAACAGGCTGTTCGATGTGGGCTTTGGGGACCAAGAATTGTGTAACAGGGTTCAGAAAGTTTAAAAGTTAAAAAGCTGACATTCATTTTGTCGCTCCAGGCTTGTTGTTACGGCAACAGACCGGGGAACCCCACGGCTCGCTGGCTCTGCCACCCTCACTGTGATCATCATTGACCTCAATGACAACAGTCCCATGATTCCCCTGCCTCAGAAGATTCGAGTGCCTGAGGGTAAGTCAGCTTCACAGTGGAAGTTAGCCCAGTGATCTTATCATAAAGCCTCACATCACACTCCCTGGCAGCTCGCTCAGCAGGGCTCAGTGAGAAAAGTCTGACCCTTTGATGAAACAAGCTATGGCCAAGTTCCTCCTCCGTTCATTTCCTGTCTATTAGTTCAAGGCTTTCCAGAACCGGATATTTCTTCATAAAGTTTTTTTTTCTTTAAACCAAGACACTCTGTGTTTCATTTTAGCTGCACCTAAATATCTGCTCTTTGTCTTCACACATACAGATACTCTCATTGGCACAATAATCACCCAGGTAACGGGGAATGATGTGGACTCGGGGCCAGCCCTCTCCTACACGTTACACCTAGATGCAAGCAGCCAAGGCATGTTTGGAATTCATTGTTATGGAGGAGGAGTGTCGCTGACTGGACCACTAGACTACGAGGAAAGGACGTGGTACACTCTAACCGTTCGCACATCTGACTCTAAACATCAAAGCGAGGCCAACCTCACTGTGCTGGTGGATGATGTGAATGATAATTCTCCCACCTTTACCCAGGATTTGTATCAGGTACTGCATATTTCACTACATTTTAGATTATCGGAATATTTGTTAAAGTTTTCAATAATCTGTAATGGAGATAAATATATTTACATTTAATGTGTTTCTTATCAGGTGGCTGTATCAGAGCACCTCCCTGCAGGCAGCGCAGTCGTCACCGTAACAGCCACTGACCGTGACTCTGGGGACAATGGGAAAATTACTTACAGAGTCATGTCATCAACGAAAGGTGTCTTCTACATTGACCCAGTCAATGGTATGATTACTGTCTGCACTGCATTTATGGTTGTTTATAACTACACTCTAACCAGAGTTTAAGAGCCCCTTAATTATACTTCATTAAAAAAAATGCCATTCCCTAAAGCGCTCCTTGGATGCTCATTTGGGGTTTGGACATATTCGCAACGAGTATTGCAAAATATTTAATCATTTTCTTCATTATAAGTAATTGAAAACCAAATCGAATGTTATTTGCCTCAGATGTTTTGCTTGAGATAGCATCTAAAAATAAGTGCGTCATAAAAGAGGACTTTTTTTCTTTACACTAACTATACTTTCTCCTGTCCTCAAAACATTTCCATTTGCCTGAAATAATGTTCCCTCAAACAGTGTGTACCCAAATCTGCCACAGTGTTTACAAAATGTAATTGTAATTTACTTTTTTAGTTAAGTCATTCATTACTGTGTAAGAGCTAACCAGCACTGATATGTAATATGATGGGTTGTGAAAGAAAGACCTAAAATTACGTTGGCCTTCTTATGATGGTACTCTCTGTTTCTTCGCAGGTACTCTATTTACTAAACAAAAGACTGAGTTTGACTTCGAGAATCCCTCCATTCTGGTGGTGATTGAGGCACGAGACCAGGGTACTCCATCCCTTTCAGCCATTGCCACTGTGCATGTTCAAGTGTCTGACATAAACGACAACGCCCCCATCTTCCATCAGTCAGAGTACAGAGCCACTGTGTCTGAAGACGGCCTTCCTGGATCAACTGTTCTGACATTAGAAGCTGTGGATGGAGACCTGTTACGGGATAACTGTGGTTTTGATTTTGCTATTGCCAGTGGCAACTCGGGTAATGCCTTCCAGATTGAGAGCAGCGTGCGCTTCTTGGAGGGGCGGGGCTTCCAGACAGTTGGGAGTCTAATCCTGGTAGAGAAGCTGGACTTTGAAGCGGTACCAAGTTATAACCTGACGGTTGTGGTGTCAGATCGTGGAATCCCTCAGCGTAGCTCCAGCGTTCCTATCATTATCAGTGTTACAGATGCCAATGACAACCCTCCAGTATTCAGCCGAACAGAGTACAGTGTGATTCTGAGTGAGGGTACGGCAGCAGGGACTGAGATCTTGCATTTATCCGCCACAGATCCAGATTCTGCTCCAAATAGTGAGGTCCAGTACTCTATAAGCTCAGGAGATGAGACAGATCTTTTCCATGTAGACCAGTGGACTGGAGCTTTGAGGCTGCAGAGACCTCTGAACAGCGAGACACAGTTGTCCCATTTGATTGTTGTCCAGGCCACTGATGGCCAAGGACACTTTGCTTTGGCCCCTGTCAGTATAGAAGTGAAGGACATCAATGATAACCGGCCTTTCTTTCCCCTCAATCTAGTAACTGCAAGCATCAGGGAAAACCAACCCCAGAACGCCTTAGTTACCATGCTGCATGCAATTGACCATGACAGAGGGGTTTTTGGACAGCTAAGGTACTACATGTTAGACTCCTTTAAAGAAGGAAAAGAGGGCTTCTTCATCAATCATACTTCAGGTGAAATACGGACCCGCTCTTCTTTTGACTTTGAGAAGATAAACTCATTCCAGTTTGTGGTCATGGCTGTGGATGCAGGCAACTATTCTGCTACTGTAACAGTGAAGGTTTATGTTACAGGGGAGGATGAATATGATCCTGTTTTCACCTCTTCAGAGTTCTTATTTGAAGTGCCTGAGGGAGCAAAGAAGGGTCAGGTCATTGGCAAAGTGCAAGCCAGAGATGAGGACGGGGGTGTGGATGGTGTTGTACTCTACTCCTTAGCAGACCACTCGCCTTATTTTGAAGTCAATAAATCAACTGGAGAGGTTTCTTTAAAAACGGATGGCTACAGTAGACACATGAGTCGCTCTAAAAGAGAGCTACGTCTAATGACACTGGATGTGAGCGCTCACAGCCCTCTGGAGACGTCTCGCATATCAGTGGCCAAAGTTACCTTAGATGTTACCCATACATCTTTTGGTCTCACCAGAGACGTGAACATGTTGCTCGTCAGTGTCATTGCAGTTTCACTTGGGATCATAGTCATACTGATAACAATTGCTGTGGCACTATTTTTTGTTAAGTTAAGACGTCGGAAGAAGGAGAAAAAGACACACGAACGAACAC